>NC_044031.1:280180263-280481036 GCF_901765095.1 Microcaecilia unicolor
GAGTGGCCTAGTGGTTAGGGTGGTGGACTTTGGTCCTGGGGAACTGAGGAACTGAGTTCGATTCCCACTGCAGGCACAGGCAGCTCCTTGTGACTCTGGGCAAGTCACTTAACCCTCCATTGCCCCATGTAAGCCGCATTGAGCCTGCCATGAGTGAGAAAGCGTGGGGTACAAATGTAAAAAAAAAAAAAACAACCAGACAAGCTTTAGCACAGAGACTTGGTAGCAGGTAACCCAGCCCATGCTTGTTTCTCTCTGGCTGTGAGATAAGAGCTGAAGGCTGCACCTGCTAAACATATTCACCCTGCAGACTCCAGTGAGCTGTCTGTGGCGAGGAATCCAAAGTCCCTACCAGGTCTGGCACTTTGTGGAACAGAACGAAAAGAGATACAGTCTTTCCTCCAGCTTAAATATATACCCAAAACAACAAAGATGTGATCAAATCTACTATAAAACATTCCACAATTCAAACTGCATGAAGCTCCAGCCTTTCCATCGCATTAGGATGCACAAATAAGTGGAGATGCTGTACCAGTGTAATAATCCAATTGCATCCATAGCTTGGAAATGGGAATTCAAGTTGCATTCATAGCTTGGAAATGGTGAATCCATCATGCATGTGAAACATGTTTGGATAACAGTGCTGTCAGGGCTGGGCATAATTTTCAGTAACTGCAGTCTGCTCCCTCACTTCCAGAATGTACAGAATGACACACCACCCTTGTTTTCTGTCTGCAGCCCAGCAGCCATCAGTTTGCACCACTAAATATTGCTTGCAGAGGTTTCTTTCTTTGATTTTCTAGTTAATCATTTCCTTTTAGCCCCGTCCGATGTTTTAAGAAGCACACTTCCGTGTCTAGTTAATCATTTTCTTTTAGTCCCATCAGATGTATTAAGGAGTACAGTTCCAAGCCTATAACATATGTTATCTGGGATAGGCACCTGCACAATATGGATAAACTGAACTCTTATTGTCTTCATTTGAACTTTGACCAGGCACACCTAAACTGGTTCCTCTGCTCACTAAGAACACACTGCTGGTTCAGGACCAACTCAACCTCTTCCCTGCTCACCTTCACCATGGAGTTCACCCATGCTGGGCTCGGGCGGTGCTCCTGCTGCTTCTGGCTGGCAGTGGCCTTTGATATTGTTGGGCTGGCGGTCCTTCTCATTGGGGTCTTTGCTAATGTTTTCTTTTACGACTTCCTTATTTATGCGGGATCCATCGTCATCTTTCTGAGCCTGATCTGGTGGGTCTTCTGGTACACAGGGAACATCGAGGTACCCCCCGAGGAGCTACAGGATGATGTGGGGCTGAGCAAGAAGGAGGCAACAGGGGTGCTGGGCCTGGTGAGGAGACTTTCTGGACGGATCTCCAGCAGCTTCCGAAGAACAAACACGAGGGGGAATGTATTTAAAGACCGCAGGGACAGCCGCCCCACTGCCAAACAAAGGGTTGACTTTATGTCTTTAAACTTGCCTATGGCATCAGTGGCTGCTCCAAGGCTAAATACAGTCTCAGCATCTCTGGAGAGACAACGAGGAGCAATCTACACATCACCTATATAAAGCAGTAGACAAAGCGCATAGGTAAGAGACTCCTGCTTATCATTTTAATGTATTGCCCTTTTTGGACTGAAAAGGTTTGCTTCTGTTCTGTTTGGCTAAAGATCAGTCATCATTAATGGCAGGGAATGGTTTTCATTGTTACCAGCTGGATAAATAGAGACAGCTAGCAAGGTACCTGAAAGTGGGATTTGCTTCTAGAAAAAAGCATTCAGACCAAAGAGAGCAATCAGTATCCAGGAGGTATATAACATTAATAAATCAAATCATAGCATACCATTGTCTAAGGAAGAAGAAAATCCTGAAGCCTGGGAAATTAGAACAGCATAGTTTATGAAGTGCTGTCAGGGCATGTGGTGCCTCTGCCACAAACAATCTTAAGCTGAGCATGGAAAGGATAAATAACCCTTAGGGTCTCTCAGGTTGTGGAGGAGGAGGGAGATCTGGAAATTTGTTCTGCCAGGCATCACACTTCTATGCTATACCTCCCTCTCTAAACACTGGTGGCCTGCCTGAACAATGCTGGCCTGACGCAGAGCCTTTCATTTATAGTACATGGAATAATGTCCGTGTCAGGGACCTCAATATAGTCCTAGGTCACGTAAAGGATGGTGACTCTGATTCAGGATGAAAAGGCTCAGATGAGCTTGAGAGAGTGAATGCATGCTGGGCTCCAGAAAAGTGACATGGTACTGCCCATCACTTCCAGAACCAGTGCTCAGGAGTAGGCCTGACTTTGGATGACAGTCTGCTTTTGCCAATTCTCATACAGTGTGGTAACTGGATACTAACGTCCCATATTTATATTATATCTATAAATAATCTAGAGATGGGAGTAACTAGTGAGGTAATTAAATTTGTTGACAACACAAAGTTATTCAAAGTTGTTAAATCACAAGAGGATTGTGAAAAATTACAAGAGGACCTTATGAGACTGGGAGACTGGGCATCCAAATGGCAGATGACGTTTAATGTCAGCAAGTGTAAAGTGATGCATGTGGGAAAGAGGAATCCAAATTATAGCTACATAATGCAAGGTTCCACATTAGGAGTCACTGACCAGGAAAGGGATCTAGGTGTCATCGTTGACACATTGAAACCCTCTGCTCAGTGTGCGGCAGCAGCTAAGAAAGCAAATAGAATGTTAGGTATTATTAGGAAAGGAATGGAAAACAAAATGAGGATGTTAGGATGCCTTTGTATCGCTCCATGGTGCGACCATAACTCAAATATAGTGTTCAATTCTGGTTGCTGTATCTCAAAAAAGATATAGTGGAATTAGAAAAGGTACAGAGAAGGGCAACAAAAATGATAAAGGGAATGGGTCAACTTC
This sequence comes from Microcaecilia unicolor, assembly GCF_901765095.1. Lineage (NCBI taxonomy): Eukaryota > Metazoa > Chordata > Amphibia > Gymnophiona > Siphonopidae > Microcaecilia > Microcaecilia unicolor. Next base: position 280,183,163 of record NC_044031.1, read on the forward strand.
CCTATGAGGAAGGGCAAAAGTGGCTAGGGCTCTTCAGCTTGGAGAAAAGATGACTGAGGGGAGATATGATAGAGGTCTATAAAATAATGAGTGGAGTGGAATGGGTAGATGTGAATCGCTTGTTTACTCTTCCCAAAAATACTAGGACTAGGGGGCACGAAATGAAGCTACAACGTAGTAAATTTAAAACGAATCAGAGAAAATATTTCTTCATTCAATGTATAATTAAAATCTGGAATTCATTGCCAGCGAATGTAGTAAAAGCAGTTAGCTTAGTGGGATTTAAAAAAGGTTTGGATGGCTTCCTAAAGGAAAAGCTCATAGACCATTATTAAAATGGACTTGGGGAAAATCCACTGCTTATTCTAGGATACTCAATACTAGTAGAGATAGACTAGGGAGTTAAATGCAACATGCATTGTCGGGGAAAGTCTCATACAGTCACGGGGGTGATTCTTAACACCAATGTAGGTGAACCCTAATTGAGTGACATTTATAATCATAGACTGACCCCCTCCTTCCAGTGTTTGTAAGAGTTAATCTGATATTTGCTTAATTTGCTTATTTTTTGCACATTACTAAACTGGAGGAGTGATCTAATTGTTCTTGATGTTTGCACATTTGTAAATACTCCCAGTTGAGTCTATGTATTAGGTGATGTAGCAATACCCTTAAAATTGTTGAACCACACTTATCTATAAGGACACTGGTCTCCGATTCTCAAGTAGCCTGTAGTCCCGCATGGGTAATCCCGACAGGTGCCTGTTTCGCTCCACACCGCTTTTTCAAGGGATACTAGTGCTCAGGATCATATGTTGGCTTCTCTCTGGACCTAAAAGATAAGGTTATAAGGCTCAAAAGAAATATAGCTCGCAGCTCACAGTCTAACAACTTCGGCTTCCAATCAGCGTCTTTACACAGTTTAAATATGGCGGCATTTTATAGTTCTTCCCGTTGCTGGTTTCTGGTTACCACTGAAAATTATGTCATCACCGGGGGTGACGATAGCCAGCATTTCGCGCTGCTGCTACGGGGTCTCGGTGCCTGAGCTATAATTGGGACGGACACTCAGCTCGGGGCTGGACTGGGAAGACTGCACAGCAGAACAATTGATCGGGCAACGAAGTCCTTTGTCGAGCACCACCTCTAAAGATAAGTGCTGGTGTTCATATCAAGTACTTCCTATTTTTCGTCCATCGACGTTGGATTTATATTGAAAATGCATAGGTTTTTTTGGCCGATGATGAAAGGACGATCATAGGCGGTCGGTGGCCCAACTGTTTGGGGAGGCTAAAGGGGGCGGGGTTAGGGGTGGGGCCGGGGTGGAGCTTAAATCCACAATTGTCTGATAACACGCAGAAAAAATAAATAAATAAAAATAAAAGTCACAATTAATACCTTTTATTAAATTTAGATATTAGATGTGTATCATATGTCAAAGAATAAAGTGGTTGCTCAAAGCATATTCTAACCACAATCGCTGAACTGCAAAACACTATGCACAACTTTGTCCAAAAACACACTCAGAACCTCACTGTACCATAAATATTACACTGGGCAGACCTAATACACCAATATACCACCCATACGGAAAATGCAGACCGTCAACAATATGAAACAAGGGATCATATCATCACAATTCTCATGTAGAGCCACAAAACACCCTAATTCATGTTTAATGTGGGATAAAATGCCATAAATAAGTAAATAAATATAAACTTTTAATGCTGAGCACCTGATTCTCAAAGTGGACATATTCCAAACACTATAATGAAAATAAAATGATCTTTTCTACCTTTGTTGTCTGGTGACTTTTTCTGATCATACTGGCCCAGTATCCGTTCTGCTGCTTTCTGTCCTCAGTGTAGGTCAGGAAGTCATCCTCCTTAAATATCTCCCTGGCAACCTAGGACACCTCCAGCCAACCCCCCCTGCTTTCCCAGCAATAAGGTAAACAAACCATAAACCAATTTCTACAACTGCTAGAGGGCTTTCACTGCAGCTCCTGCTGTGAGGATGGAGGTAAATCAACAATTTAATCCCCTCAGAGCAGCTGGACTCCACAGCTGATCCATTCTGCTGCAGCAAGGGGGAGGCTTAGCCTCTCCAAGCCTCTTATACCGGGCGCCTAGGATTACAAAGATCCGTTTCAGCTCTGCCAGATTATTAAGTATCTTGGAGCTCCTTGAGGCCTTTTTCCTTCATATAGGGAACAGTATGCCTCTTTTGTGTGATCATCATTTGCCTAAGCAGCATATGTAGTTTGTCATTTTCGAGTAGGTGGAAATTCAGAAGTTTTGTAGGCCATCATTTTTTATGTTTCTATAATGCCCAGTGACCCTGCATTGCAGCGGCAGAGGCAAAGCGTGGCAACCTCAACTTACTTTTTAAAAAGTTGCCACATTGCCTCCCTCCAGCTTTCACCAATGACAGCTCTCACCTAGCTCCCGGCAGCCAGAGAAAATCATAACTTCCTCACCTCCTGATGCTGAGCCAAAGTCTCTCTGACTTCCACATGAGACTTGGTCCAGCAGGGAGAAGTTAGGTACCTATGTGCCTCTCCAACTGCCAGGGGCTGGCAAGATTACTGCCAGGGGCTGGAGAGAGGCAGCATAGCAACTTTTTAAGAAAGGAAATAAAGTTTGCTGGGCTCTGCCTTCTTAACAAATTTTTTTTTTGGGGGGGGGGCAGGGGGCCAGTTGGAAAGGAGCAGGAGTTCCTCTCATTGCAGATACCACCACTGTCCACAGGAACCCTCAGCAATATTTTGCTTGAGGGCCCCTCATTTGAATTTATGTCACTACCATTCAAACTGCAATTAAATACTGTATAGTCCTATTAAGTTACAGCAAAGACTTGACCCACATTTAATTTATGTATTTATTTATTTTGACATTTATACCCCACATTATCCTGAACATACTCGAGTTCAATGTGGCTTACAATATAAATAAAACGGCAGGCAAGGTTTACAATACTATAAACAAAATATCAAGTAAGAGCAGAGTAGTACAAAAAAGATACAAATAAGAACTGAATAGTAAACCATTGATGGCCAGTTACAATTTAACACACTCCATCAATGGGTAGAAACCTCTCAAAGAGGAAAGTTTGCAGTCTTTTGGAAATACCAAGTCATCAGGCTGGTCCTTGATTGCCATTGGCAGAGAGTTCTACCACTTAGAACCTTGGTACTCACGTACTTTAGAGATGCATGTTGAGAAGTCCTTTCCCTCCTGGGTGTTTTTTTTTTTGTTTGTTTGGTTTTTTTTTAATTGCTTCTTTTTCTCTCTTTTCCCTCCCTCACGCTTTTTGGCATTTGTATGATGTTATAATGCTTTCTAATATGTTATTCTGTTCTTAAATCAATACAAATACTAAGACTTAAAAAAAGAACCTTGGTACTAAAGTCTGCAGAGTGAACCGACCCTGTTGTATGCAGGGACTTGTAGTTCTTATTTCTCCATTGCATTTCCTAAGCAGTGGCATCTCTAGACAGAAATATTTGGAGTGGCAAAAGGGAGGCAAGCCAGATAAGAGGGGGATGGGAGCAAACCAAAGTGACATTTTCATACATCATAATCATTCCCTATACCTTTAAATAAGCTATGAAAAACACTGTAATTCCAAGGGACTGCTATACATAAAGATTCCCGCCAGCTAGTATCAGCCACCCGGAAAACTACCATTGTAAATGAAAGCATTATTTCACAAATTTCTTCTACATGGGAGTGAAATCTGGATTCCCTACAACAAGACAGACCAGAAACCAGATATGCCAAGTTACCTAGTTCAAAACCAGACAATTCTGGTTTTGATTTTACACCACAAAGCAGCATGGTGCAATTTCAATTCTATCCATTGAATTCCATGGTGTAGGTCCCATAATGCATCAGTACCGGATTGTCAGAAACCAGAAATAGTCTAAAATCTCCCTGTTGAAACTGGGTAACTTGGCGGCTCTGAGAATCCCAGTATAAACCCTGAACCTCCAAATTTGTAACACAAAACACAGTTCTCAACAATGGATCTAGGGTAGGGGTGGGCAACCACCACAGTCCTCAAGGGCCACAATCCAGTTGGGCTTTCAAGATTTCCAGAATAAATATTCTTGAAATTGATTGCATGAACTGCTTCCATTGTATGCAAATAGATCTCAAGTGCATTCATTGTGTAAATCTTGTTTACCTGACTGGGTTGTGGCCCTCAAGGACCATGGTTGCCTTATCTAGAACTTTTCACCATACAATTCATCATACAAAAATATTAATCAAATTGCAAAATATAAAGAAAACAGATATAAATTCCTACTGTAAAACTGACAAGTTTCCATTTGCTAAATTAAAAATAAAATTCTTTATTTCTACCTTGTTGTCTGGCCATTTTATTTGTGTTCGTCACAATCTCCACTTTCTGCTTTTTTAAACTGTCTTTCCAGGGTCACCAGTCCATCTGCCACTTCTTCTCTCCATTTCTGTCTTCTTCACTTCCTCTCCTATATCTATCTCCCACCCTAGCCCTCCTATTCTTATGCTATGATACCTCAGTTTTTTATGCCAACACTCCCCTCCTTCCAGCGTCTCCTCTCTCTGTCTGTCTGTCTGTCTCTCTCTTCCCTCTCCTTTATCTAGCACCTCATTTCTTTCACTCTCTTCCCCTCTATACAGCACCTCTCTCTCTTTTCCCGACTCTGCCCAGCATCCCTTCTCGCCCCCTTCCATCCAGTATCTCAACTCTCTCTCTCTTTCCAACTCCATCCAGTATTTCTCCATCACTCTACTTCCCCCCCTTCTGTATCCAGCATCTCCCTGTTTCTTTCTCCCTCTGTCAATATTTCTCCTTTCTCCCTATGCCATGTCCAGAATCCCTCCTTTCTGTCTCTATTGCCCTCTAATGTCCAGCATTTCATTTTTGCCTTCTTGACTCCCTGTGTCCAGCATATCTCCTCTGCATTCCTACTCTCCTCATTTTCAATATTTCCTGTCACCCTACAACCCCCCCCCCCCCATGTCCAGCATCCCCTTCTGTGTCCCTATCACTCCGTCTCTTTTTACTTCCTATCCAATCCAGCATCTCTTCTTTCCCCCTTCCTCTAAACCAACATCTTTCCCCATCCATAAGTACATAAGTACATAAGTAGTGCCATACTGGGAAAGACCAAAGGTCCATCTAGCCCAGCATCCTGTCACCGACAGTGGCCAATCCAGGTCAAGGGCACCTAGCACGCTCCCCAAACGTAAAAACATTCCAGACAAGTTATACCTAAAAATGCGGAATTTTTCCAAGTCCATTTAATAGCGGTCTATGGACTTGTCCTTTAGGAATCTATCTAACCCCTTTTTAAACTCCGTCAAGCTAACCGCCCGTACCACGTTCTCCGGCAACGAATTCCAGAGTCTAATTACACGTTGGGTGAAGAAACATTTTCTCCGATTCGTTTTAAATTTACCACACTGTAGCTTCAACTCATGCCCTCTAGTCCTAGTATTTTTGGATAGCGTGAACAGTCGCTTCACATCCACCCGATCCATTCCACTCATTATTTTATACACTTCTATCATATCTCCCCTCAGCCGTCTCTTCTCCAAGCTGAAAAGCCCTAGCCTTCTCAGCCTCTCTTCATAGGAAAGTCGTCCCATCCCCACTATCATTTTCGTCGCCCTTCGCTGTACCTTTTCCAATTCTACTATATCTTTTTTGAGATACGGAGACCAGTACTGAACACAATACTCCAGGTGCGGTCGCACCATGGAGCGATACAACGGCATTATAACATCCGCACACCTGGACTCCATACCCTTCCTAATAACACCCAACATTCTATTCGCTTTCCTAGCCGCAGCAGCACACTGAGCAGAAGGTTTCAGCGTATCATCGACGACGACACCCAGATCCCTTTCTTGATCCGTAACTCCTAACGCGGAACCTTGCAAGACGTAGCTATAATTCGGGTTCCTCTTACCCACATGCATCACTTTGCACTTGTCAACATTGAACTTCATCTGCCACTTGCACGCCCATTCTCCCAGTCTCGCAAGGTCCTCCTGTAATCGTTCACATTCCTCCTGCGACTTGACGACCCTGAATAATTTTGTGTCATCGGCGAATTTAATTACCTCACTAGTTATTCCCATCTCTAGGTCATTTATAAATACATTTCCAGTACTCCCTCTCTTCCCCATCCCAATTCAGCATCTGCCACCCTACCCACCCCCCCCATGTCCACCATCTACCCTTCTCCCCTGAGCAAGCATATTCCCTTCCTTTCCATCCTTCACTAATCTAGCATCTCCACTCTCTCTGTCTGTCTCTCTCTTCCCTCCCAACTTTTGTCCAACATATTCTCTCTGAACCCTCCTCCGTCCAAACATTTTCCCTTGTCTCCCTACTCCCATGTTCAGCACCTTGCCTCTGTCTCCCTATCCCACTTCTCCATTTTCTCCACTTTGGTTTTTCTACTCCTCATAGAGTCCAGCATTCCCCTTTGTGTCCTTATCTGGCCTCTGTGCCCCTATTCCCTCCCCCACCACTATTCAGTATTTCCTTTCTCTTTCTCCCCCCATAAGCCATTATCTTCCATCCCCCATCCTAATTCATCATGTGACTAGTGGCCCATGTCCAGCATTCCACGCCACTCCTTGCCCATGCACAATCATATCTGCTTTCTTTCCTCCCCCCAGCCCCCCTCAATCTAGCATCTGCATTCCTCCCCTAGACCCAATCCAGAATTGCACCTGTCTTCTGCCACTGCTGCTTTCTGCGATGCGCAGCAGTGGCAATAAAGCAGAGAGAAGCCATGGATCCTTTCATCTTGCCTGTGCTGCCACATACTCTTCCGGTGTTGCTGGCAGTCCTCCCCCTCAAGATCAGGACTTCAGACGGGGTGGGACTGGCATTGGCACCAACAGAGTGTCCAGCAGCACAGGCAAGGTGAAAGACCCCATGGTTCCTCTCTGCTTTATTGCCACTGCTGCACATCACAGAAAGCAGCAAGGGGATAAGACAGGTGTGAAGCAGTGGAGGAGCTACATCTGCAAGAAATGGGGTTGCACCTGCCACCCTTTAGCGATATTTATGCCCCTAAGAAAAGCAAGACTACAAGTCCCAGCATGTACTGGTGTAAACACAGGCCTGGATCAACCCTGTCCTGCGAATCTGGATCCAGTTGGCAGCCTTAAGTTATAAGAAACAAACAGAGCCAAGTGTAGTGTTTTCCATCTGAACTGAACTGTTCAGAGAGGTCAGTTTGATCCAGACCTGTCCAGTGCCCTAAGCCAGAAGTTCTGCTCCTGGGGAGACTGGATCCTAAATCTTAGAGAAGAGAAAAAGCTGAAGCTACTACATCTGTAAATCCCAATCAGAAGGAACTGAAGGATGAAGACAGTGGAATCAGTGAATGCCAACTTCCTACAAATGTCAAGAGATAATTCACCTGTTCACCAGGCACTTAGGGAAGACAAATGATATATAAAGGAGAATTAACTACAAACACCTTTGGGAAGAGAGTAACCCTCTCACCACACAACCATCTGTAGCCATGTAAAAGATACTTCTGGTGAGGATGTATCGAAGTAAGGAGTATAACTTACCATCTTTACTATTGTTAGACATATGAAAGATGCTGGAGCTGGAAGAGCACGAAATTCCACCAAGGAGACCTTTTAACATTTCTTTAATGAAGTGTTATGACCAATGTTGTAACAAATTGACCCTAATCTTATGGGCACGTTGCCTTTTACTTTTTTATTATTCTTCTACTTGTTAAATACTGGATGGCACATTAAAGGAACTTTTTACTTTAAAGCCACCCTGGTCTCTAGAACTCTTTTTGCCTGTGATGTTCTAGTATGCCTAATTTTTCATGGCTTACTGCAGAGAGCTTTCTAATGGAAGGGAGAACACTTAATAGTCTGTGTGCCATGAGTTAAAGTTAACAGGGAAAAGGAGTACATTTGGCCATAGACATTACTATTTGATTAGGTTGCGGCCTTCAGCCCCTTCATGGGAGGGGACCGCTATATTACAAATATATATTTGAAGAGTATGCATGCATGGTATTAAGCACACTCTTCAAATATATATTTGGATAGCATGAGGAGGATATTGCAAAGCTAGAAGAATGGTCCAGAAATTGGCAACTAAGCTTTAACGCTAAAAAGTACAGGATCATGCACCTGGGCTACAGAAACCCAAGGGAGCAGTACCATTTAAGAGAGAAGAAAACAGTGGCGTAAGCCAGACCTGACATTTTGGATGGGCCCAGAGCTAATATGGGTGGGCACTATGTATATAGGTATGAGTTGTGTTTCATGGGTTAGTCTAAATGCCTTAGCATGCACTTGACAAAATTATCTGCCCAACAGATGTCCTGCATCAACATAAACCACATACATACTTTATGGAACACAGAAATTTTTAAATAACTTTATAAATGTCAATCCTGCACTATCCCACAATTCTAGGCAGGTTACAACTGTTATATACATAAAATTTCACTAGAAGAAACCTCTCCCAAAAGTGCCAGCCAAAGCACACACCACCCAACCAATTGCACACCCAAAGCTTCAGAGTATATGCCATTTTGTGTCTGTAAGTGAACAGAAAAGCAGCAGGTAAGTGTACGCATACCTGTGTAATTGGCAGCTTTAAATGTGCTATTGGCTAAATGGTGTATGCTCTAACTGGCACCCCTAGGAGAGTGGTCTCTTCTACCCTCTGATTAATAGTCTATAGAGCATACATAAAATTTTGCATATTAATTACTAGACAAGCAACACTTAACTTGACAAGACATAAGTCTACTGTAATGGCAAACATCTAAACACATCACAGTATCCTGTAAAAATAATTACAGCAATGGCACATATCCTTCAAACTTTGCTTTATAAGAAACGTAATTGTATGATTAAATTGTGTTAAAAACCACCTTTTCTAAAATGGAAAATTGGACATCAGCCTGAAATTACTTGGCAGATCAGTCATAGTCCACAGCTAAGATGTTTCCTCTTAGAGTTGTCCATAGAAAAAAATGTATTCAAATTCTGGTAGGACCTCGGTAATGGCAATACAAAATCCCTTCACTGCCAGATTCTTTGTTAAAAGTAACACTAAATCTTATGAAGATGCTTCTTAGAGCCTATGTAGCAAACCTTAACACCAATTCTGAACACACAAATACCAATAACTGTACCTTAAAAAGGCAGAATGAATATACACTACAGCAGTAAAACCAGACTGATATAGATTCCCACACAAACCACATGCCAGCAGAATCTCTAACCTCAGTCATATGCAGAACACAGACCAACCCTCATCACAATAAAGGACCAAAAATTTGATATTGTTCTGTGGCCTGGCATCAGCCTGCAGAGATGCCAAGTTATCCAGTTCCAGGCTGGAAATTCATCTTAACTGTTGTAGTAATCTGCCTTGGGAAGCCTGGTATTATAAAGAAAGAATAGACTGAAATTAAATTGAATTAAAATTAAACTCTCCTTTCATTGGGGCATATGGAATCACATCTTCACCTCATCTCTTTTGTACAAATGGATTATTCCGTTTTGAGCATGTTTCAGGAACAAGTGGTTTTCATAAGTCAAAATAATAAAAATATTTTCTTTCATGCAGAGCTCTCATTTGCATGGGCTATACGCCCCTAATGCAGTCCATTGGTTTTCTTATAATTTTGTCCTTGTGATAACTTATACTGTGGCAAAACTGGAAATACAGTGAGACAGAATATTAGAGTTGTTCCTCCTTGGTTAATTTTAGGCAAGAAGCTAAGAAATGATTTACTCTGGTCTTACAACAAGGACATCCCATCAAGCTATGCATCATCATTTGGAAAACATAAATGTCATTCAGCTCCAACTGTTTTACTGCTGCTTTCCCTTAGCCATCATTATTCCTGGGACTCATCTATATACAAACACAGAGCTGGGAGACAAAGATTACCCCCCCCCCCCCAAAAAAAAAAAAATGATATATATATATATATATATATATATATATGCCTTTCACAACCAAACAGACTTTACAGAACTGGAAAATGTTGGCACACACCCAGACTGATCCTTGACTTCTATATGGTGGTAGCTCTGCCCCATTGCCCAATATTTCTCTCTTAAATAGCAGCAATAAACAATATTAAGTGCACCTTTATAATATACCACCGCACCCCACAAAACAAAAAGGAGCAAGTTCCCACAAACCGTCCCCCTCCCTTGACCCAGATACAGGAAAAAAACAAGACGTCAAATGCTCCCTTAGTGCATGTCTTGGTTGCTACATACATAAAAATGTCATAAAATAATCAGTGGCGTACCAAGGGGGGGGGCGGTGGGGGCGGTCCGCCTCGGGTGCACACCGCTGGTGGGGTGCCGCGCGCCGGTCAGCGTCGTTCATTTCCATGCTTCCTCTGCCACGGAACAGGAAGTAACCTGTTCCGGGGCAGAGGGAGTATGGAAACGAACGATGCTGACCGGCGTGCGGCACCCCCCCCTAGCAGCGTGCACCCCGGGGGGGTTCTTTTGCTGGGGTGGGGGAGTGTCCTTTCGCCGGGGGGGGCGTGCTGCACTGGAGGGGGCGCTGCACCCGGGGTGGGCGGGGCACATCGGCGATCCGCCCCGGGTGTCAGCCCCTCTAGGAACGCCACTGAAAATAAGTAAATAAATAGATTGATAGAAACTCTGAATGTCAAGCACCTGATTCTCATAATGTCTGCTTTAGTGGCCATTCACCAGGAGGAAAATATCTCCACACAAATACATCACGTGCTAGGGTGTCCCCACAAGCAGCCTCTCCAAATGACACAGTGATGATCACAACTCACAACAAATCACAACTCTACCCACGAAAAGTTATCCTGTTATCATACTTCCTCTGTGTACATCTGTATACCGCACAAGCCAGCTTGTTTAAAAACACAAGGGAGATCAAACAAAAATGCCACCAACAATAAAGAACGACAACATGGATGCAGCAGCCCACAGGCCCGTCTACCCTGCCCTGAGTGCACGGGGATTATGGCTGTGCGAGGCAGGGAAAACAAAGACCAACCTCTGAGTTCATGGCCTCAATCCTTTGAGGCCATGCTGCCTCCCGCTATCAATTCAACCCCTTGGGTCCTGGGGGCTCACTGGAGACGACAAGATGAAACCTGGCCATGCCAGATCGATACACACACTGCAGGGCAGACCGTGTAAATGAGCATAGGCTAGAGGAGCTGCAGCAGGCAGCCATAGGGAATGGAGGCAGACCAGCAGAAAGAAGTAAACCACCCTAAGAAGGGTGCAGTGCGGTGCGGAGCATATAGAGATGGATTCATAGACCTCAATATGTATACTTTGAAAGAAAGACGAGAGAGAGGAGAAACGATTGAGACATGTAATTATCTCCACAGCATAAATGAACCGGATGCAGGTCTCTTTCAACTGAAATGAAGCTCTGGAACGAGAGGGCATAAGATGAAGTTGAAAGGGGGATAGACTCAGAAATACTTCTTTACAGAAAGGGTGATGGATGTGTGGAACGACCTCCTAGTGGAGGTAGTGGAGATGAGGATTGTATCTGAGTTCAAGAAAGCATGAGACAGGCATGTGGGATCTCTTAGGAGGAGGAAGAGATAGTGGATGATATGAATGAGCAGCATCTATCTGCCATCATTTTCTCTGTTTCTGTTTACAAAAAAAAAAAAAAACTGGACTTAGATAAGAGAGAGAATATAGACTGAAAAAAATCAAAGTACAGACTTGACAAGTTACTGTGTAAAGCTGGAATATAAATATTTTTTTAAGTGGGTTTTAAATATAATTAAGACACACACACCCATGAGTTCAGTGCCTAAGTACACATTCATTGTGCTCAGCCTGGCTATAAAAATTTGCAAACAGAGCTTCAAGCTCAGATGCAGTGACACGTGACGACAAAACTTGCAAGGCGCCTAGGTATAGAAAAATAAATATCCTCTTGGATATCTCCTGTTAACACATTGTAAAAGATATCTTTTTTCTATTGCTTTGTCATTTCCTTTACAAGTAATGCATGATATTCTTGCTTCTTTCAAGAAACAGAGTTTGGACCTCACAATTGCTCAAGGTTTCTACATAAGAAACCCAGGCCAGGTTTGATTTCCAGACTGCTTCAAGATTATTTTTCTATGAGATTGAGCACAGACAGAGCTGCCAAAAGCCCTGAGTCAATCTGTATTCCTGCAGTAAAGTTGACTTGATGTTAGTTCAAGAAATTAGAGAAGAAAGCATTTAACTCACAGGGCCAATGCAAGATCTACAGTGCAGATAAAGCACATATGAATTGTGCCTGCTGTCTGCATACTTTCTCCACATAAGAGCCTTAAGAAAAGCCATGCTTGAGTCAGACCAAGATCCATCAAGCCCAGCATCCTCTCACATCGTGGCCAGTCCAGTTCACAACTACCTAGCAGAGGTATTTTTCTCCAGGAACATGTTCAAATCTCTTTTAAACCCTGCATTATTAGTCACTTTGACCAATGTGCTACATGGGGGGGGGGGGGGGGGGGGGGGGGGAGGGAACCCTTTCTATGATTTGTTTTCAAGTTGCTTGTTATTTGCTTCATGAAGTGCCCTCTTGCTTTTGGCTTGATCCCTATTTAACCATTCCACCCTGCTCATGATGCTAGAAACTTCTGTGACTCTTGTCAGTCTGCAGTGGTCCTCACAGGGTTGTTTGATGCTTCTTAAGAGAGACTGAGGGCACACTTTCAAGATTATTCTTGCTGGATATAGTGTTTGGGTCCAGTTGGGGGTCTAGTATAACTTCACACTACCCACTCCTCACCAATACTCAATAACTCAGGCCAGGCCAGAACTTGGGTTCTATATGAACCAAAGAATTTTCTAAAAGCTAGTCTTGAAGCAAAAGGACAGATTTCATACATTAACAGTTGTAACAGGAAGAGAGCAACAATAACTCCTCTTTCTCTTGAATAGCGAGGGTTGAGGGTGGGCATGTGAAAACACAGCTGGACAAGGGATATAAATGAAAACAAGTGTTTATTTAATTGAATCATGAGGCCTGTTACGTCACAGGGCCAGGAACACAAGGAAAAATGCCTCTGTAGTTCAATAAACACAGTCTTAAGCAGGCCTCTGGCTCGCAGGCCCAAAACACAGTCTGTGGCTGGTGGGGCTGCCATGTTCTCCTGAGGCTCAACCAGTGTAAATGGTACCCTCCCAGCAGCCTCCTGACCCCTGGGGTCTAGTGGAGTAGAAGTGATGTCCATTTGCTCCTGCATTGAGGCTCAGTTAATCCAAAATAGTCTCTGGTGGTAATATTGTGATATTACCACTAGGAGTCAGGCTTCCTTATATAGGCAAAATTTTGAATGGCCTGAGTCTTGAGGCAGGAGCAAGTGGCCATCGCTCCCACACTCTAGACCTCAGGGACCCCTGGTTAACTTGCAGAGTGAGTCAGGGGTGGGGAGTACTGGGGGGGCACCATTTACATTGGTTGAACCTTGCGGGAGGTTACCATATGTTGGGTGGTTGCCCACATATGTAGACCTTCACCATCGGTGGCTTCAGTTAAGGCAGAGCTGATTATGGATACTTGAGGGAAGATTGTTCCAGAGTTTAGGCCCAAGATAACTGAAAGCGGTGTCACGTGTAATGGCTAAGCGGAGTTGTATAGGGGAGAGAAAGGTAAGAAGGTTGTGGTCAGCTGATCGTAGAAAGTGCAGAGGTTTGTAGAGAATAAAGAGATATGGGACCTGGAGCACTGATTTTAATGGATAGAATCGTGGACTATAAAGAATATACTGCTTTGAGATATAAGTTTAAAACCAGGATCGGACAAAAAGTCTCCTTCCTGGAATGGGTAACTTGGCAGCTCTGTTAAGGGGGTGTGCTGGGGGGGGGGGCATGATTGTGGGTGCTGTGTGTATGTGGGGGGGGGGGGGGTCTGCCATCCAGGGGTGGTGGTGCTGATACTGAAATTGGAGACCTATGTAGAAGAAGCATCAATTTTAGAAAGCTGCTTCCATGTCTATGTGGAGCCACAGAGGGGGAATTGTTGGGTTTTTTTTGTAAAAATTGCTTCTCTCTCTGTTACGTGGAGGGACTTTGGTATGCTGTCCTACATCTGTTTTACAAGATGTTCTGCTTTTGGTATAGCCTCTTGTAAAACAGTATGGGAATTACCCAGGCACATTTTCTATCTTAAAGCAGAGCACACATGCATACCCCACCACTGGGGCATGGGTCACAGCTTTTATTTTTATAAGACTTGTCATTTTAATTCTTCCTCTTTTTCCTTTCCAGGAAAGCACATTTTGGAGAAAGCACTTACCTACACTGCCAACAAACAAATTCATTTCAGACCTGGAAAAGGCATAGGATACAATAATAACACCAAGTTCATACTCCAGCCCACTTCCCAGACTTTATGGAGTCGGATTTCTGCCATAACTCAATGTCGGGAACATTAATACAGTTCGTATGGATGATTTGCAAGGAATTATTGCAGCTGCATGAGACCATCATATGGAAACCGTCCAATATGCCTGTGTGCACTTTCAGAAAGAGAAGTAATTCCAGGATGCAAACAATAAATAGGTTTCAGCCCATTTCAGACTATAGCTGTTAAAGACAAAGTGCTATTTTGTTTTCTGGAAGAAACTGTATTTTCTGCAAGGATGTACCATAGTCTATCATAATGTATTGGTTGTAGGATCTGGATGGGTGAGTGGATTGACACAGAGCCTGTCTCCTCATGGTCCCATTTTTCCCCCCATCAGTGGTGATGGAACAGTCTTACCAACGTGGGAGCCTTTGCTCACTCCCCATCCCTGCTGGACATCATCTTATGTTCATGCAGACCTATCTGTGTAAGATGAACTCTCCAGTGGATGGAAAAGCAGGCTGTACCAGCAAATATGGAATCCAACTACTGATGACCAAGAAACATTAGCAAAATATTGCAGAGTTGAAGAGCAATCATTTCTGCCTTTATGAGCAGCAGATCAACCTCTCTTCCCACCCTAGAAAGTGCAGACCATCAGATTTGAGGATCACTGGCAAGGAGGGTGTGTGAATGAAGTTCTTATTGTTATTGCTATTGCTTCTGCTGTACCTGCTCTGTGATAGGAGAGTGTGTGGATGTGTGTTAGCGAAGCTTGCACTGGGACCTGCATTGCACTGGTTGCTCTGTAGTGAGATAGAGGCCCTAGCCCCCACCAAATAATCCAGCATCTCCCCTCCCCCAGGTAGGCTGCAACTCCTTTTCTTCCTCTTTATCCCCACAGGTGGCCAGCATTTGCCCTTCCCCTCCTATCTGCCTCAGGTCCAGCATCTCATCTCCCCTTCTCCTTCTTCTCTGTCTCTTGTTGGTACAAAGGTATGCAGTGCCAGTGCAGGATGTTTCAGCAGAGGCATAGGATCAAGCGCTACCATCTCACCCTCCCCCAGCAGGAAATGCATCGGCAAGGGCAGGATGAGGTAGTGCTTGAAGGTCCCACGCTGACACCAAGTACCTTTGAAACAGCTGGGAAGAGTTGGGGCAACAGTGGTAAGGGAAAGGGAAATGCGATACCACCCTACCTCTATGCCACTGCCTACCTGCCTGCTGCTGCCTGTGCTGTGCCTGCTCTGTAGTGGATCAATACTGACTAGAATCCCCCAGGGAGAGACAAAAAAAGTTGTGTCAAACCAAAAAAGTCAATTCTATAAAACAGATATCTATAGAAAAACACACGTATAAAAGATATCATATAATATATTCAAGTGAAGAGCCAAGGAGACAGTTCAGTATAGGCTGTAACCACAGCTGAGCATAAGATTCAGTGAGTGTTGCCTCTAATGCGCCTCACTACCAAGCTCTATACCTCATGTAATACACTCATTAATTATGGCTCTAAATTTAAGTGTGAATAAATCACTAAATAAAGTGGCATGTAGTAAATCAAATTCAATAAGAATACATGTGTTGTTCAATAAATATCCAAACTCTACTAGGACCCCCTCATCCATAGGGTACAAACTTTGCCCCATGGGAAAATAGACCTCCTAAACCAAAATCACAAAAATAGTAGTAAGTTCAAAGCACTGGAAAATATGAAGCTAACAGGAGCAGACTTATCTGTATTCTCAGCTAAAGTGAACTACCTCCTTGGCTCTTTACTTGAAGATATTACAGAGAGCCTTTTTCAAATGAAGGAGAGCTCTGGAATGAGGGGGCATATGACGAAGCTAAGAGGGAATAGGCTTAGGAGTAACCGAAGGAAGTATTATTTCACAGAAAGGGTGGTGGAGGCGTGGAATGGCCTCCCGGTGGAGGTGGTGGAGTCAAGGACTGTTCCAGAATTTAAAAAGGCTTGGGATAAGCATGTGTGATCACTTAGGAACAGGAAGAATTAGGGGATACAGAGGATGGGCAGACTGGATGGGTCATATGGCCCTTATCTGCTGTCATGTTTCTCTGTTTTCTATTTATACGTGTGTTTTTCTATAGCTACCTGTTATATTGTTTTACTCTGTAGTGGAGCAGAGTGTATAGAAGTGTGTGTCCAGTGAAGCTTCCCCTGTAGCTAGACAGAAGAGCTCCATGTGTCCTGCTGCTAATTCAGCCCTTTTTCAATGGCAGTAGCATTCTGCTGTACAAGGCCTGGTTTCCCAGTGGGCAGAAGCTTTACCGGCAAGCACACAATGTATCAGAGTGATTCATCTGCTTTGGGAAAAGGACAAGCAAAGTTAGTGACAATGATTAATGTACAGCTGTTCCTCTGGGTTCCTCGGCTGAGCTCTTGTTCCTGATTTTAAGTCAGGTGGCAGCTCGCAAGCAGAGAGGAGCTGTCCTTCTGGAGCCCTGTTGATGACAAGCTCGCAGATCTTTGGCCCTGCTAAAATACACAGTGCCTGCCAACTCTGTCCGCCCGGAATGAAATATCATACTAAATGAAGGAAAAAAAATAAAAAGATGGCCAAATGACCCTGACTACTTTTTTAAAAAAGCCCAAAATATAATCCCATACTCTGCATAAACAAAACTTCCAGGAATTCTGTGACAAGCTGTGTGCACAGGTGAAATGACCCCGGAGATTAGTGGGATGTTTCCTCTGGGGGTGAGGGCTACTTGCTGAAAGGTGGCCAGTTTCTGCAGCTCTGTGTCATGGCTGTTAGGGGACTGTCTGGCTCCAGAATATTTTTTTTTCACCTTCCTCTGATAGTGAATGCACGTTTACTCTGGACTCACTGCTGCCTGTGTTTACATTAGCAGGAGATCAGTGAGCAGGTTTATCATTAATTTTGCAGTAGCAAATCTCACTCTTAGGGTGTTTCACTCCACAATTAGATATTTCAGCCATTACTGATGCTGGATTAAATGTACAGTATATGGATGGAGTTTTGGAATTAGCTCCAGAATTAAGTGTGTACAGAAATAAAAATCTAATATACATTCAGTCTCAGGAGCAGCTCTACAATGTGATTGGAAGAGAAGCAAAAGGAGATGAATGCAGAACTGGAGACTCTACCTGATTCAGGAACGGAAAGATCTGTATGTGAAATAGTGTACAAGACAGAAAGGAGCCCTTTTTTCTAAGCCACATAGGGGGGCATAATCGAAAGGGACGCCCAGGTTTTGCTGAGGACGTCCTCGCAAAACATCCCGATGGAGGGGCAGGGAAGCCCGTATTATTGAAACAAGATGGACGTCCATCTTTTGTTTCAATAATACGGTTGGGGACGCCCAAATCTTGAAATTTAGGTCGTCCTTAGAGATGGTCGTCCCTAGACTTGGTCGTTTCTGATTTTCGTTGATAATGGAAGCCAAGGACGCCCATCTCAGAAAAGACCAAATGTAAGCCCTTTGGTCATGGGAGGAGCCAGCACTCATAGTGCACTGGTACCCCTGACATGCCAGGACACCAACCAGGCACCCTAGGGGGCACTGCAGTGGACTTCATAAATTGCTCCCAGGAACATAGCTCCCTTACCTTGTGTGCTGAGCCCCCCAAAACCCACTACCCCCAACTGTACACCACTACCATAGCCCTTACGGGTGAAGGGGGGCACCTAGATGTGGGTACAGTGGGTTTCTGGTGGGTTTTGGAAGGCTCACATTTATCACCACAAGTGTAACAGGTGGGGGGATGGGCCTGGGTCCGCCTGCCTGAAGTGCACTGCACCCACTAAAACTGCTCCAGGGACCTGCATACTGCTGTCATGGTCCTGAGTATGACATTTGAGGCTGGCACAAAATATTTTTAAATATTTTTTTAAGGGTGGGAGGGGGTTAGTGACCACTGGGGGACTAACGGGAGGTCATCCCCGATTCTCTCCCATGGTCATCTGCTCAGTTCCGGCACCTTTTTGTGCCTTTGTCGTAAGAAAAACAGGACCAGGTAAAGTCGTCCAAGTGCTCGTCAGGGATGTCCTTTTTTTTCCATTATGGGTTGAGGACGTCCATGTGTTAGGCATGCCCAAGCAGGGCCGGTCTTAGGCAGGGGCGACCGGTGTGGCTGCACAGGGCCTCGCGCACCCAGGGGTCCCGAGCTACTGACCCCTGACATCAGACCAAATATCTCACATTCAGCAGGAAATTCCTGCTTTCGCAGTCATCTTACGCTCAGCAGCTTCCTAACTCTCTTCCCTTTTCATCTCCCCTTTTTTCCCCCCAAGTCCAGCAATGCTTCTTTGCCTTGTTCCACAGCCCCCCCCCCCCCGGCGGTATCGATTCCTGGGTCCTCCCACCTGTCTTGATCGCTGTCAGCGGCTGTGTGATTGTGATAGACTGCCAGTGACGTGGCTGCCAATAGACGAGTGTTCCGTTTGCAGTGCTCCACCTCCTATCACGCGACTTCCTGTTTCTGTACAGGCGGGACATCCTACAGGGAAAATCCTGATGTCGGCGGGGGCGGTCTGCCATGGTCACCGCCGCAGTCCTGCCACTGATCGGGTCAGATGGGAGTACCCAGGGAGGTGACAGGTGGAGTGAACTCGCTGGTGAGGGTTCAGGGGAGAAGGGTACTGAACTCAGGGGTGGAGATGGGAACCCATTTGTGTAGTGAAAGAGAGAGAGAGAGGTGTGCTGGCCTTTGGGACTAGACGGGAGGGGAAGAGAGAGGAAAGATGCTAGATCCAGGGAGGGGGGCACAGAAGGAGAGGCACAAGATCCATGGAGAGAAAGCAGGAGATATGCCACAATGTGTGTATGTATGTATATATGTGTGGGGGGGGGGAGGAATACGAGAGAGAGAGAGAGAAGGGGAGAAATGATGGACCCAGGGTGGGGGTGCAGGAGGACGGGAAGAGAAAAGAAAAGGGAGAGACAGGGCACAGAGAAGAGAAGCTGGGCATGGAGTAAGCATAGGATAGGGAGAGAGAGGGGTGATGCTAAACATAAATTGAGGAAAGGGGACAGCAAGACGTCAGATGCTGAACATATGTGGGAGGATAGAAACAAGGACAAAAGAGGAGAGATCCTGGACAGGACAGATAGTCACATGGAGAAAGAAGTGTCAAATGTACAGGAGACCTGGAAAGACGAACAGAAAAGTAGAAGAGACACTTGGATCAAATCGAATGGACAAATAAAATGCTCAGACTACACAGGTAGACAAAAAGTATTTTATTTTGAATGTGTTAATTGGAACATGTCAGCTTTGGAAAAATCAATATTTCTGATATCTTGCATTTCAGTTTCTGTTTCTCTAGTATTGCTATATATGAAAGTCTGTCTTGAGGTTTATATTTTTTTCCTTCATATTTCTATGACTGATCTGTGGTCCCTTATTTCATATTTAATGAGGCTCTGTGTGTTTTGATTGTATGACCATAGATCTTAAATTAAAAAAAAAAGTTCTTGTCATTGGGGGGGGGGGGCAGGGTGGAATTGGGCAAGGGGTGTGGCTAGGCAAGGGGCTAGGGGCCCCACCGACTGGGCCCTGCAACTGCTAAGACCGGCCCTAGCCCAAGTCCCACCTTCGCTACCCCTTCCGACATGTCCCCGGGAACTTTGGCCATCCCTGTGGCAGAAAGCAGTTGGGGACGTCCAAAATCGGCTTTCGATTATACTGATTTGGGCGACCCTGTGAGAAGGACACCCATCTTCCGATTTGTGTCGAAAGATGGGCATCCTTCTCTTTCGAAAATAAGCCTGATAGGCGCGCCTATGCACACTCAACATGCGCCAAATTGGAGTTGCCGCCTGGTTACCATGTGACCCTTGTGGTAATTTCAATTTTGGTGCGAATCTGAAAAATATTTTTTATTTTCTGACACGCGTAGACCATTATCGCCCAGTTACCACGTGAGACCTTACTGCTAGGTCAATGGCTTGCGGTAAGGTCTGAGACCCAAAATGGATGCACGGCAATTTTCATTTTGCCGCACGTGCATTGTTGGCAAAAATTTAAAAAGGCATTTTTTGTAGGTGTGCTGAAAAATAATTCTGCACGTGCCCAAAACACGCGTCTACATTACTGCAGGCCATTTTTCAGCGCACCTTAGTAAAAGGATCCCTCAGTCCTCAGTGGCGTAGCTAGATGGCTGGTTTAGGGTGGGCACATCTCTCTCATGCATATTCATTGTGGATGCTGTGACAACCTGACAGGCCAGGTGGCCGTTGAGGACTGGGTTGAAAACCACTGCTCTATTGCATTTCCATGCAGACTGGCTTAAAGTGCAGGGGTGGGCAACCCTAGTCCTTGAGGGCCACAAGCCAGTTGGGTTTTCAAGATTTCTACAATGAATATACTATATTATACTAAGTCTTAATTCCCACATTTATCCCTAGGAATGCAAAGCAGATTACAAAAGAAGCCTTCTCAATGAAGGGAATTACAAACAATTTCACACAAAATTGCTTAATTTAAAAAAACTAGTCTAATAAATTTTATTTATTTATTGGGATTTATTAATCAGAAAATAGATATGTTTTTAATGCTTTCCTAAAATGCAAACAAGATGTTAGATGTCAAATTTGAGGGGGAATATCATTCTAGATTTTCACACTCTGGTATGAAAAGGTTTGTCCCTAGATTGATTTTTACTTGATATTCTTCACAGAAAGAAAGTCTATATCTAATCTCTGTTTTCTAGAATTTGATCGATTAATAGGAAATATAAATAAACTCCCCAAATCTTCAGCATTTTGACCATGAAAGTATTTCAAAACCAAGCATGCTATTTTTTTGTAAAATCTTTTTATTGTAATAAACCAACAATGAAATTCAATAAATTTATTTATTTATTTATGACATTTATATCCCGCATTATCCCAAGCAAGTTTGAGTTCGATGTGGCTTACAATAAACAGCCTAGGAAACATAAATAATAATGCATAAGAAAGAAATTTGTTGTAAGAATCCAATTTTACAATACAGTATCATAAACATGCTGGGATAGCTATGGATGTTTAACATTTAGAAAATCTATTATGAATGACAAATTGTACATGAAGCTAAGAGAAAGTTAATGGTAAATAGAGTAATAACCAATTTATGTAATAATTGTTTGAGATATGATTGTTCTTTGTGAGGGTTTGTTTGAATAGGAACGATTTGAGAATTTTGTGGAATCTAGTATATTCCTGTATATTTCTTATTTTGGGTGGTAAGGAGTTCCGCCATTTGGTTCCTAGCTAAGTGAAGTCTGCAGAGTGGACAGTTTTGTAGATCACTTTTTTGCAATTTGGGAGGTGTAGCCTGAGATAGTTTCTTGCCTCATAGTAAGTAAGTAAGTAAGTAGATAAATAAATAAATAAATAGCAAAACAGCAACACCAAGCATGCTATTTTAAAATATATATGTGAATTTACTGTAAGCCAATGAAGTCTTCATCAGGCTATCCATAGCTAGGCACAAGTAGACAAATAAGTTGTCTAGCACTGGCAGGCTGGTATCTTTTCTTTAACTGGTGTATGCACCAGTTGGTCACTTAAGGGGCTATGGTAGCGGGTGAGCTCTGTGTTTCCTGGCTTCCACTTTCTCTCTACATAATGGTGACATTGGCTGAAAGGCTGGCAGCAGACAAGGGGTGTCTTGTTTTTGGAGGGTTATTCCATAAACTTCACAAACTTTTTGGATGGCTAGCCTCTGGCTCTGGGGACTGTAATCAAGGGGTCTTTTGGGTAGCTAGTGGGCCATAGAGATAGTTGTGAGCCCTTTGAACGTTTTAGCCCTGCTTCACTTTTCATTCTCCGCCTCTCTTCCTATATATACAGTAGAAATCCACCAAAGTGGAGAACTCTGAGATCCTACAGGATACAACAGCAGCAGAAAACAAGTGGGAAAATGACCGTGGACTCTAGTGACGAGAGAGACAACCTTAATACTTAATTCAGTGCATTGGTTAAGTGACCAGAGCAAACACTGAAGTTTATTGTAAACTCACGGTCTTTTTCAAGACCTCTCCTTAATGTTTTTTGCTATAAGATACCTAAATTGGAGATTTTTCATCAACAGACTCCTGAGGCAGGCCATAGGCTGAAAAATGGTGCCATGTCAAGTCTTTTTATCAATAAATCTTCTTAAAAGTATTGTAACCCTATGGGTTAAATGTTAAAAGATTACCTGGCTCATTCTGGATCTGGTGTGGAGACAGTAAGCAATGCAGTGAAACTGAGTGATCTGTGTGCATGCGCTGAGTGTTCCGCATGCTGATGGAATTCTCAGGAGAGTGACAAACAGCTCAGGCTGGCAGTTGGGAAGGAGCTGTGTTGGTGAGAACATGTTACTAGGAAAAGACTGGAAGAAAGTTGATGCTGGAGATCATCACCTGAAAGAAAAGGCGCCCACCGTTCAAGAGAGCCAGAGAGAAAACAAAGAGAGCAGCTAAGTGACTGAAACTATTTAAAAAAGTGCACATAAGAGAAAATAGTAAAGGAAACCTGAACAATAAGTGAGAGATAACTAAAAGAAGGAGAAAAAAAAGAGTAGAGGAAAACTTACATGTTGGGATCCTTGGGGGTCTCCGGGGGTCTGAGGGACAGGAGAGGGGAGACTTTGAAGAGTCTAGTGTGTTGCAAAATTGAATGTATTTAAATGATTTATGTAACTAATATTTATACTTATCTGAAAATGCTCTCAGTGTTTCTAAACTGATTTGTGTTGCAAACCTGTAATTGAAATACATATGTTAAATTTGGAAGTTGGTAAAATTTCATTAACATTTAAATATAATTCAGCTAATAAAAAAATATTTTATTTTTATTGTTAAACTCCCTGGTTGGTGTTGAGTCATTTTGGGGAAACACTGTGACATATTTGGTACCATCATTGTAATACCTTGCTCTGCCACCAGGGGGTTTACAGTATTAAGGTTGTCCCTCTCGTCACTGGAGTCCACAGTCATTTTCTCACCAAATTTCTGCTCCTCTTCCTATTGAGCCACTCATTCCTCCACTCCCTGCCTTACGTCTTGCTCTTTCTTGGGTCTGATTGCTGGGGCCCCAAAGGATCTTTTCAGGGGGTGAGCAAGCATTGCCCCGGTACTTACTCCACTAGTCCTCGTGCATCTGTACAGCTGAGTACAGAGCTAGATCCACTGCCGGCTGGCTTTCAGGTCACTTCTCCTCCTCATACCAGTCTATGTGAGTCAGAAGACTCCTCTGATTCAATGACACCAGTCAACCAGGGATTGGATTAAATGCATGACCCTCTGCACATGTTCTGCTGCTTTCCAACTGGGTAAGTAACAAGTATCACTGACGTCACACATTTTCAACACGAACTCCTCCCATTGGAAGACATACTCTCACACAGGTGTACTGGCTCTGTCCACAGCAGGAAAAGGTACTGCATTTGAATTTTTACGAAGACACTTGCAGAAGTCACAAAAAATGGCATAAAAATAAGAAAAATGCAGTGGTTATTCTCCACACCACACTTTCATTGCTAGGCCAATCATATCCCTTTGCTGCTCACTTCACATGCTCTCTGTTGAACTTTTACAGTCAAAAGTAAAACAGCTCAATCACTTCTGCTACAATCCTTTTCAACACACCATTGATGTAATTAATCTCTCTGCCATAAATCGAAATTGAGAATTTTTCTTGTGTCAGTCCCTGAAAATCTTTGGCATCACAATTGACCAGAACCTAACCTGGGAAGTGCAGGTAAATGAGACAGTAAAGAAATGCTTCTATCTCATGCACAACCTCAGATGCTTAAGAAAACACTTCACGCAAGACCACTTCAGGCCCTGATACTAACCAAACTGTACTACTGCAAAATCATCTACCTAGGCTGCCCAAAGAACATACTTTGCAAACTACAAACAGTTCAAAATATAGCCATCAGACTCATCGGTGGACTGAAAAAAATCAACAGGATCTCCTACCTTTATAAACAGTTACACTGGCTACTCATTGAAGCCAGAATTGTTTTACACTCTGCTGCCTTACCTTCAAAATAATTCGAGGCATTGCCTCACCCTATATGTTCCCCCTTGTGACAACCTTGAACTCGAGCTACAGTACAAGAAATACCCTTAAACGTTTGTTCCCATCTTACAAAGGCTTCAGACTTAAGAGAATATTCTCTTGACTTTTCTTATACCAAGCCACCAAAATCTGGAACGTCCTACTCACACCAATGCTGAATATCTCCTGCTATATCCATTTCCACAAGTCTATAAAAACCACACTATGGTTCAAGAACCATGTTCTAACACAAAAATAACACCCCACTCACAACCACACTACCCCAGAAACATGTTCAAGCCACCTTCACCCAGCTGCAGAAGTATAATGTCTCAAAGTCCCTCAAATATTGCCAACTCACTGCAAGACCAAATTCTTTACATTACGATTGATTTGCCTCTGCACTATTCTCGCCAGTCTTTGAGCTACAGGCACAATTCCTGTCACAACATTTTAGACAAGGGGGATATCCAGAAGAATGAATGAAAAAAGGATTGAGCAAACCCAAAGTACAAAACAGAGAAGCATCATTAGTACAACAAAATGATCATAGCAAACCAGATATGGTATGTACATTATGTTTTTCACAATATTCCAAGGAATTTTGCAGGATCATATGAAGAAGTGGAATATATTGGAAAATTATCCATGTTTTAAGGGTATCAATCCAGTTATAGCCTATTCAAAGAGCAAAACTCTAAAAGAGAGGTTGGTACCATCTACCTTCGTGATATAGATATTGGCCAGTTTTGCCCACTAGGACATACTGTCTGTGGAAAATGCTCAGTGTGTAGACGTGCTCTTGCTACAGATCGGTTCATCCATCCAACCAACTGCCATTAGACGTTACTTACTGAGAAATAGCACTAATTGTGACTCCACTTTCGTTATATACATCATTCTGTCCCTGTAATCTTTTATATATAGGCAATAAGATCTGAGAGGCTACAATTTGATTTGCACAGGTGGGGTGAAAGTTGCCTTGGAGGGGTCAGGATTGGGATAAATATCCCTAGCTGTGAGGAGGAGAAGGATCAGGAGAGTACAGAGAAGAATAGGACAGGCATGAGGATACTGACAAAGATGAGATGTGCTCAGACAAAATGGAGATGGTTGAATGAAAGGAAGAAAATATTGACGCTCAAGAGCATGGAGAGGGTAGAAGATAAAATAGCCAGTGAGAGGATGAAAGTAGAGAGTGGGCACTATGCTCTTAAAGTATGTAGTGGCTTGAGATGAGGAATAAAATTGGGGAGAAAGTGTAGTGGAGCCATTGGAAATAAAAGTGAAAATGCAAACCTGTGGAGATAATATCATACAACACACACTATAAGGTACGCACCTTCTGATAAGCAGCTGGATGTAGCATTGGATGGAAGGAGAAAAGACCCAAGAGGGTCAAGATGTACCTGGGTATCACCCTAGAGGATGCTGAAAGGAATATATAGATTGCTACAAACCTTCCAAGCGCCTGGCAAGTGGCTGGATGGAAGATGGGTAGCAGGAGCTGAGACCTAATTGGGTCAAGGCGTACCTGGGAGTCAAAATATAGAACAGGAAAAGTTCTCT
Organism: Microcaecilia unicolor; assembly: GCF_901765095.1. Lineage (NCBI taxonomy): Eukaryota > Metazoa > Chordata > Amphibia > Gymnophiona > Siphonopidae > Microcaecilia > Microcaecilia unicolor. Next base: position 280,209,128 of record NC_044031.1, read on the forward strand.
ACGATGACGAATCACAGAAGGCAAAAGTAGAGACTAATAGACGATTCACCACTGGGAGTCACCCTGGAGGATGCTAGGAGAAATAAGTAGATGGGCTGTAAATCTCCTTAGTATTTGACACATTCCCCATCCTTTGCATTGGTGATGAATTACGGCACTTCAGCATCTTCTGTTTTAAGTGCCGACTATCCCCTCTTGTTCAGATATTCTGTGACTGTTGTATCCTCGCTGGTATGCCAGACATTTCACAGCAACTCCCGTGCCTTGCTGTTCTCAATTACCAAAGGCTTGCAGGCCCAGGGGCCCAAGATCCTCCACCTCTGGCACTAAGAGCCTGAATGTTATCTACCTGGAACAAGATAAACCCCCTCATTCTAGAAATTTGTGCACCCAAATTGCTGACTAGCACACAAAGTTGCACTCACAACTTATAGATTAAGGTCAGTTGAGTGCATAACTTAAATCAATTAGATGCCAATTGGCCTTAACAATTATTGACTATAATTGTGCTAATTGACACCAATTAGAAATTAAGCACATAACTGTCCGGTATTCTATAAGTTGTGTACTCAAATTCCAGAGTTTGCAACTTCAAGAGGGGCATGAACCTGGGAGGGGCATGGGTGGATCAGCGGCATGTCTGGCAATTACGCACACGGGTTATAGAATACTAGCCTACAGATAGGCATGAGCATTTACAACAACCATTTGGCTGGCATAAGAGCTTGCACCTAGAGTTAAGTGTATATATGTGGACTTAGCTAGCATTCTATGATGGCAGAATTACCCCCAAAATGTCTGCCATTGAGTTTTTTTGCAACCAGGATGGGCTTCATTCACACTATTATGTACAATTGAAAGCACTGCAGCACAATTTCTTGCATCAAGATGGATGCCCTCAGGCATCTCACTGTTTGTCTATCACTTCCATCACCCACATATTGTCATAGGGGAAGATCACCCTCCTGTTAGTAAGTCGTGGGCCCCATATCTCCAAGGCCACAATGATACAATGATAGGAAACAATTTCAAGAAGATGATATTCTTCATGATCCTCACCTCTTCCTACTCAACTGGCCACTGAGCCACTGACCATTCACCTGTAAAGTGTGCACTGAAACTCTTCCCCCTTCCACTTCTCTCAGGTACATCTATGAAGAGTTAAAAATCATCATTGGACACCCCAGTGAACTTCTCAAGAAATGTATACTACACCCTCAAATCACAGCACATGGATCTCATAATGCAAATAAGATGCAATTGCTTCTTCATATCGCTAATAACTGTCTCATAAAAGCTCAGCACATTGGGATGACATTGCATGTGAAATTAAGTCAGCTGCATATCACGTAATGTAACTTTTTTTTTTTTTACAGCCTTGACCATTTCACCACACAATTTGTCTATTCTGGCAAACATGTCTAGCAAAATCCCCAAGAAACATTACTTCACAGCTGGGCTGGTCCTTCTGTCTTCTCTTGTACAATTGGCATGCCCATCACTTATGTTAGCTCAAGAACCTTCTGCAATAACCCCACATAATTATTCCAGGGTACCTTCCCAACAAAAACAAAGTCATCCAGATTGTGGATGATGTGATTGAAATTAGCAAATTGGGCTGCCACCCTTGGAGGAAGGTACCGAATGCATATGTTATGGAGCAATTAATCCCTAGAAAAGGCCAATAAATTTTCCACAAAACAATAGGAACTTGCAACTCAAAAGTGGGAAAAAAGATTCACAATCATCAAATTAGGTAAACTACTTCAAAGTAAATCTGAACAATTTATTGAAAAGTCTAAACATTTATTAAAAAGTCATAACCTAGCAGGAGGAAAAAGACCTCAGAAACCACAACGAGTTCCAACCCGCCTTATAAATCACAGGCCGGGCTCATAGACGTTTAGCGATAAAAATTCAGTCATTGGTCAAAAAACCTCCTTCCTGCCTATAGTCAAAACTTTATTAATTAAGTACATAAGTACTGCCATACTGGAACAGACCGAAGGTCCACCAAGCCCAGCATCCTGTTTCCAACAGTTGCCAATCCAGGTCACAAGTACCTGGCAAGATCTCAAAACAGTACAATACATTTTATGCTGTTTATTCTAGAAATAAGCAGAGGATTTTCCCCAAGTCCATTTTAATAATGGTCTATGGACTTTTCCTGTAGGAAGTCATCCAAACTTATTTTTAAACCCCGCTAAGCTTACCACTTTTACTACATTATCTGGCTACAAATTCCAGAGTTTAATTACACGTTGAGTGAAGAAATATTTTCTCCAATTCGTTTTAAATTTACTACTTTCTAGTTTCATTGCATGCCCCCTAGTCCTAGTATTTTTGGAAAGAGTAAAAAAGCAATTCACGTCTACCCGTTCCACTCCACTCATTATTGTATAGACCTCTATCATATCTCCCCTCAGCCATCTATTCTCCAAGCTGAAAAGCCCTAGCTGCTTTAGCCTTTCCTCATAGGGAAGTTGTCTCATCCCCTTTATAATTTTTGTTGCCCTTCTCTGTACCTTTTCTAATTCCACTATATCTTTTTTGAGACACGGTGACCAGAATTGAATACAATATACGAGGTGCAGTCGCACCATGGAGCAATACAAAGGCATTATAACTTCCTCATTTTTGTTTTCCATTCCTCTCCTAATAATACCTAACATTCTATTTGCTTTCTCAGCCACCACCGCACAATGAGCAGAGGGTTTCAACGGATTATCAACGATAATGTCTAGATCCCTTTCCCAGTCGGTGACTCCTAATGTGGAACCTTGCATTACGTAACTATAATTCAGTTCCTCTTTCCCACATGCATCACTTTGCACTTGCTCACATTAGATGTCATCTACCATTTAGATGCTCAGTCTCCCAGTCTCGTAAGGTAATTTTTCACAATCCTCTTGCAATTGAATAATTTTGTGTCATCAGTAAATTTAATTACTTCACTAGTTATTCTAATCTCTAAATTATTTATAAATATGTTAAAAAGCAACAGCCCCAGCACAGACCCCTGGGGAATCCCACTATCTACCCTTCTCCATTTCTCCATTGAGAATACTGACCATTTAACCCTACTCTAAGTTTTCTATCTTGTATCCAGTTTTTAATCTAGAATAAAACACTACCTCCTATCCCATGACTCTCCAATTTCCTCTGGAGTCTTTCATGAGGAACTTTGTCAAACGCCTTTTGAAAATCCAGATACACATTTTACTTCTTCAATGCATTATGAATTTGCATCACTTTGGAATTCTTTGCCTATTTCTCTGAGAACTTGTGGTCATTATCTGAGATTCAGGAAGTCCTTGAAAACTTTGCTTTTTAATAGAGCTGGTTTTACATCTTCAAACTTTAATTGTATACACTCAGAACTGTTTCCTTTTCTTTATTGGAATTATAATTCCCAGATATTTTGATCTGGTTTTTCTTCTAGTTTGTAATCCGCCTTGAACTGTTTTAGGTACTGGTGGTCTAAAAGACCCACCCATTTTAACGTGACATAACATAACATATCCATTTAAGTTGAAGACTGCAGATTCAGCATGTTAATTGAATGTCAGTTGAACAATCCACTCAAAAATAACTGACTAAATCATCCAGTTTTCTTAAAGTCGATCCAGATCTGTTGAATATCAGCCCAGTAGTTACTAACTTCCCAACTCCATTGGATTATTGGATAAAATCATAGTAACATAATAACATAGTAAATGACGGCGGATAAAGACCTGAACAGTCCACCCAGTCTGCCCAACAAGATAAACTCATTTTATATGGTATTTGATAGTTTATATGTATACCCAAGTTTGATTTGTCCCTGCCTTTCTCAGGGCATAGACCGTAAAAGTCTGCCCAGCACTGTTCCTGAACTAAACGTTCTGAAGCTAACGTCGAAGCCACTTAAAAGTTACACTCCAGCCCATCCATATTTATTCAGCCATGATCAGGGTGCAGACCATTGAAGTCTGCCCAGCAATGGTTTTACTCTCCAATTACCGGCGTCGCCACCTAATCTCCGCTAAGATTCCGTAGATCCATTCATTCTAAACAGAATTCCTTTGTTTATTCCACGCATGTTTGAATTCCATTACCGTTTTCATCTGCACCACCTCCCGTGGGAGGGCATTCCACATATCTACCACCCTTTCCTTGAAAAAATACTTTCTGACATTACTCCTGAGTCTGCCCCCCTTCAACCTCAATTCATGTTCTACCACCTTCCCGTCTCCAGAAAAGGTTCGTTTGCGGATTAATACCTTTCAAATATTTGAATGTCTGTATCATGTCACCCCTGTTTCTCCTTCCCTCCAAGGTATACATGTTCAGGTCGGCAAGTCTCTTCTCATACAATTTGCAACGCAAATCCCATACCATTTTTGTAGCTTTTCTTTGCACCCCTTCAAGTCTTTTTATATCTTTTGCAAGGTACGGCCTCCAAAACTGAACACAATACTCCAAGTGGGGCGTCACCAATGACTTGTAGAGGGGCATCAACACCTCCTTTCTTCTGTTGGTTATACCCCTCTCTATGCAGCCTAGCATCCTTCTGGCCACGGCCATCGCCTTGTTGCATTGTTTCTTCACCTTCAGATCCTCGGACATCAACACCCCAAGGTCTCTTTCCTGAGTCAAGTATTCTAAACTCTCGCCTCCTATTCGGTGTCTATCTTTTGGGTTTCTGCACCCCAAATGCATCATTCTGCACTTCTTGGCATTAAATTTTAACTAATATACTTTATACCAGTCTATCCATTCATATTGTGTTATTTTTTAGTTTTTTTTTTAATTGCAGTGTTCAGTATGTATTGAAGTGCCAAACTGTCATGTTCCACAGTCTTGGTTAAGGGGAGGAACTTGATGACTAGACTCCCTCATGTTGACCGAGCAAAAGAGGTCAACAACAGAAGTAAGAATATGTTCTCCTGAAGACACCAACATGGCGTAACATGTCACCATGTAGAGAGCAGCTGATATTGAAGAACATATTAGAAGACATTTTACCACACTGATAGCACAATCACACGAATAGCGCCAGCAGCACTAATAGAGAATTTAAGTACACACGGACTTGCCATAAGATAAATACAATAACGCCTCTACCATTAATCGATGAGATTTAAATCAAAGATCAGTATTATATAGAACTGGACTTTACCAATTTAGGTAATGACACAGGGGCCAGAAGAAAGGAGGGTAGGCAGGGTCTACTGCAATGATGGGAATGAGCTTGTAGTACTATATGCTGGTTCTGTGGAACATGACAGTTTGGCACTTCAATACACACTGAGCACTGCAATTAAAAAAAAAAAATAAATAAAAAATAAAGAACACAATATGAATGGATAGACTGGTGTAAAGTATATTAGTAATATTTAGAAGTATACCAGAGAAAACCAGCTTTTGAACCCAAAAAGTATTTTTGAATATTAAATTTTAACTGCCAGACCCTCGGCCAGTCTTCTAACTTTTGGAGATCCCTTCTCATCGTTTCTACTCCCTTCAGGGTATCCACTCTATTGGCTATCTTCGTGTCATCCGCAAAAAGGCAAACCTTTCCTTCCAACCCTTCAGCAATATCTCTCACTAATATATTAAACAGAATAGGCCCCAGCATCGACCCCTGAGCAACTCCACTGCTCATCTTCCTTTCCTCCGAGCGGATTCCATTTACCACCACCCTCTGCCACCTGTCCGTCAACCAGTTTCTTATCCAGTTCACCACTTTCGGTCCTAAGTTCAGCCCTTTCAGCTTTTCATGAGTCTTCTGTGGGGGACCGTATCAAAGGCTTTGCTGAAGTCCAAGTAGATTACATCTAGCGCACGTCCTTCATCCAGTTCTTTGGGCACCCAGTCAAAGAAGTAAATGAGATTCGTTTGGCAGGATTTTCCTTTGGTAAAGTCATGTTGCCTCGGGTCCTGTAACCTGTTGGCTTCTAGAAAGTTAACTATTCTTTCAGCAGCGACTCCATTATTTTTCCTACCACCGACGTGAGACTTACCGGTCTGTAGCCTCACACTTCTTCCATCTCCACTTTTGTGAAGAGGGACCATATCCGCTCATCTCCAATCTCACGGAACCTCTCCCGTTTCTAAAGATCTAATAAATAAATCTTTAAGAGGTTCTGCCAGGACCTCCCTGAGGTCCCTCAGTATCCTGGGATGTATCCCATCCGGCCCCATAGCTTTGTCCACCTTCAGATTCTCCAGCTGTTTATAAACTCTTTCTTTCGTAAAGGCGCAGTATCCACTCCATTCCCAGATATTCTCTCGGCAACCAACCGTGGTCCTTCTCCAGGATTTTCCTCTGTGAATACTGAAGAGAAGTAATTGTTTAACACGTCTGCTTTATCCTCAACATTCTCCACATAACCATTCTCATTATCTTTCAGTCTCGCAATTCTATTCCTATCGTTTCTCCTTTCTCCAATATATCTGAAAAAGGTCTTGTCACCTCTCTTTACATCTTTAGCCATTTGTTCTTCCACTTATGCTTTTGCTAGCCATATTTGCCTCGTCGCTTCTTTGAGTTTAATCGAATAATCTTATCCGTGATCCTCTCGTTGTGTTCTTTTGTATTTCTTGAACAAAGCTTCTTTTACTCTTATTTTTTCAGCAACTTGTTTGGAGAACCATATAGGCTTCCTGTTTCTCTTGGTTTTGTGATGGAATTTAAAAAAGGTATGTGACAAACATAAAGGATCTCTGTATAGCAAGACAATAGTAAAAGTGAATCTATTTTTCACTCTCTCAAAAAGTACAAAGACCAGGGGGCACTCAATGAAATTACATGGAAATACTTTTTCACTCAACAAATAGTTAACCTCTGGAACTCATTGCCGGAGGATGTGGTAACAGTGGTTAGCATATTTGGGTTTAAAAAAGGTTTGGACAAGTTCCTGGAGGAAAAGTCCACAGTTTGTTATTGAAATAGACATGGGGGAAGCCACTGCTTGTCCCTGTGTTCAGTAGCATTAATCTTGCTACTATTTGGGTTTCTGTCAGGTACTTGTGGCCTGAATTAGCCACTGCTGGAAACAGGATACTGGGCTAGATGGACCATTGGCCTGACCCAGTATTGCTATTCTTATGTTCTTATAGAGTCAAAGTACAGAGCATTTCCATTCAAAGCAAAGCTTAAATGATTTTCATATTTCAAAAAGCATAGATGGGAGTAACCTGTACCGAATGGCCATTACAACCAGTGGCATAGCTAGAAGGCAATTTTTGGGTGAAAGAGAAAAATCCACCACCTGATGCACCCATATCCCACTGCTACCTCACCCCCAACAACTACAGTGAGGGTAGCAGTGCAGGCTTCAGTGCTTGCAGACCATATTGAGAGCTAGAAGTACAAGAGACTACATTCTTCAGCCCTCATTGAGTCACAGTCCCCCAACACACATATACTTCCCCCATAGGGTATTAAAGCCAAGTAAACTTTGCATCCACAGAACCCCCTGGCCCTCCCCTAACAATGGATGCAGAGCATTTCTGCATAAAATTCTACATACAAAAAACAAATCTGATTTTAGTGGAATCTCAGTAAAAGCAACATAAACCCTCTCAGTACCAGGCATGCTGTGAAGTACTACAAAAATCTATTTTAAAGAAGGCTACTCAGAACCTAGAGCAAATCTACCATGTCAGCACTAACTTCCTACACAAGGATCCTACCTATGAAAAGGTAGTTCCCCTTTTTTTCCCGTTTTGTTAGTTTACCATCATTTCACCCTCTGTCAGCTTCCCTTTTGCTGCTCCTATATTCCCATCCCTATTGTCTTATTTTAGCCACTCTGTACTTAAATTTGTAACCTTTGTATACTGGACCAAATTTATCCTTTTCTATTATGTAATTTTCTAGTAACTTTGTTAGCCACATTGAGCCCGCATAAGCTGGGAAAATGTGGGCTACAAGTGAACCAAATAATAATAATAATTATTATTATTAGAATGAGGGTCTACAATATTGATACGTCTATCAGGAAAACTTAACAAGTCAAATTACTATGGAATGCTACATAGAAACTTCATGCTAACAGAATACCTCGGTCACACACATAGAACAAAAATGCCAGATACAGAATAAGTGACCACAAACTAGAAATAGAAATTAAATCAAAATCCCAAAAAGCTAGACATTGCATGTAGCACAACACCAGAAAAATAGAAAGAGATGTCTTTCCTCCAGTACTATACAAAATATAAAGATAGCACATATCAGGGATGGTATTAGAGGGGTGCAACTAGAGCAATTGCCCCTGGCCCCAAACTTGCCAGAAACTGAAGAAGACACAGCCTGGTAGTAGGCTTTGGGGGTCTCCTTCCAAATTTCTGCCCTGGGTCCCTGCCATGTCTAAAACCAGGTCTGGCAGATGCACATTCCAAAATCTGATGTATTCTAACCATAAAATAGAAAATAAAATTATTTTATCTCTCTTTTGTTGTCTGGTCATTTTATTTTTCTAATCATGTTGGTCCCAGTCTCTGGTTTCTGCTTTCCTCTGTCTTCTTTTAAAACTCTCTTGCCAGGATCTCCTGTCCATTTGACACTGCTTCTCTCTCTATGTCCACCATCTTTCTCTCCTCTCTGTGTCCCTATCTTCCCCATGTTCAGCATCTCCTTCTCTGTGTGCCTATCGTCCCCTGTCCAACATCTCCCTTGTGTGTTCCTATCCCCCTATCTATCATCACTCCTCTGTGTCCTTATCCCCATCAGCCTTCTGTCTCAATACACACCCTCCTGATGTCCAGTATTGTCTCTGTATCCTGTCCAGTATTGTCCCCTTGTCCCTATTTCTTCCATGATATAACTTTGCCCTTACAAAATGTCATGGAAGAAATAGGGACTCCTCTGTGCTCCAGTGTCCACGCCCATGTTCAGCATTGCTCCTTTGACTCTATACAATTCTTGTCCAACATCTCCCCTTTAGAACCCTGTCCCTATACTCTCCCATGTCCAGCATCTCCCTTCTGGATCTCTGTACCTCCCTGTGTCCAGCTTCTCCCCTCTCTCTTCTGTCCTCCACTCCATGTGATCCAGTATTTTTTATTTATTTATTTTTTATTTTTGTTACATTTGTACCCCGCGCTTTCCCACTGATGGCAGGCTCAATGCGGCTTACATATTGTATACAGGTACTTATTTGTACCTGGGGCAATGGAGGGTTAAGTGACTTGCCCAGAGTCACAAGGAGCTGCCTGTGCCTGAAGTGGGAATCAAACTCAGTTCCTTAGTTCCCCAGGACCCGAGTCCACCACCCTAACCACTAGGCCACTCCTCCACTGTCTCTCCCCTCTCTGACCCCAACCCAACCCATCCAGCTTCTCTCTCTCTCTCTCATCTCTTCCTCACACCCCCTCTCTGGTCTAGCATCTCCCTCCTTTATGCTGTGGGTTCAGCATTTCTTCCCCTCTTCCCTTTAATCCCTTGGTCTGGCACCTCTCTCTCTCCCTTCTCCCTCCCTCCTGCAGGCCTGGAATCTTTACATCATCCTCTATCCCTTACCCCTTGTGATCCTTCCAACTTACTTTATTGGCACCAGCAAAAACTCATGCAGGTCAGCTTTGGGGCCTTCCCTCTTCTGCATTCCATCTCCTATGATGCAACCTCCTGTTTACACATAGATGGGACACGCAGAGGGAATGCCCACAGCTGGCCAGTATGAGCTGCTGCCAGCACCAATAAAGTAAGCTGGAAGGACCATTGAGGGTGAGGAGTAGAGGAAGATACAGAGATGCTGGACCCATGGAAGGGAGAATGGAATGGAAAGAGGGATGCTGGAATGCACCACTTCTGGGTAGAGCTGGGGCAAAAATGAGTGGGACCATTCCTATCCATGGCTACATCCCTGGCTACAACCCTAAACAATAGAAGAGAATGACCTGCACAGCGCAGCAATTATAACCCTAAACAAAAGAGAGGCGTACTCTGCTAAATGTCCCCACCCATGTCCAGCATCACTCCTCTGTGTCCCTATACCATTCCTGTCCAGCATCTCCAGTTTGTGTCCCTGTCCCTAAACAAAGAGGAAAGTAACCTGCACAGAGTGGCAGTTACAACATTAAACAAAAGAGGGAGTAATCTGCATGAAGTGGTAGTTACAGCCCCAAATAAAAGAGGGGGTAACCTTCACAGAGCAGCAACACAATCCAAACCATCCTTCTGAGAAAACTAGGTAGGTCATACTGGTTTTTCGTCTGCCATTATTTACTAGGTTCCTATGTAATTTTCCAAGTTGCCCACACAGTGGCACTAACACATCAGCCAACTTTGTAATTAACGTAAGTAGTGTGGTTCCGTGTTATAAAACATTATTTGTTGTTGTTGTTCTTCTTCTTCTTCTTCTTGTTTTTAGTTGTTTTACTTTGTTAACCTTTATTTATATATATTTGATATAAGGCATTTGACTGGTTTATTTTTGAAATAGGCATAGTTTGTTTTGGTGGTGGGAGGGGGGAGGAGGTTAAACTTCTCTTCCCATCCAAGACTAACAGGGAAGGGGAAGGAGACAGGATACAACCTTTCTCTCCCTCTTCCCCAACTGTATGTCTCTCACTCTGCCACTCTTACACCTCCTCCCACCCCTTCTCTCCTTAAACCCAACCTCACCAGCTTCAGTCTGTTCAGTTCTAGCTAAAGCAGAACAATTTAATAAAATATTTTCAAAATATCTATACTTCTTCTGTGTTTTTATTTAAAAACATTTATATGCCACACTCTGTGAGTCTCTCCTTGATATTCTTTCCAGCTCAATTGAAGTTGGAAAGAATTATACAAAAGAGGTTTAAAAGTGTCCATCTGGGGGCAAAATATCTCTCTGAAAATTCAAAAGATTGAGATGAAACTTGACTTGGGGAAAAAGCTGGTGATAAACATTTTTCAGGTTTGAAATGGGCTAGATTGTCCCTGAGGTTCCAGAGAAATAACCCACTCAAATATAGCCTGAAATATCCCACCCCTATAACTGCACCTTCAGTTAGCCCACCACCTCCAAACTGCTCCATCTTTCTACAATAACCCCCAACTGTCCTCAAATTACCTCCTGCAACTTCCCCACCAACCACATTTACTCCCCACTACCCCCAAAGTGCTCCATCCACAAACCTACCCCCATAACTACCAGTACCCTCAAACTGTCCTCATTTACCCAAACTACCCCTTTACTACCCACAAACTGCCCCACTCCAAAAAATACCCCTGAAACTGCCTGCTAGCAGTGTTGTGTCCAGAATCACAGTGGTGGGGCCTGGTGGTCGTCAGCAATGGCAATAGGCGGTGCTGACTGCTGGGTCCGGGGCAGGTGGTGTTCTTGCAGGGAATACAGGTCTCTTGTGGGAGTTTAGGTCTGGGTTCAGGTAGGCTTTGATGGGTTGCGGAGGTCAATGATGTGCCAGGAAGTGGGTTGTTGATTGGTTCCTCGGTGGGAAGGTCTGGCATCTGTATGACTCTCACATGCACGATAGTTCTGAGGGGCACCATGGATCGTGTTGCAGCTGAGGCATGTGCTGGGAGCCCGGTGCGGAGATGCGGTATGGGATCCGTAGCTGCCAGAGAACACCAGAGCAAGAGAAGAGACCTGTTAGGGTGCTAGGCCAGCAAATGATGTCATCACATAGGTGAGAGTCAGTGATGTTGTTCGCTGAGCATGCGCACAGGTGAAATTAGGCCCAAAGCTTCACAGTGCTGGAGGAAGGAAATTAGGTCTGGATTGCAAGGAAAAACTGTTGGGTGATTTGGTGGTGCTCCAGAATGGACCCCGAATCATTGGAACCTGGAAGCAATGGCAAGAGCGGTGCAGACCATAGCTGGAATGCTCACATGTGCAGCGATAGTCTTGGCTATCCTGGAAACAACGGCTGAAGCGTGCAATTGAAGGCTGGTACTGCCAGCTCGTAGCAGAGCTGTGCAGTAGGCGCGTGCTGGCACTAATATAAAAAAAATAGAGTCGCAAAAAGAGGGAAAAGGTAAGAGTCAAGATGAAATGTTAATATGCTGCTTATTAAATTAAATTGGAAAACTTGTAAGTGCTTTGCAGAGCTATCATTTCTACTCAATGTGGAAACTCAAACGCGTGAAACCATTGTTCCCAAGGGAAACATTTTGCAACTTGATACAATCAATGGTACTAAGCCATATAGACTACTACAATGGAATTTATGCAGGATGCAAAGAACAAATTATAAAGAAACTTCAGACCGCTCAAAACACGGCAGCCAGGCTTATATTTAGAAAAACGTGATTCAAAAGCGCCAAACCCCTCTGTGAAAAACTGCACTGGCTTCCAATCAAAGAACGTATTGTTTTCAAAATCTGCACCCTGGTTCATAAAATCATCTACAGCGAAGCCCTGGGATACATGACAGACCTCATAGACCTACCAACCAGAAACACATCCGGATCAACACGAACATATTTAAATCTCCACTACCCAAGCTGCAAAGGACTCAAATACAAATCAACCTATGCATCCAGTTTTTCCTACATAAGCACACAACTATGGAACGCATTACCAATGATCACCTAAACTTCCGGAAATCATTAAAAACCAACCTGTTCAAAAAGGCATACCTTACCGACCCAACTTAAATGCCTGTACCCTGCAACACAACGAAACCAAGGCTCGTAATGAACATATAAGAACTTTTCCTCTCTACGATTCTCTTCCGCTCTATGATCCCCTAATGTGTCTGTTACACATGAAACTTATTCTACCACAACATTACTATATTTGTTCATACCGAAATTGGCGAATGTCTTTACGGTACTATCCACCTTATAATTGAAAGAGAAAAACGCCTAGATTTCGACCCAAATCGGGAGATAGACGTTTATCTCACAAAAACGAATAAATCGGTTTAATGGAAAGGCGATTTTGGACATTTTCAACTGCACTCCATCGCGGAAGCGTACAAAGTTGACGGAGGCGTGTCGGAGGCGTGGTGAAAGTGGGACTGGGCCGTGGTTATCACCCAAACAGAGATGGGCGCCTTTCGCCGATAATGGAAAAAAAGTATGCGTTTGTAGCTAGAATTTAGGGCACTTGTCCTGGACCCTGTTTTTTCACGAATAAGGCCCCAAAAAGTGCCCTAAATGACCAGATTACCCCCAGAGGGAATCGGGGATGACCTCCCCTGACTCCCCCGGTGGTCACTAACCCCCTCCCACCACAAAAAATGATGTTTCACAACTTTTTATTTTCACCCTCAAATGTCATACCCACCTCCCTGGCAGCAGTATGCAGGTCCCTGGAGCAGTTGTTAGGGGGTGCAGTGGACCCAGGCCCATCCCCCCCTACCTGTTACAATTGTGCTGCTTAATGCTTATTAGTCGTCCAACCCCCCAAACCCACTGAACCCACATGTAGGTGCCCCCCTTCACCCCTTAGGGCTATAATAATGGTGTAGACTTGTGGGCAGTGGGTTTTGAGGGGGATTTGGGGGGCTCAACACACAAGGGAAGGGTGCTATGCACCTGGGAGCTCTTTTACCTTTGTTTTTGTTTTTGTAAAAGTGCCCCCTAGGGTGCCCGGTTGGTGTCCTGGCATGTGAGGGGGACCAGTGCACTACGAATCCTGGCCCCTCCCACGAACAAATGCCTTTGATTTATTCGTTTTTGAGCTGGGCGCTTTCATTTTCCATTATCACTGAAAAACAAAAATGCCCAGCTCACAAATTGTCGAATAAAACATGGACGTCTATTTCTTTCGAAAATACGGTTTGGTCCGCCCCTTCACGGACCCGTTCTTGGAGATAAACGCCCATGAAGATAGACATTTTCGTTCAATTATGCCCCTCTATGTAAGCCACATTGAGCCTGCAAATAGGTGGGAAAATGTGGAGGTCTCGTGGCTCTGGACTTGAGACTGAGGGACCTTGAAGGTTCTAAACTTGGTAGTTGGGTGGGTGCTGGACGGACCTGTGCTGTGAGGTTGTGAATGAGGTTTGTGATGAGACAGTTAACAGAACGAGCTCCGTGGTTTCACTTTTGGGCTCAAGGCTGAGTGAACGTGAAACTGAGAAAAATAATAAGTTGAATATTGAAAATTGGTTGGGTTTAAAAGTCTTTTATATATTAAACCATTCATGTGGCAGCAAAGCTAAAAAAACAAATTACTGAGTGAATGGAAATGTACAAAGAAATTTTAATTTAACTTTAAGCACTGTTAGTTAACAAAAGCTAGCAATGTGAGGAAATAAATAATAACCCTCAGAGAAAAATTTAGATTAATTAATTTTGATTTAATTCTGTGCACATAACGACTTCCTACTGTTATTTCTCAGAGGGAAAGAAATTGAATGAATAATCTGACTATTTAACTTTAATTCATGCCAGAAAGTTTGGTTTGTAAAGTATAGCTGATCAAGAGAAAGACTGGCTTAGCAGGTTTGACTACAAAATTGTGCAAGTTGTGAGACTGAAAGTTTTTTTTTGTTTTGTTTTTTTGAGAACTCAAGGAGACAGGGCTAGTTTATGGTTTATGGATTATAATTTCTTTTTGGAGTAGCTATTCAGAAAAGTATTTTGAAATAATTTGACATGGAGGGGCATGACATCTAAGGTTTTGCTAAAAATGTTCAAAATTCAAGTGGGGAATATAGCCATTTTCAAAACAGAAAAATGTCTATCTTTTTTTTTTTTTAAATGGCTATTTGCTACATGTTTTTGTGCTCTGTGTGTAACGGCTAGGTGAAAAACACACAAAAATCAAGTCATTGGGCTGTAGGAGGAGCCAGCATTCTTAGTAGACTGGCCACACAGATATCCCAGGAGAGCAATAGGACACCCTAGGGGGCACTGCAGTGGACTTCAAATAAATGCTACCAGGTACACATCTCACCGTTGCTCCCTTATCTTGTCTACTGAGTCCCCCAAAACCCACCCAAAATTCACTACCCCCAACTGTACACCACTACAATAGCCCTTACGAGTGAAGGGGGCACCTATATGTGGGTACAGTGGGTTTCTGGTGAGTTTTGGAGGACTCACAGTTTCCACCACATGTGTAACAGGTAGGGGAAGGTATAGCCCTGGGTCCACCTGTCTGCAGTGCACTGCACTGCACCCACAACTAGACTACTCCAGGGACCTGCATGCTGTTCTAATGAACCCGAGTATAACATCTGAGGCTGGCATAGAGGCTGGCAAGTAATGTTTTTAATCACATTTTGGAAGGTGGGAGGGGGTTAGTGACAACTGGGGAGTAAGGGGAGGTCATCCCTGATTGCCTCCAGTAGTCATTTAGGGCACCTTTTTGTGCCTTATTCATTATAAAAACAGGCCTAGCTCAAAACATATTAGTTTTAGTCTTGGACAGTTTTGTTTTGTTCCATGATGGCTGAAAAGCAACCAAGTGTTAGGAACGCCCAGATCCCGCCCCTGACACACCCCCTTCTGATGGACTTCATAGAAAAATGTCTAAAAATTGGTCCAATTTTTGGACTTTTTTCTCTTTTGAAAATGAGCTCCTTAGTATGTTTATACCTGAGCCATAATATAATTAGTCAGGGATTAGGTTTTATTTATTTGAGTTCTTACAGTCAGAGTAGTAGGTATTATAGATCTGGTTCCTGAACACATCATTCCTGAACACTACAACAAGAAGAATGGTAACCAACAAAAGAAAGGAGAAGAAAAGTCTCCAGGGATGGATGGCTGCCCGATGGAATATTATAAGGCCTTTGCTGGTGAGCTGGCTCCACTCCTTTCAGAGGTGTTTAATCAGCTGAGATAGGGGGAACCGTTGCCAGACACTATGCAAGAAGCTTGGATTATGGTGATTCCAAAGGAGGGCAAGGACCCTGTGGAGTGCTCTTCCTATCGCCCCATCTCAGTACTCAATGCTGATGTTAAGATATTGGCCAAAGTGTTTGCTCTACGTCTGAGGCCTTTATTGCCATCATTGGTTCATCCTGACTAGTTGGGCTTTGTTATGCGCCACCAGGTGTCTGACAGTATTCAGCGGGTGGTCACCTTGATTAACTTTGCCCATACCTGTTCTTATCCACCATTACACTTGGGGATAGATGCTAAAAAGGCTTTTGATAGGGTTCATTGGGCCTTTTTAGAGGGTGTTATGAATGGGATGGAGTTTGGAGGGTATTTTATGGGTTGGATTCGGGATCTTTATACTGAGCTTGTGTGAGGATTAATGGGGGAAATTCCACTTTTTGGGGGTTGGAGAGAGATACATATCAAGGATGCACTCTGTCCCCACTTCTCTTTGCTTTGTACTTGAAGCCTTTGGTGGAGGCTCTTAGGAGGAATCCTGACATCCGGGGGGTGTGGGGGTGTTTGCAGATGATATTTTGCTGACACTCTCGTCTTCCATGACTACTTTACCTAATCTTATACAGGAGTTGGAGGTATTTTCTGGGGTCTCAGGTTTAAGGCAGTGGCGTAGCCAAGGGTGGGCTGGAGTGGGCCCAGGCCCTCCCACTTTAGGTTCAGGCCCACCAAGTAGCAGCACACCTATAATGTGGCTGGCAGGGACCCCAAGCCCCACCAGCCAAAAACTCCCAACAACTGTTTGCTGCCGGTGAAAATCTACTATTTAAAAGGTATATGGGGGAGAGGGGATGTTTGAAAGACCATATGGCATGCAGGCGAGAGAGGGAGAAACCAAATCACTTGTAGGACAAGGCGGAGTTCTGCCCACCCATCTTGGGTCCAGGCCCACCCAAACTTGGATGTCTGGCTACGCCCCTGGTTTAAGGTCAATTTGAGGAAGACTGAAGCATATAATGTTACCTTAGTCCTGTCGCTAGTGGAGCACTTAAGGGGTTCATTTCCTTTTAAGTGGGAGGATAGTTTGAAGTATCTGGGAATATATCTTACTGATCGGCCATCTGCTCTGTTTTCAGCTAACTATCCCAGGCTTAGTAAATGCTTGATGGAGGATTTTTTGTAGTAGAAAGGCTTGGATCTTACTTAGCTCAGTAGAATCACCACCTTTATTATAGAGCTGCACAGGTGAGGGCGGCCATAGAATGGAGTCATCCACATTCATCTAAGGTGTGGTTGGCTATTGAGCAGGCACTCGCAGGGGAGGTTCCTCTGAGGCATCTTCTCTGGCTTCCTCAGCGATATAGAGCCTCCCTCTCTTCTGTTAGTGCCCTTACCATGCATAATTTGTGCTTGTGGGATAGTCAGGGACTTTCTGTTTGGGCCCACCCAGTTTTGCCTCAGGCCCGCCCCACCCAGAAGCAGAGTCCATCAGCTCCGGACCTTAAAGCTTCCGGGGCAGTGCGAAGGCAGCGTGGATACAACGCTAATGCTGCCGGGATCCCAGTTACATTACTGCAGCGCTGAGGGAGGGAGGAAGAGAGGGGTAGAGTCGAAATCGCGCGATTCTGGACCTCGCGGGCGGGCGCCTTCGCACTGCCCCGGAAGCCTTCTCTTAAAGAGAGGGCTTCCGGGGCAGTGCGAAGGCAGCGTGGATACTTAGCTAATGCTGCCGGCCCGGGATCCCAGGTAGAAGCGCCGGAAGGAGGAAGAGAGGGGTAGACGGTCACGGACTCGGCGATCCTGGACCTCGTGGGCGGGCGGGGCGTAACTTGATCTGGGAGAAGTGGGGCACAGCAGAGGGAGGGATGGTGAACAGAGTGAGGGAAGGAGCAGGAGATGAATGGGATTGGGAGGGGTGGTGAGCAGAGGGAAGGATGAGACTGGCTATAGAAATGCTAAGTAGTAGTAGTAGTAGACTGGGAGGGGTGATAAGTAGAGGGTGGATAGGACTGGGAGAAATGGGGCACAGCAGAGGGAAGGAGCAGGAGATGGATGGGAGGACAGGGCCCAGGGAGAGAGGAGAAATTGCTGGACATGGAGGGAAGGGTAGGGGAGAGAGAATTGCTGGGAATGGATGAATGGAGGGAAGGGCAGGGGAGAGAGGAGAATTGCTGGGTATGGATGAATGGAGGGGGGCAGGGGAGAGAAGAGAATTGCTGGGTATGGATGGATGGAGGGGATGGGAGAGAAGAGAATTGCTGGGTAATGGATGGAGGGGAGAGGAGAGTTGCTGGACATGGGTGGATGGAGCGGAGGGAAGAGGAGAGAGGAAGGTTGCTGGACATGGGTGGATGGAGGGGAGGGCAGAGGAGAGGAGGGTTGCTGGACATGGATGGAGGGAAGGGCGGGAGAGAAGAGGGTTGCTGGACATGGATGGAGGGAAGGGCGGGAGAGAGGAGGGTTGCTAGACATGGATGGAGGAGAGGGAAGGGAGAGAGAAGAAATGCTGGACATGGATGGAGGGAATGGAAGAGTGAGGAAGGAGATAAGATGAGGGAAAAGGAAGAGGAGAAAATCTGCACATGGATGAAGAAAATAGGCAGAAGCTGGATCCACTGGACAGTCAAGTCTGCAGAGGACCCAGCTTTTACTTATGGATATAGAGCAAGAAATGAAGAAGAAAGGAGGAAAGTAAAGAAATAAATGGAAAGGAAGCCCTGGAAACGGAGTTAAGAGGACAGATAGCAGCAGAATCGGATACTGGGCCAGCATGATCAGAAAAACAAAGTCACCAGACAACAAAGGTAGAAAAAAAATCATTTTATTTTCATTATAGTGTTTGGAATATGTCCACTTTGAGAATCAGGTGCTCAACATTAAAAGTTTATATTTATTGACTTATTTATGGCATTTTATCCCACATTAAACATGAATTAGATTGGAAACTGGGATCATTTAATGTTTTTTTTTTTCCTGGAGAGAGTAATGCATTGCCTCCCCTCCCCCAGGCTCTCTCCCCGGCTATAGCCAGCTCTGCAATTTTGAGGGGAGGTGGACGGGAGGGGGGGGGGGGGGGGGGGCGCAGAGGTGGACCGGGGAGAGAGCCTGTTAAACATTTACTAGCACACCACTGTCTAGTGCCCACCCTTCCAACCTGTTGGCCCACCCAAAAATTGACTTCTGGCTACGCCACTGGGGTGACCTGTATGACGATGACTTAAAATTGCAGACATTTGAAGCATTGCTGTAGACCTACCTTCTCCCTCCCTCCTATAGGTTTGCCTACTTACAACTAAGGCACTAACTTGCTAAGAAGGAGATATTGGGTAGGCTGCCTAAAGAGGCGACAGATCTTGAAGATATCGGTGAGGATTTTCATAACACTAAATACTTGATAACTGCCTTATATAGATGTTTGAGTGAGGCGGACCCACCTGGGCCTGCTCACAGGGATCACTGGGGCCGGGACCTTGGGGTGGTTTATCCTGATGAGGACTGGGTGTTAATTGAAGCCTTGCTGCCCAAGTTGGCGGTATCATCATTTATCCAGGAAAACCATGTTAAAATGGTATACCACTGGTACCTCACTCCAGATAAGCTGGGCAGATGGTACCCAACTGTCTCCCCTTTTTGCTAGTGTGGCTGCTCAGAAGTGGGTATGCTTTTTCATATTTGGTGGGTATGTCCCAAGCCTCGGGCCTTTTGGAAGGGTGTCCGCTTTCGAATTAAATTGCTCACTGGCTTTTTGGTTCCCTGGGATTTTTTTTTACTTAATTAGGCTATAACTGGGTACCCATCTGCTAGAGTAGCTTTGATGCATTTTTGTGTCAGTGCTGCTTGGCTGGTTCTTGCAGCTTCCTGGAAGTCCTCGGAGGTGTCCTCAGTGAATAGATGGCTTAGTAAGTTGCGTTATATTATGATATGGAATATCTTACTGCAGTTTGGCGTAGGACCTTTCCTAAATGGACTAAGATTTGGGGACCCTTGAAGGATAAGTTGTAAACACTAGGACTGTACTTTTTTCTTTCTCTCTCCCCTTCCCTTTTCTGTTTGGTTTTGCTTTCTATACCTCTAAAATACTCGGGGTTTCACTTGTACATTTTTGCTGAAGTTCACTATTGAGATTGTATTTTTCTATGCTATTTTTTTCTATGTTGAACTTGTTATGCCTCGATGAAATAAAAAAAAAGGAGAAGATAGAAGATTTCTATTTACGAGGAAAAGAAGGAAAAAGAACAGAATAAATATTTACCTGTGCTGTAGTGCTAAGGAACCTGAAAAACAAAGATAGACACAAAGCATCAAATTCTGGGTTTGAATACTAACTTGCTCAAGTTTATATTATTTAAATGTTTAAAGAAGAGTAATATACTTATCTGACTGATGTTCTGTTAGCTATATAGGAATTTTCTAGTGAGATCTCACTTAAATAGTTTCTTGGTAATCTGTAAAAAAAAAAATAAACAGATTTATTGAAAAATAATTCAAATTAAAAGTGATTATACAAGAAAATAAATGTAATTCAAATTTGGAAATATAATATTTGCCTCTGAGTTATTTTTGTTTACATAAATTCACCTTTCTATTCACATGAGTTTATAGGCGAGGTTAGTTTATATGTAAGTAATTAAACCTCCGTTTTGGTGATGTTCACCTGAAGTATCTCTTCAGGGTAAAGGAAGATGAGCAATTCACTCTTGAAGGTGGGGTTACATTATGAAGTGGCCTAGTGATTAGGGCTGTGGCCTAGGAGCCAGGGATAGTGGTTTCAATGCCCACCTTATCCACCATTCATCCACCCAGAAGCGTAGCGAGGGCAGCTGACACCTGGGGCGGTTCGCCGCTGTGCCCCCCACCGGGAGCAGCACGGCGCACCCCCGCCCCAGCGCGAACGCACCCCCCTGGAGCGCGCAAACCCCACCACCCCAGAGCACAGTCTTACCAAGGGGGGCAGGCGGGACTCAGGCACTCAGGCTATACAGGGTTCAATGGGTGGATACAGTGGCGTAGGAAGGGGGGGCAGTGGGGCGGACCGCCCCGAGTGCAGTCGCTGGGAGCTGCGTCGGCTCCGTTGGTTCCCCTGCTCTCTTTGCCCCGGAACAGGAAGTAACCTGTTCCAGGGCAGAGAGAGCAGTGAACAAGCGGAGACAACCCCCCCCCCAGCGGCGTGCACCCGGGGCGGACTGCCCCACTGCCCCCCTTCCTACGCCACTGCATCCACCCATTGAACCCTGTACAGTCTGAGTGCCTGCTAGACAAGGATAGTGTATACCAGGAACAAAGAGAAATGTAGAGAATGTTTTTTTCCAATTTAACCAGAAGTTAGGCACTATCCTCAGTTTGGGTCCTGTGGGGTAAAGAGGTGTGGGTTTATGACATGGCCTAGTGAAGGACATTTAGTCACCATTTGTCAGCTGAATATAATAAATATTCCAACCTTTTTATCCAAAAATGTCTGGAGGAGCACCAACTGTACCAGGCGGAGAGAAGATGGCGTTGACGCCCCACTTCACAATGGCTCATGGCTTATAGAATCATAGCTGATACCTACAAAAAAGCCCTTTCCACAACTAAAAAAAATATTACACCGAGAAATTTATCCTGATAAATACTCAATATGGAGCTTGCTCACACTTTTCACCAAAATATCATCAAAAAGCAAGACAATTTCCCTCTATTTTCTTACTACAGAGGAAAAGGCTTCAGATGCTCAGTGAGCCGATCTTTTAAATTTATAGGCTCACTGACTCGTTTGGCGGCGCTTCGATTTCTCTGCAAAGCTTAGCCTACCACGAGCATCCTCATTAGCCAAAAAACCTCTGCAAAATTTTTTAACTTTTTAACTTTTTAATCCTTAGTAGTGTCACTTTATTTCATTTAGCTTAAAAGGTACACTTATCTTCTGCTGCTTTCTCATACAGGACTCCCGGCACGCCCTACAGCGAGCTCCCGTTTCGCCAACAGCTTCTTAAGGAGCAGTACCGTTTATCTTTGAGATCTTCCTGTACTGAAAAGATGCAGGAAGATCTCAAACATAAACGGTACTGCTCCTTAAGAAGCTGTTGGCGAAACGGGAGCTCGCTGTAGGGCGTGCCGGGAGTCCTGTATGAGAAAGCAGCAGAAGATAAGTGTACCTTTTAAGCTAAATGAAATAAAGTGACACTACTAAGGATTAAAAAGTTAAAAGGAAAAAACTTTTGCAGAGGTTTTTTGGCTAATGAGGATGCTCGTGGTAGGCTAAGCTTTGCAGAGAAATCGAAGCGCCGCCAAACGAGTCAGTGAGCCTATAAATTTAAAAGATCGGCTCACTGAGCGTCTGAAGCCTTTTCCTCTGTAGTAAGAAAATAGAGGGAAATTGTCTTGCTTTTTGATGATATTTTACCAAGAAATTTATGAAAGCCCCTAATACAGCAATTATCTATAAAACATTTGAAACGCTCACTATGTATCATACTCCTTTATGCTCCTCACCATCATTATCTTCAGCGGAAGTGTTGGCATCACACTTCAAAAATAAAATTATGGGGGTGAGTGCGAGAGCTCTGTGGAAGATGGATATCTGAATCATTAGCTCCTCACCTTTATTATAAGATACCTGTGCTAATAGATGTTTGTGAATACTATTTCCATTAAATCTTCAATTGTCAGTTCATTCTTGATTATGGCTGCACGAAATGTGAAAACAGAATCAATTTCACTCTCTTTACAAGCTTCTAAGAGGCATAAACAAACACTGTATTCACCAGAAAAAACATCTGAATCCGGCATCTCTCTACAAACTATAATGAGCGAAATACTCTCAATCAAAAGTCTGCTACAAGATAATTTCAACTCTCTCAACGAACTATGGGGTCCTGTCAGGTCCTCAAGGATAGTCTGGAATCGTGAGCCCTTGGGCGGCTGACGAGGAGCGGCAGCAGCAGGCAAAACCCTCCAACCAGGACTGGACCAACAGGACTGGAGTAGAAGCTGGAGGCAGGCGAGGCAGGAATAAGCAGAACTGGAATGGACTTGGCTTGGCAGGGACCAGAATCAAGAAACACAAGCAGGATTCAGGAACTAGCGTGACTGGAACAGGACTTCACCTGCACTTGACCGCCGTTCCCTAGGGGTTGAGCCCTTAGGTGTGAGCAGCCAGCAGGACTTACTGGACCGAGTGGGGAGAAACAAGCTAGACTAGACAGGGTTCAAGATACAGGGTCTCAAACAGACAGAATACAGACACAAGCTTGGCTAGAACAGGATTCAAGATACAGGGTCTTAAATAGACAAGATACAAGGTTCACAACCAGAAGGGAAAGGAAGCCAAAAGCAGACAGGGAAGGAACAAACAGGATAGGATTCAAGACAGGATTCAGGAGACTCAAACAAGCTAGGAACACAGACTAAGAATACTGACAAGAAACAAGGCAAAGCAAGACAAGGCAGAAGTGCAAAAAGCACACAAACCTCAACCTTTGGTGTTGCAAAGGCAAAGTAGAAAGTTTCCAGGTGGTTAATAAAGCCCATCAGCAGCTGAGGCTCAACTGCAGGAATCTCAAGGCAGCTAACAGTGAGGCTAGCTGCCAAACTTCAAACCAAGTCTGGAGGGCTAGAATATCTGGACCAGACTAGAATGAAAGTCTGGAATGTGTAGGGAAACAGCAAGACAGTCTAGTGCAGCCACCAGTTCTGGCCACCAGAGGGCGAGGTGAGCACAGCCAAGGAAAACAGTCACAATCATGACAGGTCCTTTTACTAAGGTGCACTGAAAAATGGCCTACGGTAGTGTAGACATGTGTTTTGGGTGTGCGCAGAATTATTTTTTAGCACACTTACAAAAAATGCCTTTTTTTTGCCAAAAATGGACATGCAGCAAAATGAAAATTGCCATGTGTCCATTTTGAGTCTGAGACCTTACTGCAAGCCATTGACCTAGCAGTAAGGTCTCACGTGGCAACCAGGCGGTAATGGTCTACGCATGTCAAATACCACTTGACATGTGTAGCTGCCACGTGCCAGAAAATAAAAAATATTTTTCAGATGAACGTAGCGGGCACGCGCCAAAATTGAAATTACCGCAAGGGCCACACGGTAACTGGGTGGTAACTCCAATTTGGCGCACGTTGGGTGTGCATAGGCACCTACGTGGCTTAGTAAAAGGGCCCTTATGTAAAGAAATCACAGAGCTTAAGCCAATTTCACAGAGACAAAAAGCTGTGTGGAGACCATCGATATCAAATGCAATTCTAATTCTGTGGCCATAACGGCCTTTCAGAATAAAATTAGAGAAATAGATCTACTTAGACAAAATCTTGAAGACCTTAATAACAGATCACAAAGGAACAATGTCTGCATTCTTGTATACGTGAAGGAGCTGGGCATTAATATTATTGCTTACCTGGAAAAGTGGATGAGTGGCCTAGTGGTTAGGGTGGTGGACTTTGGTCCTGGGGAACTGAGGAACTGAGTTCGATTCCCGGCACAGGCAGCTCCTTGTAACTCTGGGTAAGTCACTTAACCCTCCATTGCCTGCCGCATTGAGCCTGCCATGAGTGGGAAAGCACGGGGTACAAATGTAACAAAACAAAAAAAAATTACTTGATCTGAAAATTGAAGCTCCTTTGGAAATTGAACACGCTCACTGCGTTCTGTTGGTTCTGTCACTGGATCAAAAATTCCTGAGGCCAATAGTCCTCCATCTCTTTCGCTATCAGCATGCCCTTGCTATCTTATAATCACCTATAAGGCATGACGACAAGAAGCTCTGTTCTTCCCAGATTTAAACAAATCGACGAAACAGAAAAAATGTCATCATATAGAGATCAGCTTAAGAAACTTGGCGCTCAATATGGGCTCTTTCACCCTGCAAGATTTAGAGTCATGGTTCATAATTCCACCAGATCCTTTACTGATCCAATGGCTCTCCAAGCTTTTCTTGACTCTTAAAGGTTTGAATGTCAAATAACCATGTTAGATATAAATCATATTACTGTTGTATTAGTAAAGGCAGTTATCCTTTATTTTTGATTTTACAATGCTGTACTTCTCATATTATAGCCTGTTAACTACTATAGTTGAACACATTTTGTAAAACAAGGGTATTTATTAATTTCTGGTATTTCATATTGTTATACTGTTCTTTTTGTAGTTCCTTTGACAAATATCTGAGTACTACATTTTTTGTTAACAACAGTTAAGCCTGTTTCCACACTATTATAATTCTAACAGCTTATCTCAGGAGTTCCTCTCCCTAGAACTCCACCATCCATATTCTGTTTAACAGCTTTCTGTCTGGTTTGTTTTCCAGATAGATAAATGTTTTTCTTTGTTTCCCAAATGTATCACCATATTTTTTGGTTAATTAATAAATTGAGGGGTCCTTTTACTAAGCTATGTAGGCGCCTATGCGCGCCCAACGTGTGTCAAGTTGGAGTTACCACCCAGTTACCATGTGGCCCTTGCGATAATTTCAATTTTGGCGCATGTCCGCTACGCGCGTCTGAAAAATATTTTTTATTTTCTGGCATGCGGCAGCTACGCACGTCAACTACTTCCAGCCCGGTCACCGTAAAAGAGACGTCGCCATAGGAATTTCGACGTGGCAGTTGAAGGAAGAAGGCGGCATAGTGGAGGTATGCATAGGCCATGAACATGTTGGATTGGGGTAGCTAGGCGAAGATAAGAACTGACAGGCACTTTTTCTTTCTTTAATAGACCCGATGTTCTTGCATTCCCCTTGACAAAGCTGGAATAGCGAAACAGGCACCTGTCGGGGTGTTAAGATTCAGGGCATTAAGACTCCACAATATGGTGTGAAGACAAGGAAACACACCGGATGAGTCCAGATAAGTGACCATCATTGGCCTGCCATCATCAGAACTATGATTGTAGACATATGCGTAAAGAAACAGACAAAATAATTGAAAAAAAGTTTGACAAAAAGAAAAATATTGATGTTTAATTAAGTTTAAGCGCATATTTAGGGAAGAAGGGGGTTTTGTCGATGATTACAAAACTGTCACATAAGGGGTCTCACCAGTGAGTGAGTAAAAAAATTACCCAGTGACGATTTATGAGACTTTTCCCTACAAAAAACAAATGACTATTTATGAGTGAATACGATAGCGGTTTACTCCATATTATTCGATCTACCATAGAGTCACATGCATGAGGAACAATAAGTAGATTTGAGTCGCATAAGTTGTACAGGTACTTGTGACCTGGCATGGCCACTATTTGGAAAACTGAATATTGGGCTAGATGGACCATTGGTTTGACCCAGTATGGCTACTCTTATGTTCTTATGAGACTGAAAATGAGAGAAAGGGGGTAGAACTTCATTATTTGAAAGAAAAAGATGGGATAGGGACATATTACAGGAGAATTGCCCTGTGTGGCATTCAAGAATAAAGGAAAGAATTAGCCAAAGGCATTACTGAACAGAAAAATCTTGATGTCCATTTTAAATTGAGATAAACATGTTTGTAATCTTAGGTCCAGAGGGAGTGAGTTCCAAAGTTGCAGTCCTTGTACAGAAAAGATTGAGGCTCTAGTGTGTTCATGAACTAATAATTTGTAGCCAGGTACTGAGAGCTAGTTTTGAGTGAAAGATCTGAGAGTGCGTGGGGGGAGATATTGTATAAGATGGCGAGACAGATATGAAGGTTTGCCTTTATGATCATTGCATTGGCTGCTTATTAAAAGCAACAAAATTTGAGGCCTTATATCAGATATTTAGATCTGTTCATAACAAAATGTTATTTGAGAGATATTTTCCCTTATATCCCTCAGCGATCACTCTGGTTTTCTCAACGAACATTGCTGGTTCTTCCCCCTATGTCACAGTTACATTTAAACCTGTCAAAGGCTGCTTGCGTACTTTTCCCCTCACCTTTGGAATTCTTTTGCTCAACATTTGGATCGAAACAGATTATTTAAAACTAGTAAAAGAGGCCCGTTTCAGAGCAAATGAAACGGGCGCTAGCAAGGTTTTCGTCGCCAACACCCCCCCTCCCTGGCCAACCCCTTCGTTGTTCTGCCATTGCTCCGCCCCAACGTCATGACGTTTGACGCGAGGGCAGGGCCCGGAGCGATTTCCCACCCCCCTGCCTCCCTGCCTCCCTCCCTGCCAACCCCTTCGTTGTTCTGCCATTGCTCCACCCTCGAGGGCAGGGCCCAGAGCGATTTTGGTGGCTTCACCATCACGAACCTTCGAACCTTTTTGAAGGAAGTCAGGGCTTGGCTTCAGTGACGTCAGTGTCCTCAGAACGTTGAGGGTAAGTTTTATTATAGTAGATTTTGGAAGTTGGCAGAGTCATACTCTTATTAGTGTTCTAAATTGCAGCTTGTCTTCAGTGAATTAGGTGGGTGGAATGTTCAGGAAGAGTTTATTTTCTAGTTGAGAGGTCTCTTTAGTTTAGTTAGCATTTTATACATTATGGAATTTTTTTTGTTTTATGCATAGTTTTAAGTTTTAATGTTTTGTTGTAATATTTATACGTTTTTTTTTAAAGAAAGAAAAATGCTGAGAGGCAACATTTCACAGAAAACAAAGCAAACAGAAAAAGTAAAAACTTGAAACAATATCACCACAAAATCTTTAATAATTCTCATACAAACAAAAGTTATAAAACCAGATATGGTCTTGTTTAGGCTTCCACCTGCGTCAGGGGTAACATGTAAAGAAAAATGATCATAAAGATCTATACAAAAAAACAAACCTGTTACAAACAAATATAGAATCTAAGATCCAGGAAAGCAGACTTAACCAGCACATATCAATAATTCATGCATGCTATCATCTCTCATATAACCTTCTTCCATAAAAAATAGATCTAGAATCTATTCAAGAAAGCCATATGGACAACATTCTGGGAAAGGAGGAGCCTATTCCAAAAAGACAGGTTCCACATTAACAGGGGTGGGTCCAAGCTGTTGGCACTAACATTTAAAAAAGAAATAGAGCAGTTTTTTTTATGTTGAAGCTATCTTTATAACCAAATAATATGATGCTACAAAACATCCACAGTATAATGCAATATAACCAGAATAAATACAAGCATCTGTATCAAAACAACTCAGAACAGCAGGTTTGTCATTTTTTTTTGCTTTCTGTAGAGTACCACTCTCCGCCCCAACAAAATGGCCCACACTCCCCTCCTCCCCCCTTAATTAAGCTTTTAGGGCCAGATTCTATATATGGCGCCAAAAAATTTGACACTGAAAAAAAATACACTGAGTGGTATTCTATAAACCTCGCCTAAAGTTAGGCGTGGTTTATATAATACGTATAATGGTCATCCCGTGACTAAAATTTAGGCACAGCCTTTTATGCCAACTACCAACTACAACCTGGTGTAAATGCACATGTCTTATTTAGGTGTGGTTCAGGCATATTCAGTAACAGTGCGCACAATTTTCTGGAACGGTCATGACCCACCCATGCCCACACCCCCTTTTGTGATCTACGCATTATAATTTACATGCACCAAAGTTGCGCATGTAAGTCTTAATCAATACCAATCAGTGCCAATCATTGCTTGCTATTGGCCAATCATCGGCACTGATTAGCTTGTTAAATAATTCAGGGCCCTTTTACTAAGCGTGTACTCGTGCCCAACGCGTGTCAATTCAGAGTTACCACCCAGCTGCCGTGTGGCCCGGGCGGTAATTTTGATTTTTATACACGTCCACTATGCAGCGGCAGAAACCGGGCGATAATCATCATTCAATGCTTGTAGATGATTACCACATGGTTACCGTGTGAGACCTTACCACTAAGTCAATGGGTGGCGGTAAGGTCTCAGACCCAAAATGGGCACGCGCCTATTTTCATTTTGCCACACGTCCATTTTTGCAAAAAAAAATTTTAAAGGCCTTTTTGGAGGCTCACTGAAAAATGGACCTGCGCTCGTCCAATACACGCGTCTACAACAGCGCAGGCCATTTTTCAGCGCACCTCAGTAAAAGGACCCCTAAATTGCATGCAGAAATTGGCTACACGTGTAGATTTGCACACACAATTTTAGTCACCGTTTACAGAATCTGGGGGGTTAATGCATTAAGAACATTGTGAAGTCATATTTTAAAAGTATTTAGAAATAGTTCCCAGATATCCAAAAATGGTTTGATAGCCTTCTCTCCCAATTATAACACTATCATTTGCAGTAAATCATGGATAGCATTTCTCCACATAGAGCAGCTTTTAAACCAGGGGCGTAGCCAGACCTCACGGTAGGAGGGGGCCAGAACCCGAGGTGGGGGGCACATTTTGGTGTGCCCCCCCCCCCCCCGCTGCCTCACTGCTCCCTTCCGCCACCGCCTCGACGCTCTCTGCCGCTCCCCACCGCCTCACCACTGAAAATACCTTGGCTGGCAGGGGTCCCGAACCTCTGCCAGCTGAAGCCTTTGTCCAGCACCGGTCTCTGGCACCGCCACATTGCCTGCTCTGCTCTCACTTCCCCTCACGTCCTGCATGCTCATTTTCACTAAAAGGAGCATGCCTGACATGAGAGGAAGCGAGAGCATGGCAGGCAATGCAGCGGCACCGGAGACTACCACTGGATGAAGGCTTCAGTTGGTAGGGGTTGGGGACCCCTGCCAGCAAAACCAGGAGCCCAGGAGAAATTTGGGGGGGCCTAGGCCCCTGTGGCCACACCTAGCTACGCCACTGTTTTAAACTAGATTCTGGGGGAAAGCCGACAGCTGCTCAGGAGAACACACATTATGACCTCTCACCTACTGGGAGATAATCAAACACGGCATTCTATACAACAGACTGGGTAGCACCCATTTCTCTGCTAGATTGCTGTCTACATGTTAGTATTGGTTAGTTTTTTAGTTATTTAAAGTTGCTAGGGGAGTACGGATACTTAAACTAATAAAAAGGCCCTTAAGACTATTTGGTATATGTTATGGCAGTGGTTCCCAAACCTGGTCCTGGAGGCACCCCAGCCAGTCAGGTTTTCAGGATATCTGCAATAGATATTCATTAAGAAAAACTAGAGATTAAGGAGTTAATTGAATTCATGAACAAAAAAGATATAGTTTATTCAAAAATAAATATTAAATATTATAAGTGTGCTCAACTTTGGTGTCACACAATCAAGGGAACACTACCCAATCCTATCATTGCACACAAAGTGGAATGAAAAAAAGTCCATAAGCAGTCTGATTCAAACCTCTGCCTACCAACGAGGCTTGGGCATCAGTATACGATATCTTGAAATTGAGATGTCAAAGGAGAAACCACTATAAATTAATGTCTGCAAATATGATCCGTCTCAATTATGTTGTTACTAAAGTTACTAAATACGATGCCACGAGGTTGTCCCATAACTGTGTCTCAGTGGGAGACTTTCCCGCTTTGGCGGGAGTGCGAGAGATGATCTGGAAAAGCGGGAGTTGGGAGACTTGGCAGGTCTGCATTTACCGCACAGGCTTTACACTTACAAGCATTCATTTTTGTTTTGGACGTGCTGTTAGTGCATAAGAACATAAGAATAGCCATACTCATACTGGGTCAGCCCAAAGGTCCATCTAGCCCAGTATCCTGCTTCCAACAATGGCAAATCCAGGTCACAAGTATCTGGCAGAGTCCCACAGTCTCAAGATTTCATGTTATTGATCCCAGGGATAGGTAGTGGCTTTTCTTAATAGTAGATTATGGACGTTTCCTCCAGGAAGTTGTACAATTTTTTTTCAAACCCATACACACTAATCACTGTTACCAACTTACCACATCCTCTGACAAGTTACAGAGCTCAACTATGCACTAAATAAAAGAATATTTTCTCCTTTTTGTTTTAACAAAATTAGCATGTAACTTCATGGAGCTGCTTGCTGCAGCTGGGGGTCCTTTGGCAGCCCACATTGCCATTCTGTTCAAGGACACCCAGCTGCAGCAGCGAGTAGGCACAGTCCTGCTCCCGACAGTACCAGAGGTCAGTGTGTGTGTGGGGGGGGGGGGGGGGGGGGGTGGAGGGGTGAATAGAGGACCATTTTGGCATTCAACATTCTAGTGTCCAAAATTCTTCTGGGCACAAGTCCTGCACCCTAACAGTGGTGCTGAAATGGCAACGCCAAAATGGCAGCACCCAAAGCTCACATACCCCTCTATCATATTCATTCTTAGTGTTCTCTTCTCCAAGGTACAAAAATAAGTACCTGAATATGTAAACCGCTTTGTAGTTGCAAAAACCACAGAAAGGCAGTATATCAAGTCCCAATTCCCTTTCCCCTTCCCCTTCCTAAGCTGAAGAGCCGCAATGTAAACCCCCTAGTGGTGGAGCGGGAAATAAGAATAGATAGGAATGTCACGGTTTCAAATAGGGTTTCCAAATAAACTCCATACAACATGGGATTTGACAAGAAAAATATTACATTTTATTAAATAGTAAAGTAAATAGAAACACTTGGATAGGTTTCTTTAAGTTGTTACCAATTATAAAAGTTTGATGGTATTAGATAAAAATAGTGTAAGGTGTTAAATACTGTGCAATAAGTTTCAAAGGCAATAAGGTGTTCAAATTTACAATAAAAATTACCAAGACCCCAGTTCCACTTCTGCAATAGCACAAAACATCCCTAACATGTACACAAACTCAATTATTACTTCACTCCTTCGCTACCTCTGCTACTAAACTCAGTCACTCTACAATAAATACTTTAAGGATAAATATTCACAGTTATTCAGCAATATGCATCAGACAAATATACCCAGCTACTCATTTCCCCTTAATGCAACTTCATTTCTGTTTCCCAGGGACCCAACCCTTAGTCCCCAAGTCTAAATTTTCCCTTACAGATTTCTTCAGATTCGCATATGCCCAGGCTCCCCTCAGATAAGTGTGTTTCAATGAATGTGTAATGACAGTGTACTCAGATCTGACATTTGTTTTCTTTTTAGGATCCATTTGTATGTACATAAGGATGTTACTGGTATAGCAGTTCTTCGCTAGCATCGCTGCTGTCTTGCATTGCGTACCTTGGTCATCTACGCATCCATGTCTCCTCAGTTGGCGGGGTCAGCTCACCGACTCGGGAACTCCAGGGTACCTATTATCCTGACTCAAAAGAACTAAAAATAAGAAAACCCTGCCTCCCTAAACTCGGTGTGTGTGCCCTCTAGGCTCAGTCAATAATTTCTTTGGTAAAGAGCCTTGTGGACTAACTAAATTCAAATAAAAAGATAAGCAGGAGGAATTCCTATCTACCCCCCCCCCCCCAAAACATACCCCTTTTTCTTTTATTGTCCTTTTGCCCATTCTGCACCCACTACTCAAACTGACGGACAGTTAAACTAAACCCCCTAAAGGCAGGCCCCTAACTGCAGGCACTCACATTGGCAGATACTGTAAAACCAGTTCCTTTGGAGTCTGGACACTCGGTTTGAGGGAGTGGAGGAGGGCTTTCTTCCCTTTCCGGATGGGCATCTTATTCACCGGACAGGCAGTCACACAGGTGGCCTTCCCTTCTCTGGACAGGCACACACACATGCACAGAGGGATGTGCAGGGTGGACTTCTTGGAGATGCACAGGGCGGACTTCTCAGGGATCCAGGGCCCTTCCCACATGGCTCCCTGTGCTGCTCCCAACACGTCCCAGCTCCTCAGTGCAGTCCCTCTTTCTTCTCCACTCTGCTCCCTGTCTGGGACTGACCTCTGTTGCTTCTGCTACAGCTCCGCTCCTCGGCCCTGATCTGAATGTCCCCCTACAACTCGGCTCCTCTTCTGCCCCAAGCTCACTCTAGACCCCTTCATGTCCACCCCCGGCCCTTCACAGGGCTCACCAACTCTCTCTCTCTTCTTTCAGGGTTCGTTAGTGGGTCCTTCCCTTCAAGCCTGTAGCACACTCCTGCTCAGGCTTGATCCTCTTCTTCTCTAACCTGCAGCTGATTCCTCTTGCCAGGACTTCTCTCTATTTGCAGCACGATCCTGCCCAGATTAGATCTTCTTTCTTCTTGGAGCGTGGTTGCAGCTGCTGCTTCTCTGCCGGGCTTGCCCAGGTTTCCTCTGTGTTCCTAGTCTCCCTCAGCTACTCCACCCTGCCTGTCCCCTGGATTGGCTCAAAATTCACACCAATACATGGGACAGGCTGCCTCCTGCATCCCTATTGGCTACCTGCCTCCGACTCCCCTTAGGGCCTTCCTTTGATTGGCCTGGACTCCTCAGCACCCTGATTGGTGCCTTGGCATTCTCCTGGGCCAGCCTCACCTCCCTTAGCCCTGGATTGGTCCGCATTTCATGCCAATCCAGGGCTTGGGCTGCTCCTGCAACTTGATTGGCTGCTCGCTTCTCTCTCGCTCTCTTCTTCCTTTAAGACTCAGCATGCAGCTGCAGCACTGCTGGGTTTGTGGGTTTTCTGGCCCTCCTCCAAGCTCCCCCTGATGCTGCAGGAGCTCCCCCCTCCCCTGTGACCCAGAATGCCACTGCAAATCGCGGTTTGTGGCACTTCCAGGTTCACGGGTGAGAACCAGCTTGGCTCTCTGTCTTCTGGTGCTGAGGCTTATTTTGCCAGCCTCCCTGCCAGCTCTGTCCTGCTCTTCCCTTGACCCCTCCCACTACTCAGAGTGCTGCCACGAGCCGTGGTCCGCAGCAATTCTGGGTTCACGGGGGCCGTCTGTCTCCCTGTCTTCACCGCAGCACTCTCCGGTGCCGCAGCCCTACTGGCTGCCTCTCTGCTTCTCTGCCTCCTCCCTCCCCATGACCCAGAGCACCGCCACGAATCACGGCACTTCCAGGTTTGCGGGGGTTTTGGTGGCCCATGTCCTGTCTCCACCACGGCACTGGGGGGGTGCCGTGGTTTTATTTATTTATTTATTACATTTGTATCCCGTGCTTTCCCGCTCATCGCAGGCTCAATGCGCCTTACATAGTAACAAGAAATACAATCTGTAGTATCAGAATCAACAAAGGAGGTATGTGATAGGACAAATGAACAAGGAGTATATGGAATAGAAGAAATGTGAGAGAAAGGATAGGGATTGGTAAGGAAGTGGGTGATCAAGGAGAAGCTGGTAAGAGCATGGAGGGTAAGAAGGCTGGTAGGAGATATTTTCTGAGTCGTTGTTGTTAATGATTAGTTGAACCGGGAAATAGATGGATTGCATTCGGGTAAACCTGTTTGAATAGATGGGTTTTCAATAGTTTCCTAAATGGAAGATATTCACTAATTGACTGAATGTATCTGGGTAGAGCATTCCAGAGTTGGGATCCCAGGTAGGGGAAGTTAGATGCATGGTAGGTTTTGTAATTTAGTCCTTTGCAATTGTGAAGGTGCAGGTTAAGGTATGATCATGAAGATGTTGACATGTTTCTGGTGGTTCAACTCACTGCCCTACCTGCCAGCTCCAGGGAGCCCTCCCCTGGCTCCCCCTCCTCTTGTCCACATGTCCCACCGCCCAAGAGAGGAGGGGAACAAGGTACAACTTTTTTTCTATATTTTGTTTTTATTTACCTCTTCTTATAGACCTCTTTCTGACTCCGTCACACGGGGGACTAAAGGTACTTATTTCATATAACAGATTCTGTATAGTTTCTCTGACCTCCATTGTCACCCAATCATAAGGGGGGTGGCATTAGGAGCTGTAATTGAAAACTAATTCCCATAACTACTGCTTTCTATCTTTCTGGATCTAGGTATACTCTGGGCCATTTATGTTCCCATATAAGACCTATTAAAAACCTGTCTAAGTTTCTCCAAAGACTGAGTGTCACTTGTATGTGATCTGCCTTGTAGGCTAAATAAATGTAAGGTAAAGAGAAGATAGAATCAATAAAATAGAGGCAGAGATAGGTTCAAATAGATAGGTACATTTTATTTCTTACCCAAACACAAGTCTTCAAGTTGATACAAATACAGACATCAGATTCTGGTTTCAGCCGCACAGGGCTTCGCCGTCTGACAGAAGCTTTGGAGAGGACTCTCAAA
This sequence comes from Microcaecilia unicolor, assembly GCF_901765095.1. Lineage (NCBI taxonomy): Eukaryota > Metazoa > Chordata > Amphibia > Gymnophiona > Siphonopidae > Microcaecilia > Microcaecilia unicolor. The sequence continues at coordinate 280,243,770 of NC_044031.1, forward strand.
CTAAGCCAAAATCTCCCATCTTTTATACTCTATCCTCTCCATAGAAGTGAATGGTGAGATACCTAGCTCCTAATATTTCGCAATTTCTGAGATCATACTTTCCCATGCGATCTGCTATCTGATGTACCCACCTCCTTCCGTTCTCAGCTACTGCTAATTATCAACATGTTTTGGGAAGCGTTGAGATAACAGTTTCACATCTTCCGGCTGCAATACTTTTCATACCTTTCTCATGAACTCTGTATTACCTCTGTATCATTGTATACCAAAACTAATAAGCTCCATTTTATTCATCTGATCTTTCATTACAGGTGCTATATTTGATTTAAAAATTGTACCAATTTGTGTCAGAAGTCATTCAGACCTGCTTTTTGCAGATTCTCAAATATTAAATCATTTACTTGTTGTTTGACCTAGTCAGTACTTTTTCAGTTGTTTTTAGGCTGCATAGCTTTGGCCATCACTATTCCAGTGGTAGCCTTAAAGCTAGGCCATATATTAACAATTTACACTAACTTCTTAAGCCTTTCCTCATATGAGAGGAGTTCCAGCCATGTAATCATTTTGATCACCTTTTGTTTTCTTCCTCTCCTATATATTTTTTTGAGATACGGCAACCAGAATTGCACACAATACTCAAGGTGAGATCACAAGGAGCAATACAAAGGCATATCTTATTTACTTTCTTTTCCTAATAAGTCCTGCTATTATGTTTGCCTTTTTGGCTGCTGCCTGACACTTAGCAGAAGAATTCAATGCATTGTCCATGATGCCAGCCAGCACGGTTAGGTGAAGTGAAAGAGGCTATTATAGCCAAAAGAACATCTTTTAAATAATGGAAAAAGGATCCAAATGAAGAAAACAAGAATCAACATAAGTATGGGCAGTTAGATGCAAAGCATTGATAAAGAAGGGTAAAAGAGAATGTGAAGAGAAACGTGCTGAAGAGGCAAAAATTCATGGTAACAACTTTTTCAGGTACATCAGAAGCAGAAAGCCTGCAAGAGAATCTGTGAGACTGTTAGGTCATGAAGGAGCAAAGGGGGCACTCAGGAAGGACAAAGCCATAATGGAGAGACTGAATTCTTTGCTTCTGTCTTTATGGAAGAAGATATAAGAGACCTACCTATTCCAGAAATGGTTTTCAAGGGTAATGATGCAGAGCAACTGAAAGAAATCTCGGTGAACCCGAAGACATACCTGTTATTTTAACCTGTTGTTAAAATTGTATTTGGTACCTGAAGATTGGAGGGTGGCCAATGTAATGCCAGTTTTTAAAAAGGGTTCTAGGGGTGATCCAGGAATTTACAGTTTGGTAAGCCTGATGTCAGTGCTGGATAAAATAGTGGATACATACACACACACATACACACACACACACACAGATACATAAAGAGATAGATAGATAGATAGATAGATAGATAGATAGATAGATAGATAGATAGATAGATAGATAGATAGATAGAAATAGAGATGATAAAAGCCCTTGCATTTCATCAGAGTGGCATGTCCCACACCAGCTTAAAGATGGCTCTGCTTCCCCAGCCCCCACCTGGCTGCCCTATGCTATCCCTCCACCCCTTCACTCTCTTCCGCTCTTACACATTTTTTTTTTTTTTTACATGCTGTGGTTTTCTTACTCTTTACTTTCGTTTTATTTAAAGACATCCTTCTAGGAACAGATAAGATCAAGATTACCCAGAATAAAAAAAACCTTCACAAGCTCTGTGTGTACATCAGTCTGTCCTACTTGTACAGCCTGCAAGGCAGGGGTTGGCCAAACCCTAATCCACCTCTGTCACTCGGCTTCATTAACCTCTTCCAATGTGACATGCACATTTTCTGTTCTTTTTTTTTTCTTTTCAGAATTAGAGTGATGTGGTAACCGTGTTAGTCCACTTTTAAAGGTAATAAATAGAAATAAAACAGAAAAGAAAATTATATATATATAAACAATTTTTCACTTATATATACTGTTCTTCATGTTCAAGTGTACAGCGCTGCGTACGTCTAGTAGCACTATAGAAATGATAAGTAGTAGTAGTAGTTATTTATCAACATTTGCTTACTTCTGATCTGAAGAAGAAGGGTTACCTTCGAAAGCTAGTCAAAAAACGTATTGTTAGTCCAATAAAAAAAAGGTATCATCTTATTTTCTTCTTTTCTGTGTTTTGTTTTATTTCTATTTATTACCAGAATTAATAATATATGTTGCTAATCAAATACAGTTCTCTAACAACTTACTTAAATACCAAGAAAGCAAGCATACTTTTGGTACAAATCATGTTCAAGCCCCCACCACACCCAAACAAAGCCTATAGATAAAGGTGAACTCAGTTCCAGTCATTAATCAGATATTTCTGTATACAAGGGACCAGATAGGTTTGAATAGTTTACCACTGTCATTTCTTTTGAAAAGAATTCTTGCAAGGTTTTGTAAAGAGTTGTAACCATTGAAACACTTCTCCAGGGCTGGTGCAACCAATAGGCAGTCACCCAGAGCAGCACATTCAGGCAGATAGTCTCTCTGGCTCAGCTTGCTCCACTGCCTTCCCTGTGCTTGCTGCTGTTTTCTGTCTTCTTGATAATGGTCCTCAGGCCATTACCACCCACTGTTGTAGAACTTCCTTCCCTCTGCACCTCCTTTGGCTCCAATGCAGTTGCTCTTACTCTGCCTTGTGGCCCTCCTTCTCCTCATGGCAAAAGAAATGAAGTGACCATCCTCTTCCTTTAAGGAGCAAGACCAGTCTCACAGTATGAGCTGGAAGATTTGGGCAGCTCATTGCACAAGACTGGCCCTGAGCAGAAAGAAAGGAGACCAGTGTATTAAACACCGCTCTTCCTGCCAGCTAGAGAGGAAGATAGAGTAGGCCTGCTGCACTGGGGGATGGGAAGGGGAAGAGAAAAGAAAGCACAGTGAGAGGGGGTACTGTGAGAGCTTAGGAGGAAAGAAAGGGTATTCTGAAGGCTTTTGGGAGCGTGAGGAAACATCATAAGAACTTGTGGGGGGTGAGTAAAAAAGGAAATTGTGAGAGTTAGTAGGAGTGAGAGTGAGCTTGTGATGTGGATTAGAGGAGCCACTGTGAGAGCACTGGAGATTGATAGTTTGTCGGGGGTGAGAGGGTATGGCGAGAGCTTGGGGGGAGGTGATTGAGCAAGGTGAGAAGATGTGGGAGAGAGAGAGACAGTTCAGAGAGATCCTTGCGGGAGGAGAGAGAATATGAGGAGAGCCTTTCAGGGGTAAGGTGATGTGGAGAAAACTTTGAGGCTCAGGGAAAAAGAAGACAGGGGAGGTCTGGGGTGTGAGAAGAAGATGATACAGAGGACCAGAGACTGAAAAGGAGAGAATTCTAGGGAATATGGAGGTGCCAGGGAGAAGAAAGGGAGGGCTGAGGGAGAGGGCATCGCAAGGGATGGACGAAGAAGAAGACTGATTATTGGGTAAAGGGAAAGAGAAAAAGAGCACATGATAGGGGAGAGAAATGTAAAACCTCAGAGACATAGGACAGTCCCTCTTCATGGTACCAAGGGTCTCTGCTAGGGCTATATGTTTTCAATTGTACCCACATCACCTAGAGAACACATAGAGGGGGAAATGCTACCACTCTTCCCCACAATTCCACCCCTCTATAGGGTTATTTAAATAATGCGCATCTCCCAGAGGTAGGAAGGGAGGACTAGGATTGAAAATCAAAAGGCTACAGAACATACCCATGTAGGCTGAAAGGTTGAATGAATTACTGTACCTAATTCAAAAACCATACCCAAAGAAAATACTAAAAAAAATTTATTTCTCTCAGGCACAATGGGGTCCTTTTACTAAGTAGCAGTAAGCACTAATGTATACTTACCACACATTATAAAGCACTACCCATGGTAGTTTTCACAACTGTGTGCGTGTTTGGGGGCAGAGTGGGCACGTCTATGCTAATCAGTGCGCAGGACTGCTGTGTGCTGATTAGTGCAGGATTATCACATGAGCTCTAACCATCTACAAAATAGGTATCATAAGGGCTGACGCACTAATGGGGAAATTAGCGTGTGGCCATCATTGGGAAAATAGAAAAATCTGCCTTTTACCGGCAAGGCTAAAAGTGGCCTCAGCACGCAGAACATACCCATGTTAGGGCCACCACAGACCACTTTTTAGCACTGCTTGGTTAAAGGGCCTCAATGTCTCCAAAGGGGTTCATTTTGCACATTATCAAACACGTGGAAAGCAAAATAGACAAAAAACAAAATGTCTAAATATTTTGCTAGAAATGGCCAACAGGAAGAGATCCTTTCATTGCAAATGAAGTGATCTATAAACAAATAAAACCTCAATATGCCCGGGATGGTTTAGAAACAACCCTTAAATCCTATCCAAAAGCTTCTATCACTGTTTTTTGCTCTGGTAAAAAGAAGGTAGCAGAGAACGCCTCCAAAATGTAGAAAAAAATACTGTTCCAAAAAACCTGGAGAAACCATACACAAATCTGCAATGATTGAACCCACCCCAGTAGACCGGAAAATGTTTAAAGGCTTACTTCCCACCAAATTTCTGTAGCTTCCAAGGTAACAATACAGGCATTACAATTATTGCCAAATTTATGGTGTCCTATAATCTGAGTATAACCCTCAGATCAAACATGCAAATGGCACAAAGTGTTGCGGTCCGTGGGATTAAAGGAAACACTTGTTTGAAACTCTCCTTCCTTAATAGAACATAAGAACATAAGAGTAGCCATACTAGGTCAGACCAATCTAGCTCGTTTTCCTGTTTCCAACAGTGCCAAGCCAGGTCACAGGTACCTGGCAGAAACCCAAATCGTGGCAACATTCCATGCTACAAATCGCAGGGCAAGCAGTTGCTTCCCATGTCTGTCTCAACAGCAGACTATGGAGTTTTCCTCCAGGAACTTGTCCAAATCTTGTTTAAACCCAGATACTGCTGTTACCACATCCTCCGGCAAAGAGTTCCAGAGCTTAACTATTCGTTGAGTGAAAAAATATTTCCTCCTATTTGTTTTAAAAGTATTTTCATGTAACTTCTTTGAGCGCTCCCTAGTCTTTGTACTTTTGGAACAAGTAAAAAATTGATTTACCTCTATTCGTTCTATACCACTCAGGATTTTGTAGACCTCAAATCATATCTCCCTTCATCTGTCTCTTTTCCAAGCAGAAAAGCCCTAATCTCATTAACCTTTCCTCATACGAGAGGAGTTCCTTCCCCTTTATCATTTTGGTCGCTCTTCTTTAACCTTTTCTAATTCCGCTATAATCTTTTTTGAGATATACGGCGACCAGAACTGAATGCAATATTCAAGGTGCAGTCACACCATGGAGCGATACAAAGGCATTATAGTATTTTCGTTCTTATTCACCATCCCTTTCCTAATAAATCCTAGCATCCTGTTTGCTTTTTTGGCTGCCGCAACACACTGAGCAGAACATTTCAGCGTATTATCTACAGCAACATCAAGATTTTTTCTTGAGTGCTGACCCCCCGAAGGTGGACCCTAGCATCAGGTAACTATGATTCGGATTATTCTTTCCATTGTGCATCATCTTGCATTTGTCCACATTAAATTTCATCTGCCACTTGGATGCCCAGCCTTCCAGTTTCCTAAGGTCTTCCTGCAATATTTCACAGTCCGCACATGTTTTAACAACCTTGAATAGTTTTGCGCCATCTGCACATTTAATCACTTCACTCGTCATTCCGATTTCCATATCATTTATAAACATGTTAAATAGCACCGGTCCTAGTACCAGTCCCTGCGACACTCCACTGTTCACCTCCTCCATTGAGAGAAATGACCATTTAGCCCTACCCTCTGTTTTCTGTCCAATAACCAATTCCTAATCCACACCAGAACCTTGCCTCCTATCCCATGATTCTTTAATTTTCTCAGGAGTTTCTCATGAGGAACTTTTATCAAAAACTTCTGAAAATCTAGATACACTACATCAACTGGCTCACCTTTATCCACATGTTTATTCATGCCTTCAAAGAAATGAAACAAATTGATAAGGAAAGACTTCCCTTGGCTGAACCCATGCTGATTCTGTCCCATTAAACCATGTTTGTCTATCAGGCTTATTTTCAAAAGAGAAGGGCGCCCATCTTCCGACACAAATCGAGAGATAGGCGTCCTTCTCTCAGGGTCACCCAAATTGGCATAATCGAAAGCCAATTTTGGGCATCCTCAACTGCTTCCCGTTGCGGGGACGACCAAAGTTCATGGGGGCATGTCGGCACTGTAGCGAAGGCGGGACTGGGGCGTGATTAAGAGATGGGTGTCCTCGGCCGGTAATGGAAAAATGAAGGGTGTCCCTGACGAGCACTTGGCCGACTTTACTTGGTCCATTTTTTCTTGCGACCAAGCCATGAAAAGGTGCCCGAACCAGATGACCACCGGAGGGTATCAGAGATGACCTCCCCTTACTCCCCCAGTGGTCACCAACCCCCTAAAAAAAACAACTTTTTTTGCCAGCCTCTATGCCAGCCTCAAATGTCATACCCAGCTCCATGACAGCAGAATGCAGGTCCCTGGAGCAGTTTTAGTGGGTGCAGTGCACTTCAGGAAGGTGGACCCAGGCCCATCCCCCCCTACCTGTTACACTTGTGGTGGTAAATGTAAGCCCTCCAAAACCCACCCGAAACCCACTGTACCCACATGTAGGTGCCCCCCTTCACCCCTTAGGGCTATGGTAGTGGTGTACAGTTGTGGGTAGTGGGTGTTGGGTTTTTTTGGGGGGGCTAAGCACCCAAGGTAAGCGAGCTATGCACCTGGGAGTAATTTGTGAAGTCCACTGCAGTACCCCGGCATGTCAGGGGGACCAGTGCACTACGAATTCTGGCTTCTCCCATGCCCTCCATCCACAAATGCCCAGTGATTCCCTTCTCTCCCCTGCCACCCCCTCCCGAGTTGTTCGGTGAATTCTCCTCCCTCCCTCCCTCCTCCCTCCCTCCCTCTGGATCCGGTCCCTGTCCCTCACGTCAGCGACCTCACGAATTCTTCGGGGCAGGCAGTCTTGCCTGCTTGCTGCAAGCGCTGACTCTCCCCCGCTGGTGCTGCAGGTTCGTGCTTTAAAAATGGCCACCGAGACTTCCAGAGGCGGCCTTGCGAGACTTCTGCTGAAGTCTTGGAGGCCACCCTTGTAAGTCTCGGCGGCCATTTTGAAGCGCAAACCTGCAGCGCCAGCGGGGGAGAGTCAGCACTTGCAGCGGGCAGGCAAGATACAGAAAGTGAAAGTGCCTTGGTGCTTTGTAGCTTTTACTACATGAGACGTGGGGTAAGGAATATTGTAGAGGAATATATTCGAGTTATTCCCCAAGTTTTCCACGTCATCACTGTGACCCCTGACGCAGGTGCTAGTCACTGAAACACGGCCCGTGTCGGGTCTTTTTGTCAAGGCTCATTCATTAAAGAACTGTGTTCCATTTTTAAAGGCCCGTGGTGCTGTTTTTTTTGTGTTAAACATTTACCAGCACACCACTGCTCTGTCCCCATCCCCGCCCCGTCCTCATGGGCTCTGTCCCGTCCCCTGTGTCATTCTCTAAGTGCAAGGCTACATTTTCAAGGCTGCTTAAGAAGACCTCTGCCAGCAGAGGTCACTATTGCAATAGCAACTGTTCCCTTATCAGATGCCAAGCATAAAAGTGTCACTTTTACATGGAAGAACTGCGCAAAGGGTGCATGCACTTTCCTATGTGTTGAATTGTTTGAGGAAGGGGGAGGGGTATGAGATTAAAACAGGATTCACAACATTTTGAGACATAAATTTGTCTCAAAAACCTTGCCTTAAAGTTTGTCATTCTCTTAGTAACTGGATGAAGGGGAAATTGTGCCTCATTTTTATAGAAAGTATGGAAAAATCTGTTACAACACTTCATTATATATAATGTACAATTATCTCTCTTTCTTTCTATTGGTCTTCTTGCACTCTTTTTCTAAAATTAAAAAAAGTCAGATAAAGCTCAGTGAACTGCTTTCATTTTGTTGCCAGCAGAATGGTTCTGGATGGAAACTGAGCTGTACAGAGCTGCCCTGGAGGATTTTAAAAGCATGACCCTTGCCAAAAACAATATAGACAAAATGAGTCTGGAAACAAGTCAGCATTTAAAGGAAGGAGAGGTGGGAAAGGCAGGGGAGGGGATTGCAGAGGGTAAAAAGAAACAGAGTTGGGGGAAGGGCAATGAAGACCACCTGGCTGAAATAACATTCAGGAACAACTGATTTAATCTACATCCTGCTAGGGAAGGAGAAGCTTTTTCCATCAGCATTCAGCTTTCTCTATTTCAATCGTCATACCGCCTGCTTCACTTCTGAATCTGAGACATGATGTCCCAGTTTTCAAAGCGACCAATGTGATAAAACGTGTAATAAAATGTAGCACACATTTTCGTCTCATAAGTTAAAAACTGCAGTAAGACAAAACATGACAATATGAATGTGGAAAGGTGTGGTTAGCATGGATGAGCAGACAGAACACTTTGGTTTCATGTCCTTTCCCTTGTCATTTTCCGAAATGTTTGTTTCGTTTTCATTTGTCCATTTTTTCACCACAGAAGCAATTTTATATAGAGTGTCCTTGTTCGAAAGAGTGCACCCTATTTGAAAAAAAAGGGTGTCCCCAAAAGAGTGTTTACTTTTTGCAATAGCATGTGCATGTTTGCATGATTCACACATGTGCTGTGGTTTGTGCACGCATAATAGCACAATATCAGGAGAAGACATGGGTGTAGTTTGACTGTTTCATTTGGGGGGGCAAAGGATGGGGCAGGGCATATTAGCATATTCATTTGTGTATGTATATATATATATATATATATATATATATATATATATATATATATATATATAATATAAGAAAACGCACCCTCAACGTTCTGAAGACAACGTTCTGAAGCCATCTGACGTCACTCCCAGGCTGAAGGGTTCGTGGATTCATGGTGGTGAAGCCATCCCACTCACAATGTCTCTCTGCCCCGCCCTTGCGTCAAACGTTATGACGTCGAGGGCGGATCTATAACAGTGAAGGGATCGCTCGAACCACCCAACCACGCCCCCACCCACACAGATGTCACTCTCTTCCTCCAACGCTGCCACTTCAACACCCCTCCCGTCCCTCCCACCGACTTCAACACTTACCCCTCCCTCCAATTTCAACACCCCCCTCCCTTCGCGTTACTGCCCCCCCCGGACCCCCCCTGGCACGAACCTGAGGACAACACGCTTTCCTGCGGAAAACATCCCCCAAGGAACGAACACTGCCTCTCATATCGCTTCTCTTCGGGTCTTCTTCCCTCCCTGTGTCCCGCCCTTCCGGAACCTACGTCACAAGAGGGCGGGACACAAGGAGGGAAGACGACCCGAAAGGAAGCGAACTGCTGGGCTGGCGAGGCGTACTGCGTGCAGCACTACACCGGAGCTTCTGTGGGCCAAGAAACAGGTTGGTGGGCCAGGGTTGGAAATGGTGACCGCCGATCTCAGGGGCAGGGGCATGGATGGCCTGGCCTGCTGCGTGCAGCACTTTATAATGGGGGTAAGACTCGGCGGGGGGGGCTGGCCGTGACCGGCAATCTCGGGGGCAAGGGCAACCACAGAACTCAGGGGGAGGGCCATGGATGGGAACAGAAAGGGAATGATGCATGGCAGGGCAATGTAGGAGAAAAGGCAGAGAAGTCAAGGAACACTCTGGAACTGGGAGGGAGAGAGGACCCTCCAACTGTGACGGAGGAAGGGATCCAGAAACAGGGACGGAGGGAGGGAGGATTATCAAACACAGAGGGAAGGAGCTGGAACCTGGAGGGAGGGAGTGGGGTACCAGGAACTGGGAAGTAGGGAGGGACCAAACCTGGAACTGGGAGGTAGGGATGACCATGGAAGAGGGGGGGGGGGGGAAGTGGGGAGTGACAACAACCCTGGAACTGGATGGACCACACTGGAACTGGGAGGGAGTGAGGAGAGGGGAGGGGGGATCCTCCCCCCCACAGACTCTCATTATCACACACACACACGCTCTCTCTCTCACACACACACACACACCCAGTCTCACTCTCTCTCACACACACCCAGTCTCACTCTCTCTCTGTCACACACACACACTCGCATATTCACTCTCTCTCTCATACACTCACTCTCACACACACTCTTTCAGACATACACACTCTGAGGAAACACCTTCCTAGCGCCCGTTTCATTTGTTTCAGAAACGGGCCTTTTTCACTAGTATATATATATACGGTATATATATATATATATATATATATATATATATATATATATATATATATATATATATATATATATACACACGCAAATGAATATGCTAATATGAAGGAAGGAAGGAAGGGAGGGAGAAAGAGCTGGCTTTTTTGGGAATAACCATAATGTATATGTATTCTCATACATATACATTATGGTTATTCCCAAAAAAAGCCAGCTCTTTCTCCCTTCCTTCCTTCTTTCCTCCTTACCCAGCACTCCCTCTTCCTCTCCAGTAGTATTTCCCCACCCCTTTTCCCATACCATGCCAGTGTAGACCTTAGAAATGCATAGGCTCTTTATGTAGATCTTTCAAGAGGTAGTGTGTCATGATTTAGGCTCTACACCTTTTCTGATGTTTTGATGCCACCTCAGTAAGGCCAACACACAATCTCTCCACTGCAAAACACTATACACAAACCCACTCATAACCTTACCAAACCATAATAGCACTAATTCTAAGTACAGGACGAGCTACAACCTTATGCATGGAAAGGCAGCACTGTAATTACACCGAGCTCTAAAACACCAGTACACTACCTAATGAAAAAAACAAAACGAAACAAAAAGGGCTGCAAATAATACTACACACTAGCAGAATACTGCACCTTGATCGCACATGAAAAACACATGACAACAGATATAACACAAGGAACTAGAAATAAAAAAAAATATGAAAGCAAAATACTGAACTGGAAAGTTACCTCAAGAAGTCAGACTCGGGAAGCAGCAATACTAGAAAAATTGAAACTTACATGAAAAATATCACAGATGCACATTTCCAAAAGCTGACATATTCCAATTAATAAATTCTGAATAAAATACTTTTTTCTACCATTGTCTGATGCAACGCAATTTAACAATGAGAGGTAGACAGGTATATAAGTGAGTGTGTTAGTAAGTGAGGAGAACTGGGTGGGCAGGTGGTGAGAGGTCCTGCTGAAGTGTTCTGGGTTCCAGGGTCCATACTGGACTTTGAGAGACCCGAGTCTAGGATCTCTGCACCCAGGAACTATAGGACTGGTACCACACCGTTGCAGCACTATAGACTTAATACTAACCCAGAAATTTGAGTTACCCTTATTTCACTCCTATTCCAACAGTTATATGTCTAGCATTTAAAAAGCTACTGTTAAATCCCCTATAAATGAAAAGATGCATTATTTGTCGGAGAACATTTTTACTCTTGTTTTTATGTGCACCTTAAAACTTAGCTCACCAAAACGTAATCTAAAACAAGAGTAAAGAGGTTTGTTGAGCCTAGCCTCCTGGGACAGAGAAATATTCAGAGTACCTGAATGTAACTCACCTTGAGCTACTACTGAAAAAGGTGTGAGCAAAATCTAAATAAATAAATAAAATAAAATAGGCACACCTTATTACATGGGCCCCAGCTCCTCTAACATTAATCACTTATTATTTTTTTTTTAACATATTTTTATTGATGACATGAACAATCAAACAAAACATTTTAGCATGTATGGTCATTTCAACATCAACTCGTCATCAGTGCTTTTTCATTTTCTCCACCCCCCCCTTTCGCTCCTCTCCCCCCCTTCTCTCCCCCCCATCTTCACCAGGCTTCTATTCTTCCAAACTGTTACTTAACCATTTAAGACTCTGCTGCATGCTCGCGGTGTTAAATTGTCCAGAAACGGCATCCAACATTGCAGATATCTCTCCCCCTTCCTGGAGGCCAGGTCACACACATCTCTTCATTCTAAGGCACATAGTGATATCATATATGCCCTCCAAAGTTGGATTGTTGGTCGGTCTTCCTGTAGCCACAATTTGAGTATTGTTTTTTTCCCCATCATCACCGTTCGTCTCTGAAAATGACGCAGTCCTGTCTTAGTTGATCCACGGTTTGTGAACTCATCAAATAAAAGTCCTGGGCGTCTCACCCATTGGATCTGCCACATCCTAGAGACTTGTCTACATATCAAAGACCAAAAACCTAATATCGGTGGACAATGCCAGAACATATGGCCTAGGTGCGCTCCATTTCCTTTACACTTCGGGCAATCGTCTATTGGCCTTAAAGTCGCTCTATACGCTCTATGTGGGGAGACAAACAATCGCATCAAGAATTTATATTGGGTTTCTTGCATGTCTGCATTCTCAAATTCTTTATAGCATGTCTGCAGACAGGCCTGTAGTACACTAGGCCCAATTTGAGACTTCAACTCACCGGCCCAGGCTCTTGTCAATTGTTGGAACTGTGCTAGTGGCATGGTGGTTCAAATTTGTGTATGGTAGTATTTTAATGGGACAGCTTTCCAAGCCTCTATGTCAAAAATTTCCATTAACTGTGCCCGCACTGAGTGTTGCAATGCAGACCTGGGAAGCGAGTGCACATAATGCTGCAGTTGTCTGTAGGCTAGAAAGTCCCCAAGGTCTAACCCCAGGCGCCTCTGCAGTTCCCCCCTAGACCGCAGTACTCCATCCCTCTGTATAACCTGATAAAGGAAGAAGATTCCCTCCTCTCTCCACTCTCTGAATGTACGGGAAGAGCTGCCTACTGGGAAATCGGCATTTCCACCAATCGGCAGGTATGGTGAGGTCTGGGCATCTAGTCCATACAACCTGCAAATCCACTTCCAAGTTTCTTAATGGTGTGTACAAGAAGCGAAAATGTTTGGGCGTCTTCACCTTTCCCGGGCCGGCATGCAGCCAGTAACTGAAATGTGTGTTCCCTAGTAGTCTACATTCCGCTTCCAGGTAGGTGAAGTGCCCTGATCCTCTCAACCAATCCACTATGTGTCTCATGCATCCCGCCACTGACATCCATTTAACACTTAAGGCACCCAACCCTCCTTTATTGCGTGATAGGTAGGTTTGTTTCAACGAGACGCGTGCTCTTTTCCCATTCCATAAAAATCGCTTTAATAGCCCATGTAAATCTAATTCTTCACTGTGGGTTAAAAGTAGCGACATCACTTGGGTGACATACATCCACTTCGGGACTATTATCATGTTGTATAAGGCCACTCTCTCCCACAGAGATAAAGGCAGCTTTTGCCACATTTGCAGGGCCTCTGTAGTAGATTCCCAGAGTGGTTTCAGGTTCTCTTTATGTGTTTGCTCTAATTTGGTTGTTATATATATTCCCAAGTACTTTATTTTACCTGCTCTCCACTGCAAGGGGAAGGGGCCTATCCAGTGTGACTGTATGTTTGGTGTGCTTGGTAGGGCTGACTGACTTTTGTTTGTTTAATGTAAACCTTGAGTGAAATTGGAACTTTTCCACCATCTCCAGTAGATTATGGAGTGAACTCTGCGGTTGTGTTAGTGTAAGAAGAATATTATCTGCGAAAGCTAATACCTTGATCGGCAGGCTTGGAAGATGTACTCCCACTATTTCCACGTTGTTTTCCACTGTGCGGAGGAATGGTTCTATGTACAGTAGAAAAAGCAGTGGGGATAATGGACACCCCTGCCGTGTGCCCCTCTGTACTTGGAAGGCTTGAGATATCATTCTATTCACTATAATGAGGGCAGAGGGTCCTGTATATAAGGCTGATACTGCTCGAAGGTACCATCCTTCTAGCCCTATATGATTCAATACTTCAAAAAGGTATCCCCATTGTACTTTATCGAATGCTTTCTCAGCGTCGAGACTGACCAGCAATAAGGGGTCCCTTCACTGTCTGACTGTGGGCCAGGGCTAATAATGCTCGCCATACATTTAGGCCTGGATGTCGCCCCTGCACAAACATAGTAACATAACATAGTAGATGACGGCAGAAAAAGACCTGCAAGGTCCATCCACTCTGCCCAAGAAGATAAATTCATATGTGCTACTTTTTTATTTGTACTGTCTTCTTCAGGGCACAGACCGTATAAGTCTGGCCAGCCCTATCCCCGCCTCCCAACCACCAACCCCGCCTCCCACCACCAGCTCTGGCACAGACTGTATAAGTCTGCCCAGCATTATCCTCGCCTCCCAACTACCAGTCCCGCAAATCCCACTTGATGCAATCCCACCATGTGGGGGAGGTGTTTTGCCAGCAATCAGCTAGAATTCTAGCTAGAATCTTAAGGTCTACGTTAAGGAGGGAGATTGGCCTATATGCTTCCAACGTTTCGGGGGTTTTCCCAGGTTTTGGTATTAGTGTGATAAGTGCTTCATTCACCCCTGCAGGCATAGGCGTAGTTTGACTGTTTCATTTGGGAGGGCAAAGAATGGGCGGGGCATATTAGCATATCATTTGCATATATACATATGCAAATGAATATGCTAATATGGAGGAAGGAAATGAAATTTACAGGCAAAATATCACAGATGCACATTTCAAAAAGCTGACACATTTCAATTAATAAATTATGAATAAAATACTTTTATTTACCTTTGTTGTCTGATCATTTAGTTTTTCTATTCGCTTTGATCCCAGTGTCTTCTGTTTTATGCAGTGTCTTCTTTCCAGTAGGCTTCTCTCTGCTCCCCACCCTCCCAGTCCCATCCATCTCTTGCTCCTTCCCTCTGCTCCCCACCCCTCCCAGTCCCATCCATCTTCTGTTCCTTCCCTCTGCTCACCATCCCTCCGTCCCATCCATCTTCTGCTCCTTCCCTCTGCTGTGCCTGACCTCTCCCAATCCCATCCATCTCCTGGTCCATCCCTCTGCTCCCCACCCCTCGCAGTCCCATCCATCTCTTGCTCCTTCCCTCTGCTCCCCACCCCTCCCAGTCCCAACCATCTCTTGCTCCTTCCCTCTGCTCCCCACCTCTCCCAGTCCCAACCATCTCTTGCTCCTTCCCTCTGCTCCCCACCCCTCCCAGTCCCATCCATCTTCTGTTCCTTTCCTCTGCTCACCATCCCTCCGTCCCATCCATCTTCCCTCTGCTCCCCACCCCCCCCCACGAGGTCCAAGATGGTGACTCCGTTTACCCCCCTCTCTTCCTCCCTCCCTCCCTCCGGCGCAGGCAGCAGTCTTTTCCAGCGTTCCTGGCAGCGGTAGCGATGTACACGCTGCCTTCGGTCTGCCCCGGAAGCCTTCTCTTCAAGTTCCTGTTCCCACCTATGCGGGAACAGGAACTTGAAGAGAAGGCTTCGGGGCAGAGCCAAAGGCAGCGTGTACAACGCTACCGCTGCCAGGAACGCTGGAAAAGACTGCTGCCTGCGCCGGAGGGAGGGAGGAAGAGAGAGGGGTAGACGGACACGCTCCTCTCCGTCCGCTTGGCTTCCCTGCCCTCTCTGTCTGCGTCCCGCCCGAAAGGAAATGACGTCAGAGGAAGGCGGGACGCAGATAGAGAGGGCAGGGAAGCCAAGCGAATGGAGAGGAGCGCGTGCCTGCATGTGTTTTTTTTTTTAACTAATGGCACGGCGGCGCCTCGCGTCGTTTGGGGGGGCATTGCCCCCCCTCGCCCCCCCCCCCCCAGTCTACGCCTATGCCTGCAGGGAACCACCCTTTCTTCACTACCTCTTCAAAGTACTTTGCCAGGGCACACTCACTCTATGCGAAATTAACTTGTAATATTCTGCGGAAAATCCGTCCCCTCCTGGACTTGTGCCCCCTGGAAGGGATCTTATTACATTTTGTATCTCTTGAGCCTTCAAGGGGGCATTAAGTTGCTCTTTCATTTCCTGTGTTAGACATGGGATTCAGGAGTCATCCAGGTAGTCTCTAATTACTGAAACCTCTATCTCTGGCTCTGCTCTGTAAACCTCTGAAAAGTATTCTTGAAATAAGTGTATCAAGTCTTCAGGGCGATGCTTTCTAGTCCCATCCGTACCGTATGAATGTACGAGTTCCCCGTCCAAGACTTGACAGTACACTCTAATAGTTTCCCTGTACGATTACCAAACTTGAAATATTGAAATCTCCTATGAAAGAGGTATTTTTTGGTTCTTTCGTGTATTAGTGTGTTAAGTCCTGCGAGATTTGCCATCATTTGCTCATAATGGGCATGTGTTGGTTGTTGTTGGTGTTTGTGTTTCAAAGCTGTTTACTGGCGCTCTAGTTGAATTATTCCCCGAACTATCTTTTTATTCCTTCCCGCCACATAACTTATGTTTTCGCCTCGGAGTACTGCTTTCGATGCCTCCCAGAATAGCTCTGGTGTATCTTTATGTTGTTCGTTCGTCTCCGCATATTGCACCCATTTCTGCTCTAAAAAACTACGAAAGTCCAGGTCCCCCACCAAATATGCAGGGAATCTCCAGCGAGCGTGCTGGTCAAAGGGGAGTCCCATCTCCATATCTACCCAGATCAGAGTATGGTCCGATATTGCCATCGGGCCTACTTCTGCTGTGTGTGTAGCTAGGAATAGTGTTTTAGCCACGAGAATATAGTCTATGCGGGACCAAGTTCGATGTGCTTTAGAGAGGTGAGTGTACTCTCGTTGTGTAGGATGCAAGAGGCGCCAGGGGTCCACCAAATTTAACGTTTTGCATAAGTAATCCAGCCCTTTCCCTTTGCCCAACGCCCCCCAAGCTACAGTTGATGACCTGTCAAGTCCTGGGTCCAGCACTTGGTTGAAGTCTCCCATCATTATCCATGGAGCTGAGTCATGTTTGATACCTAATTGGACTAAGGAGTGTAAGAATTGTGGATCACGGGTGTTAGGCCCATATATCCCACAAAGGTAGTATTCCTGTCCCTGATAACTCAGGTGGACCAGGACATATCGCCCCGCCCTGTCCTTTTCTACCAGTTGTGTTTTACCTGCCAATCCTTTTTTTATAAGAAGGGCCACTCTCCCCCTTCGTCCCCCCGCGGATGAGTAGTAACATTCCCCCACCCATTGTTGTCTCAGTTTCTGATGCTCTACATCGGTTAATTTAGTCTCCTGCAGACATGCTATTGATACTACGTGTCTTTTTAGGTGGGCTAGAATCTTGGTTCTTTTGATAGGGGAGTTTATCCCTGACACATTCCAGGATGCTAATCTTAATGTTAGGGGTTTAGCCATTACCGCCCATACTGGAGGAGTGCACAAGGTTCTGGCAAAGTCTGGGGCTCCGGGGCTCCCAGCCTGGACCCTTTACCCTCCAAGGTGACCACCACATTCGCATATCAGTTTCAATCTCATTTGTAAAACCTCTATCTTGTAAGCCTGGTGAAGTTTTGTTTACCCAACCCCCCCTCTCACCCCTCCTCCCCCCTTGTATCTTTCTTTACCCTCTTATCCCTGCTAGCTCACTCCCTCTGGCAAGCAGGCCCGTATAACACACCCAGTGCCCACACCAAACCTTCCTTCAATTATAGCAACTTTTTTTTTCTATGCCCCAAACATCTCCTGTCAAACAAGGTCATAAACATTGTATACATACATACGGAAT
The DNA here is from genome assembly GCF_901765095.1 of Microcaecilia unicolor. NCBI lineage: Eukaryota > Metazoa > Chordata > Amphibia > Gymnophiona > Siphonopidae > Microcaecilia > Microcaecilia unicolor. Next base: position 280,261,309 of record NC_044031.1, read on the forward strand.
GATAGAATCTCAATTCTTCTGCTAATATCACCATCCATGTGTACACTTAATTAAGCTGCTCTTATCAGTCCGTTCTAGCTGTTATCTGTTCCCCTGGTTCTGGATGCTTCATCCAAGGGCAGAGCCTATCCATTCTTGGGCCAGTTCAGGTGTCGCAAAGGTCTTCCAACCGCTACTCGTTTGAACCCTCAGGGTAGCTGGATATTGCAATATAAATCGTTGTTTCTTCTCTACCAGTCGAGTACAAATAGGTGTGAAGGCTCTTCTCCGCGATGTTAATGGCGCTGAGTAGTCCTGGAATATTCTTATGACTCCCCCTTCAAACTTGGCCTCCTCTTTGTTGGCTTTATATAAGCGTAATACTGCTGCTTTTTGCGCATAGCGATGACATTTCGCTATAATTATCCGGGGCCTGTTTTCACGGGGCTGCTTCTGACCGATTCTGTGTGCTCTGTCCAAGTGAAGCTCTCCCCCTTCGCTGGCTTCTGGAAATCGCGCTTTTAGCCATGTCTCCAGGGTCCTTTTTATTTGCCCTTCTTCAAGTGTTTCAGGAAAACCCACGAACCTTAAATTGTCTCTCCGTGCACGGTTTTCGAGGTCATCCAGCTTTTCTTGATACTCCTGACTGAGGCGCTCAAGTTTCTCTATGCTCGCCACGTGCTCTGCCTGGACGTCCTCCACCTTCGATACCCGCGCTTCCAACTCTCCAGCTCTGCGGGTTAGCTCCGCTGTTACCGCCGTAATCCCGGTAATTTGCTCGGATAGCTGTGCAAATTGGGAGTCCAATGCTTTTACCACAGCCTCCATAAGTTCTAGCACCAGCGTGTCCGCTGGCGCCTGAGATTGGGATGCGGGTGGGGTGGTGGGTGCCATTTTGTTTTCGGCTCTATGGAGTCTATCATCTTTTCTCTTCGTTGATTTAGCCAGTGCAGACATGGCATTCTGGGTCAAAATTTTTTCCATGCACTCCCACCAGGTTAGTGCTTCTTTCCTGCTACTCTGTGAAGTTCGGGGCAGTTTAAATCGCTGGTTTGGCGTGGGCTCCGGAGCAGATGATGTCTCACACGTCCACCGTCGCTCACTGCGTCACGTGACCCCCAACATTAATCACTTATGAACACGGGGGTTAGTTTGGGTTCAATTATCAATTTAATCCCTCAGAGTAAAGAAAATTGCTTGTTAATGCAGGTCAGTCTCAGACTCCTCTGCATCCCCTCCCCTGTGCATCACCTAGAAGTACAAGACAAGAAACAGGACAAGAGGAATAGTGGGGATCATGGAGGCCTTCCATGTGTAAAAATACTCCAAGCTAGTCAAACATTTTCCAAATGGAAAATATTTTCAGTCAAGTTCAATCTGACCCGTTTCTTAGAAGTAGTGCCCAGTCTTTATGGTATTCCATATGGATCTGAGGCTTAGGAAGCATGACTGAATAGCTGTGCCTGCAGGTACTCATGATGAAAACTTCTCTCTTGGCTGCCATTTGTTCACTTTTTTAAAAAATGGAACTGCTTTCTCACATAATTAGTTAACTGGGTGAGGATTGACTGCTCCTTCTTCATTCATGAGGGTTGCAGGGCAAGCAGCTGTTTGAGGATGTCAGAAGAGTGGGGTGGGGGAAAGGAAAGCCTGAGCACAACAAATCTATTACCACTGACTAAGAAAATAAAATAAGGACACCCGAAAACTAAGCAAACTTGACATGGAAGTCATACAACAGGACCATCCAGGACGAACATGAAACCCAGGCATCTCATTTCAGAACGTGACTTGAAACACAAGAGCCTCATGCCAGGAAACTTTACTGAGCTTGGAATTCCCAGCAGCTACGAGTGACTCTGAGGACAGTTATGCCCACTGGCTTAGAGCCAGCACTGTATTGCATTATTGTAGTAGATAACTCACTCATGCTGCCTAATCCTGTCAGTTAACTAATAACTGATCACTGCCATGCCAACCCTTCAGGCATGTTGGGGTTTCCTCATTATTCCAGTAAAGAATTGTTATGGAAGGCCCAGTCCCATCCCATAAATGAATTTCACTTACTGAGCTGGTAGTATTAGACTGGCAGTGAAGGAGAAGCAGATTCCAGGCACCTTGGGCTTTATCTTTCCAGGAAGAGACATATGGATTGCTAGCTTTGGTGAAAGCACACAAAGTTTCTCTTTTGTCGGCTAGCTGGTTCCAGTTCTACTCTGAACACACCATCTTTTTGGCTCTCACAGCAGTTTGCCAATAAAATTGACTACAGCGTCTCACATTTTAGTGCAATAGAGTTCTCCCAGGACCTGCGAGTACTCTTCAAATGAGTAAAACAGCAGAGCATAATCACACTCTTTATCAGTAATGGTGGGTCTCTTCAGAACTCATTTCTTTCCAAAATTCAGAACACTGATTCCTAACAGTGGTACTCACTGTCATATGAGTAGAGGATCTAGGCATAGGCGATGGATACTGGGGGAACAATACTTCCCCCCCCCCAAAAAAAATGCTATTGGTACTAATGCTCAATTGGTCCCCTTCCCCCACAGCCAATATGACCTCCTTAGTCCAACCTCCCTCCCCTTATACCTCCTAAGAGAGAGATAGTGGCTCTGAGCTGGGAATATGCTGGGGGGGGGGGGGGCTCTGACCTGGGACACCCAAGATGGCGGGATTCTGTCCTGGAATCAGCGAGTCCCCACTTCCCAACCTCCTCACATATCCACTCATTTTCCCAATAATTCATTAATCTATCCACCTACCTGCTTACCCACAACAGCTGGCTCAACCATTAGGCAAGACCAGACAGTTCCCTCCCCCCTCTTTCCTGCCCAGCGCGCTGCTCTCCATCCTCCTGTATGCAGCCTGACAGTCTCGGCGAGATTCAAAATGGCCGCCGAGACTTCAATTCTCGGCGGCCATTTTTAATCTCGCCGAGACCGTCAGGCAGCAATGCATACAGGAGGATGGAGAGCAGCGTGCTGGGCAGGAAAGAAGGGGTTCTTTCCTGCCCCGACATCACTAGACCACCAGGGAAGATCGCATGAGTAAGGGGAGAGGTGGTGACAGGGCCGGGGGGGGGGGGGAGGAGGTAACCCTGACGGCGATCCCGAACTTGGAGGGAGGGATTCGGACAAGACGCACCGGAGCACCTAGGTTTTAGAGGAGGGAAAAAGGAAAAAAAATGTTTCCTATTTCCCTCCTCTAAAACCTAGGTGCGTCTTATGGTCCGGTGCTTCTTATAGTCCGAAAAATAAGGTAGATAGATAGATAGATAGATAGATAGATAGATAGATAGATAGATAGATAGATAGATACAGAGAGACATGACAACGTCTACCCCCCCCCCCCAATCCAGAAGCCCACTACCAGACCACAGCCATCATTTTGATTACAAAAGAGTAATCAAAATGCTGGCAGGTCATGGTGGTGGGCTTCGGGGTGGGCTCTTCACTGCCGGGCAAAAAAAGGTATATTTTACTCATTAAATATATACATTTTTTTGCCCTAGACAGTGAAATGCTTACCCCACCCAGAAATTCCACAACAATAAATTTTAATAGTGCCCAGGCCCCAGCTAGTTTAATTAAAAAAAAAATTACATGATGATTATGTTATGATGAAAAAAAAAATTACAATTTTATTACCTGCTGGCTGCTGGGCTGGGCTGGGCTGGGCTGCTGCTTACCTTGGCAGTAAAGTTAGGACTCAAAGGAGACACTGGAACTCGATTCTGGAATGATTCTCAACTTTTCCCAAGCCAATTCCCACGTCCAGGAAGGGCCAGGGCCATGCTGAGGCTTGCCTCGCACCTACGTCCGTGCGTGCGTGCACGTGCAGCTATTTTTTTTCAGCCTGTCCTCCCCTATGCCGGTGTGCCCTCAGAATGCTACGAGGCACGAGCAAGCGGACGGAGCGAGAGTGAGGCTGACCGCGCACAGCAACATCCAGTCATAGCGCTGCTCGCTACCGCGTAGGATGGATATCCGGAAATCATCATGGAAAACAACTACGATGCGGCGCAGCCCTGCATTCCTGAAAGTAGGGACTAGGGCGTCTAGGCGCGGCGGGCTGATGTTGTCTGAGCCTGAGTGAGCGGGACGGGTGCCCGGCTGCCTGCGATGTGGTATGCTAGGCTGCTGCTGTGCGCTTGGGTGGTGGGCGGGCCTGAGTGACGAAAACTGACTGGAGTCTCTGTCGGAGCCTGATCAGCTGAGCCGGTGCAGGTGCCGTCCCTGCCGTGCCGTGCTACTGCTGCTGCAACTGTGTGCACACTTGGGTGGGCGGGCCTGGGCCAAAATTGGGTGGGCCTAGGCCCGCCCAGGCCCACCCGTAGCTACGCCCCTGCGACTAAACTGAAAACACAGATAAGTCCACTACTGTGAACGTTATATTTTTCAGTGCTTGAATTGACAAATTTTGACAGTTTTGGTATTTGTATTGTACTATTGAGAGTTTCCATGCGATAAAAAGTGTGTCGTATGGATTAGAGGGTCCTTACCAAGAGACGTTGCTGTATGACACATGTATTTATTTATAATTGGATTTTTCATGTTATATTAGTTGAAATTTTTCACGTTCACATTTAAGGAGAGCCATATATATTGAGAGTATTACATGATGTATAGAGCGTAGAAGTGAGCCGCTTTTGGTGGCAAGACTCACTGAATTGTATGTTCGGCTAGAGGAACAGCCTATACTGAACACTCTTTTTGGCTCCCTATATATAAAATATAAAAAATGTTAAAGTTAAGCATTTTATTGTATTATTTTTAAAGCTTTGTTTCTATACCTCTGAGAAGACCCCAGGCTAGTAGCTTTCAGTTCTGTACTGTTATTAGGAAGCATAACAAATAGGACCATTGCTGGCATTTGCAGGCCTAATGGAAATGTATCTAACCAATAAAGACAAAAATCTAAAGTTCAATTGTGGGTTGAAAAAGTGGGTCTCTCAAGAGAAAGAAATAGGGGCATGTGGTAACTTGAGCAAGAGTGGGCCTAGGCTGGAGCCACGACAAACTGGAGTCACACAGTGGGTGCAGGTAAAAGAAGATACTGTTTAGTTTAAATATCAGGTATGGGTCCTGTTCTTTTCTCAGATAGGGAGGCGAAAATAAAACACAAAATGTTATTTAATTGGCCTTCAGGGCCACAGATTACATTACTGTCTCTCATCGTGGCAGTTCACTTTACTTGTCTCTAACATGGTTCAGGGGCGTACCTACGGGTGGGCCTGGGTGGGCCCAGGCCCGCCCACCCAAGTGTGCACACAGTTGCAGCAGCAGCAGCACGGCATGGCAGGGACGGCACCCGCACCGGCTCAGCTGATCAGGCTCCAACAGAGACTCCAGTCAGATTTCGTCACTCAGGCCCGCCCACCACCCAAGCGCACAGCAGCAGCCTAGCATACCACGTCGCGGGCAGCTGGGCACCCATCCCGCTCACTCAGGCTCAGACAACATCAGTCCGCCGTGCCTAGACGCCCTAGTCCCTACTTTCAGGAATGCAGGGCCGCGCCGCATCATAGTTGTTTTCCATGATGATTTCCGGATATCCATCCTACACGGTAGCGAGCAGTGCTATGACTGGACGTGGCTGTGCATGGTCAGCCTCGCTCTCGCTCCGTCCGCTCGCTCGTGCCTCGTAGCATTCTGAGGGCACACCGGCACAGGGGAGGACAGGCTGAAAAAAAATAGCTGCACGTGCACACACACACGGACGTAGGTGCGAGGCAAGCCTCAGCCTGACCCTGGCCCTTCCTGGACGTGGGAACTGGCTTGGGAAAAGTTGAGAATCATTCCAGAATCGAGTTCCAGTGTCTCCTTTGAGTCCTAACTTTACTGCTAAGGTAAGCAGCAGCCCAGCCCAGCCCAGCCCAGCCCAGCCCAGCCCAGCAGCCAGCAGGTAATAAAATTGTAATTTTTTTTTGCATCATAACATAATCATCATGTAATTTTTTTTTTAATTAAACTAGCTGGGGCCTGGGCACTATTAAAATTTATTGTTGTGGAATTTCTGGGTGGGGTAAGCACTTCACTGTCTAGGGCAAAAAAATGTATATATTTAATGAGTAAAATATACCTTTTTTTGCCCGGCAGTGAAGAGCCCACCACCATGACCTGCCAGCATTTTGATTACTCTTTTGTAATCAAAATGATGGCTGTGGTCTGGTAGTGGGCTTCTGGATTGGGGGGGGGGGGTAGACGTTGTCATGTCTCTCTGTATCTCTCTCTCTCTCTCTCTCTCTCTCTCTCTATATATATATATATATATATAGTGCCCACCCATATTAGCTCTGGGCCCACCCAAAATCTCAGGTCTGACTACGCCACTGACATGGTTCCCCCTGAGTTACCAATATAGTCTCTAGCAGTTACTTGGGTCAGAATCTAAAGTTGTAATGTTCCAAGTTGAAGTTGGTCTACCTAACTAACAGTTGCAATTTACAAGTAGGTGATGGAGGCAAATGCAGTTAGGCATCACTGCTGCCCTCTGGACCTCTCTAGCCTAGTTGTGTACCGAGCTTTTATACTTCCTGGACCATGCCTTCCTGGCTTCACCCCTCCCATATCACTTCCTCATGGGTGGGACTATGAGTTTTAAGGTTGTTCTGACTTTTTAAAGGAGTATCATTAAGGGGAAGTGACAGTGTCCTATAGACTTCTTCACAGGGCATAAAGACATCTTGTTTTGTATCAATAAAGGACTAAGTAGAAGAAAATTGGACTGTTCTCTACAAATCTCTCTATATAAAAGGCAACACCAACGATCTATGAAGCCTCCAGCCGGAAGTGTGAAGGGGGCGAGATATCCGGTTTCCCTATGAGTGTCTGCCCCGTCCTCTCTGTAACACAGTCAGTGAAGGAAAACAGCAGAGCACGAAATCAAATCACTGGCTCTGTAACAGTGAAGGACTCAGAGGGGGGAGGGGAGAGAGGCCAGAGGGCAGGGACACACACACTCCCACATGCACACAGAAGAAAACATTGCTAGCCCCCGTTTCATTTGCATCAGAAACGGGGCTTTTTTTTTTGTAAGACAAATAATTGCACTATCTTCAAGCCTGTCATGTTTGAAGTTCAAGTTTTGATATACCACAAAATCATACTGAGACATCTAAGCAGCCTTCCCCTGGCAGTCTGGTCAGCACAAGAACAGTGGCAGGGCATGGTATTACTCCAAAGGCAGCTACCACTCCTGTATGGTTGAGTTCAATCATTTATACCATGTCAAAGCAAAAGAATGTCAGGAAGTGGAAGGGGAGAGGGAAGAGAAGATGAAGTGGAGGGTTGAATAGAACAGATGAGGAGAAAATGAAAGGAGAGAAGGTTGGAGAATGAGGGAAGAGTAGAAGAGATCTAAAGGAGAAACAAGAGCAGGGCCGGTCAAACCCAGTAAGCGGGGTAAGCACTGCAGGGGGGCGCCTGCCTTCAAGGGTGCCGCTGCGGTGCTGTGCCGCCATACCACGCCACCATTGGGGGTTTAAATCTTTTATTTACCTCCATCCCAGAGTCCGCGTCATTTCAAAGCCCTGCCCGTCTCTAGCCTTCCCTCCCTTCGTGAGTTTGTTCCCACAGAGTCCCGCCTTCTGACATCATTTCCTCGAGGGCGGGACTCTGTGGGAACGAACTCACGAAGGGAGGGAAGGCTAGAGACGGGCAGGGCTTTGAAATGACGTGGCCGCTGGGACGGAGGTAAATTTTTAAAAAGACTTAAACCACGCAGGGTGGCAAGAAGAAAAAGAGGGATGTTGGGGGGGGGAGAAGAGGGCAGGCAGGTGGGCATAAATGGGAGGGGGGTGGAGGCGAAGGAGAATCGCTGGACAGGGGCAGGGTGGGAGAAGAGAAAAAGGATATGGGGGGGCGCCAACTGATAGTCTGCAGGGGGGCGCCAGAGACCCTAGGACTGGCCCTGAACAAGAGGAAGGAAGAGCAGCAGAAGATAGAATGGGGAAGGACATAAGAAGGTAGGAAAAAGCAGAAGAGAAAAACAGAAGGAAAGGGAAAGAGAGTGGAGGAGTAAAAACTAAAGGGAAGAAGGTATAGCTTGGAACGATGAGGTTCTGGAAGGTCTAGGATTGGTATGCATTAGTGAGAGGGAGTTGGTAGGAGAGTCTCACATTAATTTGCTTGTTCTCCTCTACAGACTCACACTATCACTCTCTCTGTCTCTCACTCCATCTTCTACATCTTCCCCCTCACCACCTTCCCCTCACTGGAACTCAGTACTTTCCCACTTGTCTCTCCCTCCCCAGGTCAAACCTCAGTACTTCCTTCCTTGCCTGTCTGGGTCCCAGCATTCCCACCCTTACTTCCTCTCCCCACCCTAGATCTTTGTACCTTATCAACCTGGCCAGATGTACAGATTGGAGCCATATAGCTTTACTTTCTCCCCACCCCCACCCCATTCCAGTAGCCTGGCTTCCCCAACCCCATGTCAAGCAAAGTGGCAAACACTAGCAGCCCAGAAGCACTGGAAGTTCAGCCAGTCCATGATCCCATCATAGCAGTAAAAAGGTAAGAGCACAGTTCATGCTTCCCTGCATACATTTCAGATTGAGGGCTCATTTGTTGACAGCAAGTTGTCACAGTCGTCGTCGCCAGCATCTGTCCCTTGCTCGTCTGTGCTATGTTCCTCCTTCTTACCTACTAAAATTAACTGAAGTTCCAGTCAGTGACATGTGGGGTCACTGAAGAGTGGTAGAGGCCAAGCTGGTGATGTCATCAGCACTGAGCACTTCTTAAGCTGGCTTCTGAGAGTGCTCAGGTTTCTTGCAATTACCCTTGATGGGGCCCAGGCCTGCCTGGGCCCTGCTAGTTCCAACTTCTGTTTCTTTGCAAGGCTGTGGCCTGAAGCTTGGCCTACAGCTTTCTGCTGTAGTAAATTTAAAACGAATCGGAAAAACTTTTTCTTCACTCAACGTGTAATTAAACTCTGGAATTCGTTGCCAGAGAATGTGGTAAAGGCGGTTAGCTTAGCAGAGTTAAAAAAAGGTTTGGACGGCTTCCTAAAGGAAAAGTCCATAGACCGTTATTAAATGGACTTGGGGAAAATCCACTATTTCTGGGATAAGCAGTATAAAATGTTTTGTACTTTTTTGGGATCTTGCCAGGTATTTGTGACCTGGATTGGCCGCTGTTGGAAACAGGATGCTGGGCTTGATGGACTTTTGGTCTTTCCCAGTATGGCAATACTTATGTATGTACTTATGCTGTGTTCCAGTGGAAGTCTGCTTCCAAGTCAGGGAGTCCAGAGGAGCATAGGCGGTCGGTGGCCCAATTGTTTGGGGAGGCTAAAGGGGGCGAGGTTAGGGGTGGGGCCAGGGGTGGAGCTTAAATCCATAATTGTCTGATAACACACAGAAAAAATAAATAAATAAAAATAAGTCACAATACCTTTTATTAAATTTAGATATTAGATATGTATCATATGTCAAAGAATAAAGTGGTTGCTCAAAGCATATACTAACCACAATCGCTCAACTGCAAAACACTATGCACAACTTTGTGCAAAAACACACTCAGAACCTTACTGTACCATAAATATTACACTGGGCAGAACCTAATACACCAATATACCACCCATACGGAAAATGCAGACCATCAACAATATGAAACAAGGATCATAATATCACAATTCTCATGTAGAGCCACAAAACATCCTAATTCATGTTTAATGTGGGATAAAATGCCATAAATAAGTAAATAAATATAAACTTTTAATGTTGAGCACCTGATTCTCAAAGTGGTCATATTCCAAACACTATAATGAAAATAAAATGATCTTTTCTACCTTTGTTGTCTGGTGACTTTGTTTTTCTGATCATGCTGGCCCAGTATCCGATTCTGCTGCTATCTGTCCTCTTAAATCCGTTTCCAGGGCTTCCTTTCCATTTATTTCTTTACTTTCTGCCTTTTTTCTTCATTTCTTGTCCTCGCTCCCCTGCCCCCCCTCCAGCCATCCATACCCACCCATTGATTCTCTCCTCTCCCCTGCCCCCCCTCCAGCCATCCCACACCCACCCACCCATTGATTCTCTCCTCTCTGTTCCCGGGCAGATTTTCTAACAGGAGCTGCTCATCCAATCAGAGAGCTCTATTTGAATGCAGATTAACATACAGACACTCTAATGGGAATTTTTAGTCAAAAACACTAGCTAAACCCTTCATTTTTGGATCAAACTTCACATTTTTGAACAGAGCCATGCCCTAACATTAAGGCTGTAAACATTTCCAACAATTTTTACCCATAAATATGCAAATGAGAACCTCCCAAAAACGGACTAATTTGCATATGGCTTGAGCAAATTTGAGTACATAGCATACCAATTCCACTTCCTAGCACCTAAATTCTGCAATTAGATTTAATGCAAATACTTTTAAAACTTATTTTTAGCACTTTTAAAACAGGGGTCAGCGCAAGTCTCTTTGATATGAAGTCCTCATGTGCAGAAATTCATCCTAGTTAAATATCTCCCTGGCAACCCAGGACACCTCCAGCCAACCCCCCCCCCCCCCCCCCCCCCCTGCTCTGCTTTCCCAGCAGTAAGGTAATCAAATTACAACTGGTTACACAAAGCTAGATAAGGCTTTCACTGCAGCTGCTGCTTGCTGGAGAACTACTACTACTACTATTTAGCATTTCTATAGAAACAGCTGATCCATCCTGCTGTGGCTGGGGAGGCATAGCCTCCCCAAGCCTCTTATACCGGGCGCCTATGCAGAGGAGTAAAGATTTGCCTACATCTTTCATTTAATGCTGTGTTCCTCTGAAGCCTGCTTTCTAGCTTGGGGGTCCTGAGGAGTAAAAGCTCTGCCTACAGCTTTCATCTTTGCTTGGGTCCAGTGAAACCTGCTGCCAAGCCTGCGAGTCCAGAGCCTCCGGTGCCTCAGTTAAGTTTCCAGTCACCCACTGTGAGTCTTTGGTCGCTGTCCTGCAATTCATGCCCTCTAATTTTACTGTTACCCTTCTGTGGAAAAGATTTGTTCTTATATTAATACCTTTCAAATATTGAAATGTCTATATCATATCTCCCCTGTCCCGTCATTCCTCTAGGTTATACATATTCAGGTCTTCCAATCTCTTCTCATACTTCTTTTGCTGCAAACCCCATACCAGTTTTGTCGCCTTCCTCTGGACTGCTTTTAGTCTTTTTACATCTTTAGCAAGATAAAGCCTCCAAAATTGAACACAGTACTCCAGGTGGGGACTCACCAATGATTTGTAAAAAGGCATCAATACCTCCTTTCAGTGACGTACCAAGGGGGGGGGGAGCGGTGGGTGCGGTCCGCCCTGGGTGCACGCCGCTGGGGGGGTGCCGCGCGCCTGTCTGCTATGCTCATTCTGTGCTCCCTCTGCCCCGGAACAGGTTACTTCCTGTTCCGGGGCAGAGGGAGCATGGAAACGAACGAAGCGGACAGGCGCGCGGCACCCCTCCAGCGGCATGCACCGGGGGGGGGGGGGTCTTTTGCCAGGGGGGTGTCCTTTCGCCGGGGGGGGGGGGTCATGCTGCACCCGGGGGGTGGGGCGCATCAGCGATCCGCCCCAGGTGTCAGCCCCCCTAGGAACGCCACTGCCTCCTTTTTTCTTATGGTTACACCTCGATGCAACCTAGCAACTTCTGGCTACGACCACCACCTTGTCACACTGTTTTGTTACTTCAAGATCCTAGGACACCATCACTATTCCTCTAAAGAATAGTCTGTGTGGACATGGATCCCTGAAGTGGTATTTGTCTTGGATGGGGGGGAGTTATCAAAGTGCAGTACAAGGTGACCTTTTACCTCATCTTGATTTACCATAGAAGTCACCAAGCTGTGATAACTCTGTATGCAGCATTGGTCCATCGATGATCATCTTACCCCCTGATCTCAAGCCCCCCTTAATCAGATCCTCTACCCCCCAAATGGGCCCCCTCCCCAACCCCAGAGGCCTACCAAGCATTACCTGGTAGTCTAGTGGGTCCTTGAGCAGGAGTGATTCCCAGTTGCTCCTTCCTTTGCCAGCGCTGTCTCTCAAAATGGCTCCCCTAGTAGTATTCTGGTAGTACCACAAAGTTGCTGCCAGAGGTTGTAGCAGCCATTTGGATAGGAGCAAGTGGCCATTGCTCTAGCCACTTTAGCCTTTCCTTACAGGAAGTTGTCCCATCCCCTTTATCATTTTCATCACCCTTCTCTGTACCTTTTCTAATTCCACTATATCATTTTTGAGATGCGGCGACCAGAATTGCACACAGTATTTGAGGTGCAGTCACGCCATGGAGTGATACAAAGGAATTATAACAGTCTCATTTTTGTTTTCCTTTCCTAATAATACCTAACATTCTATTTGTTTTCTTAGCTGCCACTGCACACTGAGCAGAGGGTTTCAACATATCAATGACACCTAGATCGTTTTCCTGGGCAGTGATGCCTAAGGTGGAATTTTGCATGACATAGCTACAGTATATTTCGTATTCCTCTTTCCCATATGTATCACTTTGCACTTGCTCATATTAAATGCCATCTACAATTTGGATGCCCAGTCTCCTAGTCTTGTAAGGTCCTCTTGCAATTTTTCACAATCCTCTTGCGATTTAACAACTTTGAATAACTTTGTGTCATCAGCAAATTTAATTACTTCACTAATTATTCCCACCTCTAGATCATTTATAAATATGTTAAAAAGCAGTAGTCCCAGCACAGACCCCTAGGGAATTCCACTATGTACCCTTCTTCATTTAGAATACTGACCATCTAACCCTACTCTTTGTTTTCTATCTTTTAACCAGTTCTTAATCCACAATAGGAAATTACCTCCTATCCCATGACTTTCACATTTCCTCAGGAGTCTTTCACAAGGTACTTTGTCAAATGTCTTGAAAATTCAGATATACAATATTGACCAGTTCACCTTTATCCACATGTTTCTTCACCCCGTCAAAGAAATATAGTAGATTGGTGAGGCAAGATTTCCCTTGACTAAAGCCATGTTGGTGTTGTCTCATTAGTTCATGCTTATCAATATGCTCTGTAATTTTGTTCTTCCTAATAGTCTCTACTATTTTGTGTGGCACTAATGTCAGGCTCACCAATCTATAATTAATTTTGTTCTTTATAATAGTCTCTGCCATTTTGCCTGGCACCAATGTCAGGCTCTCCGGTGTATAATTTCCCAGATCACCTCTGGAACTCTTTTTAAAAATTGGCATTACAATGGCCACCCTCCAACTTTCTGATACCATGCTGGATTTTAAAGATAAATCTCATATTACTAACGGTAGCTCTGCAAGTTCATAGTTCATTTTTCAATTCTACTAGTACTCTGGGATGTATACCATCTAGTCCATGCAATTTGCTACTCTTCAGTTTGTTAAATTGCCCCATTACATCTTCCAGGTTTACAGAGATTTGTTTCAATTTGAATACCAGTAAACATTTTGTGACATGATGGAGACAAAACCACAAATGTCATGGGAAACCAAGGATACCAGCCTATAGCTAAAAAAGATTTTTTGGTGCCCTTTGTTAATGATGTTTATTTCATTTTACATCATTTCTCTGCTGCGTATTCAGTGGTATATCACATGAATAAATGGAATAGAATGAAAAAGAATTTACTCAGCCCCCTCCAATATTTGTCTTCAATACAACAGAGGTACCTGTGCATTCTGTGATTGTTAATACCAGCTCATATGTTCTAATTGTTCAGCTATCCATTCTGCCACACACTACACAGACCAGCAACACATCTTACGCAGCCCAAGTAGGGATTAGTTTCCAAAAAGCCTCCTTCCCAGTTACAATGAGCAGGATACTTCCATGGTTAGACATGTATCTTAAATGCCAAGTTGCTCATGTGCTGTGGGAATGATTCATGCCTGGTTTTCAGATCATATTTGAAGGTTGAGCATAGGGCTCCCATCCCAGTGTCAACTCCATTACTCATTTGGCAAGAGTAGTTAAATCCAAAATTAGCGATAAATTGGTATTGAGTTGGATAGCCATCCCTATATTTCAGCCCATTTTTCCTAAAATGTATATGTCTTTGTTAACTGTTGTGCCTGTGGAGGATAAATACCTGCTCATACAAAACCTGTCTTAACCATGGAACACTTCAGTTCATTACACATCTTTCACTTGTGCAACACATCTAATTGTATACAACTGGATACAATGTATTACTGACTAAAATGGACATAGAGTACACATTTTAACCACTAGCTACAGTAGACACTCAAATTGCTTCTCCTTTCAAGGAAAATACTATTTTGATATATGCATGGTGATGGGATGTGCATTTCTTGTTCCTTATTCAAAATTTAGCAGGACCTCCATGTGAATCCCTTTTTGATCACAGTTTCTGGGACAACAGAACATTTTTTTACTCACTTGCCCTGTACCCTTTTATCCCCACCTCTTTAATTCCCTTACCTCTTAGTTGTTCTGTCTGTTTGCCTGTCCTATTTAGATTGTGAGCTCTTTGAGCAGGGACTGTCTTTTCATGTATGGTGTACAGTGCTGCGTATGCCTTGTAGCGCTATAGAAGTGATAAGTAGTAGTAGTAGGTCCTGAGAGACGGGGAGAGAATGAATCTTTAAGACCCTATGCAGGAGGTTGATGCTTTTTAGCTCTTCTGTCTACTGTACTTCTTCCACCATCCATTCATTAACTACACCTCAAGGTGTTAATAAAAAAAAATATGGCCCAAAATTCAAAAGCACTTATTCGGTTAGCGGCGGCCATAATTCTCATAAGTGCCCTATTCAATCCCTAATCATGAATTTTCAGCCACTGTCTTACAGACAGCCTCGACACACTTTGGAGCTGCAACAGAGTGAGGATGGAGCATGGACATTCCATCTAACTCTGGAACATAAGGACCATGATCAAGTATATAATCTCACATCTATTCTTGATTTAAATCTTGAACTGTTAATGAATGTAACTGTTGGGCAGACTGAATGGACCATTCAGGTCTTTATCTGCTGTCACTTACTATATTACAGATAGTCAATGAAATTTAACCCCTATCCAGACAGTTATTTGGATTGCATTAAGACACCAAAAAGGATGTCATAACAGGTGCTGCTACCAGAATAAATGCTTTTAAATATTGGTCCAATAGAATCTTCATCTGTCATCCAAGGCCAGACCCTATAGCTTTTTCATTTTCTATCAGCACAGTTTACTCCAGTGAAAATCACTTCCTGTACTCAAGAGCCGCTAATGAGTTGGGTTTTCACACTCTCTCTAATGAATGCAAATGTGTCAAATTTGTGCACAGTGGAGGTAGTGTATATGGAAATGTACAGAATGTCATACATATTTATAACAGCTGTCCTGAATACTCCACCCATTTGCAACATCAAGGTCCATCAGTGAATATCACTGTGTTCCAGGATGAAATATAAACGGTGCATTATTAGTATAAAACAGACTGTTCTGCATACTATACTCTTATGACTTCTTTTATGAGAACATTGCAGTGACATCCAATAAATGTCAGGTTTAAAACTGCAAATATCATGTTGTCACCACTCAATGCGAAGCCTCAGGTTTCACATAACATAGCTTTCCACCACACTATGGTTAGATAAAGAAAACACTCAGCCCCACTTTCAGATTCAGTTCTTATTGGATAATTCTAAATTCTGTTAGATAAACATGCTATAGAAACACAAGTACTTAAAAACCAATATTTATGTAAAAGACCTCATTCTTTCTCATAGATACAGAATGGAAAATGTCTGAGTGAATCAGACCCTACTATAATCAAGAAAGTGTGTATTTAATTTAAAATGTTGAAAGATTGGTCTACACTGCTTCCAAGTGTAGGTTTTGTAAGTTTTTAGTGACGTAGTTCAGTTAGGTAGGTTGATGCAGCACTTTATAAGGCAAAAGTATCTGCTGATGTCAAGTTTCAAGTTTATTCAGGATTTACTATCCCGTCTATCTTAACGTCTAGGTGGTTTACAGTCTTAAATGTATGGGGAGAGGAAGGGGATGACAAGCCATGACTAGAAGGGAAAGGAGGCTAGACCCTACAATATTGATAGGATAGAAAGAATGGCAATAGGTGGGGAGGGTCTGGGAAGTCTGTCAGGCTCACCTCATTTGGGCAATGATGAAAGGATAAAGGCATCTCAAGGGGTTAAGTATAAGCATCAAGAAAAAGGAAGGTTGTAAGTTCCAATTTATAATTCTGGAGAGATGTCTGATGATGGAGGGACTGCGGTAGTTTATTCCAGTGTTCAGGGTCTTGATCTGAGAAGATCACTTTCCTAGTGTGGTCGTGAAAGATTTCTCAAAATGAAGGTACTACTAATCAATTTTGGGATGATGATCTTAATATTCTTTGAGTGGAGTAGGGAGTCACCAGGCAGGAGGGGTATGGGCAGTGGTGTGCTGGAGCAGGCTCTCACAGGCTCGCAAGAGCCGGTTGTTAAGTTTTTAAGAATTTTGGGAGCCGGTTGTTAAAGTAGGGCCCTCCATGGCTACTTGAACAACTGGCTCCCAAAATGTGGGCTTGGGCCCCCTGCTGAATTCTCTTTTACTTTGCTGGTGGGGATGCTGAGCCCTGCCAGCCAAGTAAATAGGCTGCTGCTGCTGCTCCCCACTCCTTGTTTCCAGCTCTGAACTGCAGGCTGGGACTTCTCCAGCATGTGTGAGAAGTTTCAGCATGCTGCTCAGAGCAAGTTGTTGGGAGTGGTGGCAGTCCATTTATTGGCTGCCAGCAAAGGTATGCCTAGCGTGCCCGGACGAAGGGAGGGAGGAGAGAGAGAGGCAAGTGTTCCCCCCCCCCCCACCCCAGCCACCCCTGGCCCTTCCAACTGCAGAGCTGGCTACATCCAGAGAAAGAGCCTGTTGTTAAAAATTTACCAGCACACCCCTGGGTATGGGGGCTTGTCAGAAAGGTGAGTTTTAAGGACCAGTAGTAAGATCTTATAGATAATATGATGGGTCAGTGATATCCAGTAAACTGCTTTCAGAATGGGTATGACATGGTCAAATTTCTTTGCTCCTGTGATTAGTTTAATGGCAGTGTTTTGAACTATTTGTACGTGTCAGATATTGTTTGTCTTAAGGCCAATGTAAAGTGTGTTACAGTAGTCAAGCTGGCTAATAACAAAGGAGTGGATTAAGATGTATAATGCTGGTAGATTTAGGAGAGATCAGATTGAGTGAATCTGCCTGAGTATGTAGAAGCATTTCTTAACAACAGTAGAAATTTGATGCTGGAAAGAGAGCAATTCATCTAAAATAATGTCTAGTGTCTTTGTGTTTGGCTGTTGGAAGATAGCGATGGAACCAAGAAAGACAGGCACTTAGGGAGTAGAAATCCACGGGAGACATATGTGTTAGGCGGTGAGAGTCTGATATGTACAGATGGGGAGAGGGGGTGATAGTATCTGAGGATCTGAAGGCGACGAAACAGTGTGACAAGGCAGTGGCCATAGCCAGAAGGTTGCTAGGCTGTATAGAGAGAGATGTGACCAGCAGATGAAAGAAGGTGTTGATCCCCCTGTACAAGTTGTTGGTGAGGCCCCACCTGGAGTATTGTGTTCATTTTTGGAGGCCATATCTTGCTAAGGATGTAAAAAGAATTGAAGCGGTGCAAAGAAAAGATACAAAAATGGTATGGGATTTGCGTTACAAGACATATGAGGAGAGACTTGCTGACCTGAACATGTATACCCTGGAGGAAAGGAGAAACAGGAGTGATATGATACAGACGTTCAAATATTTGAAAGGTAGTAATCCACAAATGAACCTTTTCCAGAGATAGGAAGGCGGTAGAACTAGAGGACATGAAATGAAGTTGAAGGGGGGCAGACTCAAGAAAAATGTCAGGAAGTATTTTTTCATGGAGAGAGTGGTGAATACTTGGAGTGCCCTCCTGCGGGAGGTGGTGGAGATGAAAACGGTAACAGAATTAAAAAATGCGTGGGATAAACATAAAGGAATTCTGTTCAGAAGGAATGGATCCTCAGAAGCTTAGCGGAGATTAGGTGGCAGCACCAGTGGTGGGAGACGGGGCTAGTGTTTGGGAGGTGGGGCTAGTGCTGGGCAGACTTCTACGGTCTGTGCCCTGAAAATGGCAGATACAAATCAAGGTCTGGTATACACATAAAGTAGCACATATGAGTTTATCTTGTTGGGCAGACTGGATGGACCGTAGAGGTCTTTCTGTGCCATCATCTATTATTTCAGTGTGTCCCATTGCCGGAATAGAGGACTGGGGGTGCTGCCAGTTGCCTTCCGCTCCTCACACCCTACTAACATGCAACATATCCAAACATCCAGACTCCCTGTATAACCACCAACAAATGTACCCACAACTTGCAATCAGATACACACTTCCATTTTCAATTATAGCCACTTCATGTACCTCTCACATGATTCTCTTTCTCATAGACAGGGCTTTTTTTTGAGGGAGTACTCGGGGGTACTGAGTACCGGCACCTTTTCCAGTGTCTGCTAAAATTGACCCATGGACCACAGGTTTTAATGAAAGAGCTCAAGCTCAACACATGAATTCTGCCTTGTCATAGATTCTGTGACTGGTTTCAGGGGGCCTGGCTATTGTGGGGCGAGTCCCTCAGTGATCACCCCACCCCTGAAGGGTGGCCTGGCATTTGAGTACCGGCACCTTTTTTGCTAGAAAAATTGCACTGCTCATAGATCTATCCTGCTGCATCCCATAAGCCAATTCACTTAAAAAATCCTGACCACATCCAATATGCTAACACTCCATCAGGCAACCCTACCATATCCACACACCACCATCCTTCAAATAACCACCACGTCAACATGCAATCCTTTGCCACTTCACTCAATTAACACACATGACTCCTTTCTCTCCCTCTTCCACACATTACTACTACTACTACTTATCATTTCTATAGTGCTACTCGATGTACGCATCCAAAGTTCTTCTCCCTAGCTGAATCTCAGAGTCTCTCTTTTAAACTACCAAATGCTGATCAATCCTTTTCAGGGCTCCATTTATTAATTGACACTACTGAACTAGGAGCTGATGTGTCCATCTCCTGCTGCACTGAATCAGATACTTCCTTCAAAGAGCATCTCCCTCTCCCATTCAACAACTTCCAGTATTTAGGGGTATTCAATATCCAGTCGCAATCTCTAGCTTAAGCAGCATCTAATCTATCCATTCAGTTCTCAGATTCTGAAATGTGATGCACTTCACCCCAATATTGAAATGAAAGTGCAAACAGAAACCTCCATCTATAACTAATTCTTTTTTATTTTAGCTTGGTGGTCAAGGACTTGAAAAACTTCCACCTTGGCAGGGTTTATTGAGAAAGATCAGAACTGACTTGTATGTCAGAAGCTATAAACGTCCTTTTAGGTCACATACTGGCTAATAGCTTGTCTGCTTGTCCTCCAACATGCTTTGTTATCCATATTCTCTGGGTTTTGGTATGCTCTATGGGCTTTCTCCAGACGGCTCCTATTGCCCTTACTGTATTTTCCAGTACATAAAGGTCAAACAGCTCCTATTCTACTTGAAAGACATCTTACTTAGGGTCCTGCTCTGGGCAACCCAGTTTTTGAATATTCACCGATATTGATTCCATTCAATGTAACATGCTTGTATAAGGATTTCAACTCAGACTTTGCATCAGATACAGCACTAGTAATGTCCACCCTAATTAGTTTAATCTGATTGAGGAGTTCCAGGAAATCTGATCACCTCACAGGGGCATCATGGACTTGCATAGCTTCTAAACCCATCTTGGGGCCAGTGTTTCCAGCCATTTCTGTGGTTTTTCTTTTGAGGGTACAGCAGTTTTTGTAAGTCTTCTAAATTTTGCCAAAACATCCTCTGAGCTGGGCTTAGTTGTCATACAAATGGTCAAAAACTACCTAAGTCAGACTGTTGCTATTAAACTACCATGTAACTAATAAGGGTCTGAGCACACTTTTATGTATGTCTTCTGAAACTTACATATACAGTCCTGTGTGTTTTCACTAGTTTACCATCCCTCTGCCTTTACGGCAGTAGATATATTCAGCGTTAAAGACCCCTGCTGACCTTCTGTTCTTTTAGCACACCATGCTTATCAATAGTACATGCCTCAGTTTTGGCCTGATCATGCCACACTCACTCCGGTCACAGCAGCTTGAGATTGCTTTCCTATTCAGCGCTCACTGCTCTTCCACAAGTGCCATAACTATTACCAGACTCTGAAATTATGAATCCTACAGCAAGGCCAGTTTTACATTCTCACAGTATTCATCACTGAAATGCAGCAAACATCCCTCGTGGCCTGCTTCGCTCAATGCATTCTTTATCAATGGCACAATTCTTACCTTCCCAATCGGGCTGCTGGCTGCACAGCCACATTTCAAAATCTACACAGGCTGGCAGTTTGTGCCTTGGTACAGTGTTGTTACTTGCTTGAGTGTTTAGCTATTTAAACCAGCTACATCAGAGGCTACCCATGGGTCATGACCTGAAAGAAAGCAGTTTTAGCAAGGTAGGGCAAGCCAGCTCAGGGACCAGGTGGCCATCTTGGATTTGGCTCACTAACATCCCTGATTATTCATTTTTATAACTATATTTAAATTGATGATGCTGTATTTTTTTTCATATAAAAGCAATAAGGGAGGTCTGGTTACTTTAGTCTAGGACTGAACTCCATGTGATATTTAGGGCTTGATTCATCAAGACACTTCTTCCATTCTGTGTCTATGAAAGAGGGGAGGGGCAGAGGGAGGCTTGATGAATGAGCATCTTAGTCTAAATTTTACCAACTCTTTAAATTATCTCATATCCCTGGGACTAAATTCAACCAACTGTGAGAACTGTGGACTGGAACTGTAATAAACACAGATTGTAAATTTATGGGGCAGAAGTCACACTGGATAGCTTCCTTACACAACACTCTATAAGTAATTAGTCTTAATATGAATACAAATTTCAGTGCCAAAATCCATCATCCACCTCATTTTTCAAAAGTACCCATGTGAAGGGCTCCTTCAAGCTAATGGCCGCTCAATTCTAGGCAATAAGCAAATAAGTGCTTATTACAGCAGCTAAAAGCAAAAAGCAAACAATGCCTTGGTGATGGTGGTGACGGGTTATTCAAGGGGAACCTAAGTAACTGAGGCCAAGAATAACCAACATTTGGAAAAGGGTCCAGCTTCATCCTGGCTGCAGAAAAAGAGCTGGATCTGTGCCAGCTAAGACCTGCTGATGAGAGGAACACATTATAGGCCTGTCCCTCACCCTGTACTAAATGAGACCGGTGGGAAAGACCAGCTGAGTCGGAAAACTTCTGCCGGACAACAGAACAGCAACTTCTACCCCAAAACATTTTTATACTTTAATGCATCTGATACTGATGTGCTGGTTAAAGCACAGGCATGGGTTATATCATATACTACGGCTGCTACTGATGATTATTTCCAAAGCACTATCAGGTGTACCCAATCTGTACAGACACGTATAAAAGAGTACCTGTATGGCAAACACAAACAAGAGGTTCAAAATGAATATGAGAAGTGGTCAAGAAATAAAAGTATTCTGGTGATAATTCTATATGTGAGCACCTCCTTTTAGCACCCCAATGCTGCTTGCCATAACAGCATTTGGATACCCAGAATCATAGGGCCTGGTATTCACAGTGATTAAAGCGGGTAGGAGAGGCTTCTGCCTGCTTAAATCCCCTGAGGCCACTTACCTCACCCCCAAATATTCTGTGGCACTACAGCTGACAGTGCTGCTGAATATCACCTCTGACCACTCACAAAATAAGCAGGCAGGTGAGGGGTGATACCGGGAGTGGTGTTAGGGAGGAGCATGTGGTTATGCAGGGGGGCCAGCAGTATTCAGTGCCGGCACCCGCTTCATTAAGCAGCCAAATTTAGGACAGCTCAAAAGCTCACTTGTAGTACTGCGAGGCCAATTGCTAGGGGTAGGAGTGAGGAGGCTGCACTCCTGCCCACAACGACCCTCTGGACCATCAAGGATTAGAAGGTAGTGCAGGGGGCCTACCTAGAGCACTGGACCTGTGGTTGGGGGGGGGACGATGTTTCAGGGGGAGATGATAACACCAGGGGGGTAAACTTGGTGTAGGCTGGGGGAAAGTGGGAAGGAAGGAGGGGGAATTGCAGCATTTAAAAAAAGATTTTTAAAGTTATGTGGGTCTCAGCCTGATATTCAGCTGGGACCTGCATAACTGTCTTATGCAGTCCTGGCTGAATATCAGCCAGGCCCGCATAAGCTCAGGTAGCCTGCCCACCCACATTTAGCCCCCAATATTCAGTGTCAGTGCCCTGACATGGCCCGCACTGAATATTGGGGCTAATTCAGCTGGCAACAATAAGCGTTTAAAAAAATGATGACCAGCGCCGGCTGAATATTGGGGGAATAGAAAACTAGCATAAACTGGTTTCAGTGTACCTTATTTTTAGGTGCCTGCAAGTTACACCAACCATTCACCTGATGTAACTGCAGGTGCTCAAATGCAGGAAGGGTACATGTAACCTACTAAATTCTAGAAGTTGTGTAAGTGGCAGCCCCACCCATGCCCAGGGCCGCCAAGAGACTGGGCCAGGACCGGGACAAGGTCGCCCCTGGGCCCCCCTCCACCAGCCACCGGGCCCTCTCTCCACCCCCGGGCCCTCTGCACTGACCTTAAGCGCCTCACCTTCGAAAACGCAGCAACAAGCAGCGGCAGACCACTCCTTCCTTCTGTGTCCCACCCTCGAGGAAGTTGCGTCAGACGAGGGCGGGACACGGAAGGAAGGAGTGGTCTGCCACTGCTTGCTACGCTTTAGAAGGTGAGGCGCTTAAGTTCAAAGCCAGGGAGTGACGGAGGGCGGGCGGACCGGACTGTGGCGGCGGTGCCGGGTCCCCCCCCCCCCCGGAGGCCCGGGCCCGGGGAATTTTGTCCCCCTTGTCCCCCCCCTCTTGGCGGCCCTGCCCATGCCCCTCCCTTGCTCCACCCAGTGGCATACCTAGCGTATTTGACACCAGGGGCCAATCAATTTTTAACACCCCCTCCTCTATATGAAAAAAATATTTTTAGTAATAATCCATGAGTCACACAACAAGGGCCAACCTAGGAATAGGCAATATCTTAAACATTGCAGTGAGCACTAAAACATCAATACACCCACTGTAAAACTAAGCAAGCCAGATTAGTAAAGATGATCCTGCCAACAGAAAACCATGTCTTTTTCACAAGCATAGAACACAGATACATCTTCACCCAGTATAGAATAAGTAACCACAAACCAAAAATAGAAATATGTAGACAAAAATTAAACTGAACCCCCAAGAAGCCAGATTCTGCATACAATGCAATGCCACAGAAACAGTGATGCATGTCCCCTAGTACTAGGCAAAATATAAAGATAACAGATGTAAATTTGAAACTAAAAATCTGTCAAATACAATCACCACTTTAGAAATTAACAAATAGAAATAAAACAAAAAATGGTAAGCAAACATGTGGACAATGGGGAGCCGGTTGATATTGTATATCTGGATTTTCAGAAGGCGTTTGACAAAGTGCCGCACGAAAGACTCCTGAAGAAATTGCAGAGTCATGGAATCGGAGGTAGGGTATTATTATGGATTAAGAACTGGTTGAAAGATAGGAAGCAGAGAGTAGGATTGCGTGGCCAGTATTCTCAGTGGAGGAGGGTAGTTAGTGGGGTCCCGCAGGGGTCTGTGCTGGGTCCGTTGCTTTTTAATGTATTATAAATGACCTAGAGATGGGAATAACTAGTGAGGTAATTAAATTCGCCGATGACACAAAATTATTCAGGGTCGTCAAGTCGCAGGAGGAATGTGAACGATTACAGGAGGACCTTGCGAGACTGGGAGAATGGGCGTGCAAGTGGCAGATGAAGTTCAATGTTGACAAGTGCAAAGTGATGCATGTGGGTAAGAGGAACCCGAATTATAGCTACGTCTTGCAAGGTTCCGCGTTAGGAGTTACGGATCAAGAAAGGGATCTGGGTGTCGTCGTCGATGATACGCTGAAACCTTCTGCTCAGTGTGCTGCTGCGGCTAGGAAAGCGAATAGAATGTTGGGTGTTATTAAGAAGGGTATGGAGTCCAGGTGTGCGGATGTTATAATGCCGTTGTATCGCTCCATGGTGCGACCGCACCTGGAGTATTGTGTTCAGTACTGGTCTCCGTATCTCAAAAAAGATATAGTAGAATTGGAAAAGGTACAGCGAAGGGCGACGAAAATGATAGTGGGGATGGGACGACTTTCCTATGAAGAGAGGCTGAGAAGGCTAGGGCTTTTCAGCTTGGAGAAGAGACGGCTGAGGGGAGATATGATAGAAGTGTATAAAATAATGAGTGGAATGGATCGGGTGGATGTGAAGCGACTGTTCACGCTATCCAAAAATACTAGGACTAGAGGGCATGAGTTGAAGCTACAGTGTGGTAAATTTAAAACGAATCGGAGAAAATTTTTCTTCACCCAACGTGTAATTAGACTCTGGAATTCATTGCCGGAGAACGTGGTACGGGCGGTTAGCTTGACGGAGTTTAAAAAGGGGTTAGATAGATTCCTAAAGGACAAGTCCATAGACCGCTATTAAATGGACTGGAAAAATTCCTCATTTTTAGGTATAACTTGTCTGGAATGTTTTTACGTTTGGGGAGCGTGCCAGGTGCCCTTGACCTGGATTGGCCACTGTCGGTGACAGGATGCTGGGCTAGATGGACCTTTGGTCTTTCCCAGTATGGCACTACTTATGTACTTATGTAAGCAATTCAACCCCCCCTCCCCCACACTCAAAAAGGGTGCAAGCTCTACGTTTACCCAGTAGTCGTGACCAGTTACACTTGGGTCACTAGCTTTTTTTTTTTTTTTACATTAACCAAAGTTTCTAAATTTAGGACCCATCTTGAAACTTATTTCCCTAACTATGAAGGGGCACAGGTTTTCCTTTCAGTACACTCATAACCGTTTCATGTACATTCCCATTAAAGCCACTTAACCTCTATGTACCCCTCCCCTCAGACTCTATAATACCAAATCTCAATTCAATAATAAAGGAGATATTTTATTATAGTTAAACCTCTTCCCAGGTTTCTTCTCCTTTTAACCCTTTTTACAATACTTCAGTCCCCTTTCTACCTGTCTGGTAAACTAGTATTTAGGCTTTATTGGTCAAGCCTATACTTTGTAAATCCACCCTTTAAAAAAAAACTGCTCTCAAAACAAATTTTAATTTCCCTTTCCTTGTCACCATACTCTCACCTCTCTCAGTGAACCAATCACACCTTTTCCCAACACTACCCAATAATGACAAAAAAATTTAAAATAATTTTTCTTTCAATAAAATTACTTCTTAAAATTAACAATAATGTTCTCAACCTCCAGGTATAGTTTTATTTATTTTCCCACCCAGCTATAAAAGGTTTAACCCACTCTGTCACACAGAGCTTACACACAGACGTCTACTCTGTCTGAGATCTTCAGCCCCTCTGACAACAGCTTCAGCTGCTGTTGTCAAGGGAGACAGAAACCCAGAGACACCAGCTGCATCTCGTTTTCCCCCCCTCCCCAGATCCAGCTTTTTCCCAGTCTCCCCTTCTTCATGTATTCCACTTTTCTCTCTCCCTCCCTGCCCCCTCTCTTCCCCAACTCTTTATCCTTGCTCTCGCTTCCTCCTTCCGTTTGGTCTGGCATCGCTCTCCCTCCTCTCTCCACCCTTTTCCCCTGCCCCTGTGGTCTGCAATCTCTCTCCTTTCTTCTATCCACCCCACCCTTTCCCCTTTACCTGTGGTCTGGCATCGCTTTCCCTCCTCTCTCCACCCCCTTTTCCCCTACTCCTTCCCCTGTGGTCTGACATCACTTTCCCTCCTCTCTCCACACCTCTTCCCCTTCTGTCTGGTATTGCATCATCCACTCTCTACCCCCTTTTGCCTTTCCCTTTCCAGAACGCTGTACAGAGAAGGCTTCTGGGGATGGCCAAAGGCAGCACTTACATTGCTGATGCTGATGCTGCCAGAGGCCTGGAAATTTAAAGGCCTGCAGTGAATGAGGGGGTGAAGAAAAGAGGGAGAGCGATACCACACCAGGCAGGCAGATGGGGACACCCATGGCAGCACAGCAGCAATTGGGGGGGAACGTCCATGGCAGCACCGAAACCAGTTGGAGGAGGGGGAGATACCCATGGCAGAACCCTCTTATGATCTGCACCCGGGGCAGGCTGCCCCCACTGCCTCGCCCTCGGTATGCCACTGGCTCCGCCCATGTGAACACTCCTTTGCATTTACATGCTATGCCACTTATATGAACCAGTAAGAATAATGCTTACATATTTTCTCTCACTTACACACATAAGTATACACTTATCTGCAAAATTGACAGTACTGTGTACCTAGATCCTGGACTGAATTGATGGATAGGATTATGCCTTTGAATTGTATTTTATTTTATTGCCCTCCAGGCAAATGGTCTTTAGCTAGAGATACGTTTTATAATTTTGTGGCAAAAAGAACTTGATAAATTCAATGAATATTTTATTGTTAAGAGATGTTAATTTACACCTGGAATATTGTAATGACCCTAAGGTTGCCGAGTTTTATTCTTTTTTTAGATAATTTGGATTTTAATTATTTTTCGGTACATGAAACACATGAAAAAGGTCACCAGTTGGACCTTGTTGCTCATTCTATTAATTATGCTCATGAGTTGACTTTGGCGGACTGAAACTGAATCTCTATAATCCATTCAGACCACTATACGTTGCAATTCACTATTCACTGGAATCAAGCAATTTTAAGGAAGCAAAATGATATGAATAACACTGTTCCTCAATACAAGACTAGGGGCTAGATAGATCAGTTTTAATTTTGGCAAGCTGTCAAATCCTCTATGCAGAAGGAGATCAAGGCTTGCTTATCATGGATAGAAAACTGGAATGCTATTAGTGAGCAAATATTGGATGGAGTGGCCTAGTGGTTAGGGTGGCGGACTTTGGTCCTGAGGAACTGAGTTCGATTCCCACTTCAGGCATAGGCAGTTCCTTGTGACTCTGGGCAAATCACTTAACCCTCCATTGCCTACCACATTGAGCCTGCCATGAGTGGGAAAGCACGGGGTACAAATGTAAATTAAAAAAAAAAATACCATGCACAAAACTTAAACTGAAAAGAGAGTAATAATTGGTTCAGTGCTGAGCTGCTTGAAATGACACAACTCTGTAGGAAATTGGAATGTCAATGGGGCAAGGATAAGTCAGATGATAGCAAAAATGAATGAAGAAAGGTAATATGGGCAAATAAGTGCCAATTAAGAGATAGGAGATGGTGTAAAACATCTTTTTCATATCATGTTTAGGGCCCTGCTTACTAAGGTGCACTAGCATTTTTAGCACATGCTAAAAATTAGTATGCACTAATGCTAGAGACACCCATATATTCTTATGGTTGTCTTTAGCATTAGCACATGCTACATAAGTACATAAGTATTGCCATACTGGGACAGCGCAAAGGTCCATCAAGCCCAGCATCCTGTTTCCAACAGTGGCCAATCCAGGTCACAAATACCTGGCAAGATCCCCAAAGAGTACAAAACATTTTATACTGCTTATCCCAGAAATAGTGGATTTTCCCTAAGTCCAATTTAATAATGGTCTATGGACTTTTCCTTTAGGAAGCCATCCAAACCTTTTTAAAACTCTGCTAAGCTAACCGCCTAATTTTTAGCATGCGCTAAAAATGCTAGTGCGCCTATAGTGTGGCTTAATAAACAGGGCCCTTAATGTTCCAATGCTTTCCTTTGGAATCAAGTTAGAAGAAGCTGGTTTTCAGGTGTATATTTATGCTGATGACATTACTATATATTTATTTATTGCATTTGTATCCCACATTTTCCCACCTCTTTGCAGGCTCAATGTGGCTTACAAAACATCATGAATAGTGGAAATAAGAAGAGAATAGACGTTTTGTTATTACAAAAGGATTTTGGGTTACATGATAATGAAAAACATGATAGTAATATAACAAGAGAACATTTTAAGACAGTTTTGGATACATGTGGGGGAGTTCACATGTGTTAATCTTTGTGGTATGTCCTGTTAAAGAGATGGGTCTTCAGTAGTTTGCGAAAGTTGGTTAGATCACAGATCGTTTTTAGGTTGCGCAGCAGCACATTCCAGATTTGTATGCTCATATATGAAAAGGTTGATGTGTGC
Organism: Microcaecilia unicolor; assembly: GCF_901765095.1. Classification (NCBI taxonomy): domain Eukaryota; kingdom Metazoa; phylum Chordata; class Amphibia; order Gymnophiona; family Siphonopidae; genus Microcaecilia; species Microcaecilia unicolor. Next base: position 280,289,475 of record NC_044031.1, read on the forward strand.
ATTAGTTTGTATTTTAGACCTTTACAGTTAGGGAAATGAAGATTAAGGAATGTGCGAGATGATTTTTTAGCATTCCTGGGTGGTAAGTCTATGAAGTCTGACATGTAGGCTGGTGCTTCGCCGTGAATGATTTTGTGAACTAGGGTACATATTTTGAACATGATGCGTTCTTTGAGTGGGAGCCAGTGTAACCTTTCTTGTAGGGGTTTAGCACTTTCATATTTTGATTTTCCGAATATGAGTCTGGCTGCTGTATTCTGGGCTGTCTGGAGTTTTTTGAGTATTTGCTCTTTGCAGCCAGCGTACAGTGCATTACAATAGTCTAGGTGACTGAGTACCAATGATTGTACCAGGTTACGGAAGACGGTCCTTGGGAAGTATTGTCTTACTCTTTTTAATTTCCACATTGAGTGGAACATCTTTTTGGTTGTGTTTTCACGTGACTCTCAAGCGTTAGGTGTCGGTCAATGGTAACTCCAAGAATTTTTAGGGTATCCGAAATTGGTAGATTCAGTTTTGGTGTGTTGATGGTGGTGAATTTGTTTGTATTGTGTTGAGAGGTGAGTATTAGACATTGGGTTTTTTTCTGCATTAAGTTTCAGCTGAAATGCATCTGCCCATGAATGCATGATGTGTAGACTTTGGTTGATTTTGTTGGAGATTTCCTTTAAATCTTGTTTAAATGGGATGTAGATCGTTACGTCATCAGCGTATCTGTATGGGTTGAGGTTTTGATTTGATAGTAGTTTGGCCAAGGGTATCATCATTAGGTTAAATAAGGTCGGTGAGAGGGGGGATCCCTGTGGAATTCCGCATTCAGGTGTCCATGTGGCTGATGTACTCAAATTTGATGTCACTTGATATGATCCTGTGGTTAGAAACCCTTTAAACCAGTTGAGAACATTGCCTCCGATTCCGAAGTACTCGAGGATATGTAGTAGAATTTCATGATCAACCGTGTCAAAGGCGCTAGACATGTCGAATTGTAGAAGTAGTATGTTCTTGCCGGTTGCAATCATTTGTTTGAATTTAGTCATGAGCGTAGCCAGTACTGTTTCGGTACTGTGATTAGAACGAAATCCTGACTGGGAGTCATGTAGTATTGAGAACTTGTTTAGATAGTTTGTAAGTTATTTGGTCACCATCCCTTCCGTTATTTTGGTTATTAAGGGAATGGATGCTACTGGTCTATAGTTGGTTAGTTCACTAGCATTTTTCTTTGCATCTTTGGATATGGGGGTGAGTAGAATGTTTCCTTTCTCCTTCAAGAAGATTCCATTTTGTAGCATGAAGTTCAAGTGATTTGTTAGGTCTGTTATAAATTGTTGAGGGGCCGATTTCATGAGGTTGTTTGGACATATGTCTAGTTTGCAATGAGATTTGGCGAATCTTTTAAGCGTTTGGAAGATGAGATCCTCTGAGAGTATCTCGAATTCGGTCCAGGTTTTATCTGCTGTGTATACTCCAGGGTCTGGGTCTAGGCAGTCTAGGAGTACAGCGTATTCGATGGGGCTGACAGGTATTTTAAGTCGCAGTTGTACAATTTTCTCCTTGAAGTACTCCGCGAGGTTGTCAGCTCCTGGTGTGTTTTTACTGTTGTTTGTGACTGGTGTGGTGTCTAGTAGTTTATTCATGTGTTGGAAGAGTTTGTGTGTATCCTTGTAGTTTGGTCCAATTTCAGTTTTGTAGTATAATCTTTTGGTTTGTCTTATGGTATATTTATATTTTCTTTGAAGTTGTTTCCACGCGTTAAGTGTGGGGTCATCCTTCCTTTTATTCCATGCACGTTCTAATCTTCTAACTTGTGTTTTGAGTTTTTTCAGTTCTTCGTTGAACCATGGTGTTCTCTTTCTGTGTGAGGTTCTGGTTTGAATTGGGGCAATGTTGTCTAGTATTGATTTGCATCTATTGTCCCATTCTAAGAGGAATTGGTTTGTATCTGCCTTTATTGTCCATCCATTGTGGTAGATCTGTTGCCAGAATATAACCGGTGCAGAGAAGGGCGACGAAAATGATAAAAGGGATGGGACGACTACCTTATGAGGAGAGGTTACGAAGGCTAGGTCTCTTTAGCCTGGCGAAAAGGCGGCTGAGGGGTGATATGATAGAGGTCTACAACATTTTGAGTGGGGTAGAGCGGACAGATGTGAAGCGTTTGTTTACGCTTTCTAACAATAATAGAACTAGGGGACACAAGATGAAATTAGAATGTGGTAGGTTTAAAACAAATTGGAGAAAGTTTTTCTTTACTCAGCACGTGGTTAGACTCTGGAACTCATTGCCGGAGAAGGTAGTGATGGCAGCTGGCCTTGCTGAGTTTAAAGGGGGTCTGGACAGATTCCTGAAGGAAAAGTCCATTGATCGTTATTAAATTTTGGGATTTTGCCAGGTTCTTGGGGCCTGGATTGGCTGCTATCGGAGACGGAGTGCTGGGCTTGATGGACCTTTGGTCTTTTCCCAGCATGGCAGTGCTTATGTACTTATTTTTCCTCTCGTGGTGTAGGTTTTCCGTATTTGTATTTGTTTGTTAAGTAAGTCTTTCGTTCGCCATTGGAGGGAGATGTGTGCTTTATAGTGGTCTGACCACGGTGTAGGTGTCCATTTTGCACCTGTTAAAATAAGGTTTGAGTCGTGGTTGAATTTGTGTGTGATGATGCCTAATGTGTGTCCTTTAATATGAGTTGGTTGTGTGTTTGGTTCGTGAAGGTCCCACAATTGTAGGAACTCTTTGCATTCTTGGGTGCTTGTTGTGGTGAGATCTTCAAGGTGCAGGTTGATATCTCCTATTATGATGAGGTTTGAGGTAGAGACACAAGTGTTCGAGATAAAGTCCATGAAGTGTGTTTGGGAATCTTGCCAGTTGCCTGGTGGTCTGTAAAGTATGACTACATTAAGGTGTTCCTGCAAATTTGGGTGATTGATTCTTACCGAGGCAATTTCAAGTTGTGGCAGAATGGATTCAGCTGTGGTTGTGATGGTGAATTCGGATTTGTATATTATGGCTATTCCTCCTCCTCTTTTTCCATCTCTTGTCCAATGAGTAATTTTGTATCCTGGTGGGCATAGGTCTAAGATTATGGGGTCTTTAAGGTCTTGGATCCAGGTTTCAGTGATGAATAGGAGGTCAAGATTATCTGTAGTGATCCAGTCTGTTATAATCTCTTGTTATAAGTGGGTCTTTATTTAAACGGGGTTAAATCAAGGATATTGTTTTGTATATCTCTTATTGCAGAATGGATGGCTTCCTTTTGTTTGAAATTTGAGATAAACCACATTTTTTTTTAGTTGGGTCTAAAATGAAGGTAAACTCGGAAAATTCTCTAGAGATCAATAATATAAGGCTAGATTCTATATACGACACCTAAAAAATCAGTACAAAATAATATGCCTAGAAAATGCCTAAATTGCCACACGCTTTATAGAATACGCTGAGTGCCCGTCTGAACAACAAAATTTAGACATGGACAGTTACACACGTAACCGGGTATATTCTATAACAATGCGCTTAGATTTTAGAAACACCCACAACCCACCCATTCCACACTCATGGCCATGCCCTCTTTTCAACCATGTGACTTAGAATTTACATGCATCACATTACAGAATACTCTTAGAAAGTTGTGCGCATAAATTATAATTAATGCCAATTAGTGTCAATAATTGCTTGACAATTATCGGCACTGATTGTCTTGTTAACTAATTAAGTTGTGCGTGCAAATCTATAAAACGACCAGTTTTGCATATGCAATTTAAATTGCACTATATAGAATCCAGGGGATAGTGTATAAATTAGAACCTTCAATGAAAATATTGGGGATTACATTGGACTGTAATTTAACAATGGAGATTCAAGTGAATTATTTTGTGAAAGGCTGCTTCTGCATTATGTGTAAATTGAGAAGAATAATGAAAAAGTTTCATCAGGGTAAGTTTTGGTTAGTTGTGCAATCACTGATATTCTCTGAATTGGACTATTGCAACATTGTTTATCTGGGTTGTACAAAAAACCTTTGGAAAAGATTGCAAACAGTGCAAATGTTGCAGCCTGTTTAATTTGTGCCTGTCATAAATATAAAATGGTGACTCTGTTGTTTCTTGAGCTACTATTGGCTCCCTGCAGAAGCCTGAATTTTGCATAAACTCTACAGTCTAATTTTTAGAATACTTCAGGCAACTGCACCCAGCTACATGTTTAAGATCATAGGTTTTTCTCCTATTTCAACAAGAAATATTCTTTGCAATGCTATTGACCTTTCCGAATCCAAAAGGAAGACAGTCCACACAAATGTTCTCCTCTTTATTTTCCTACCAAGCAGCAAAGGCTTGGAATTCACTCCCTGATGATGTAAGATCATTGGATAGTTGTAGCTTTTATAAGAAGGCTATTAAAACTAGATTTGAGGAATATGTTTTACTCTAGATCAACTTGGTTTTATGTTTAAGTTTGTAATTTACTGATAAGTGTAGTTCTTGAACAAATAGTCTGCCTCTTATTCCTGTAATCCGAGTTGAACTTAATAATATATGCAGTCTATAAGAGACAAATATGTAATATAATGTAAAGTAATGAAACAGTAATCAATTGAGGCTGTGACTTGAGTACTGAACATGATTCATAGCTGCAGGGGCCTGAACTTGACAAGGCTGGACTCTCCTACCTGAAGGTTCATCCTACACACGCAAAACATAGCTGTATATATTTTCATAAATAACATGAAAATGAATCCTGTTTATAAAATAAGGTTACTGATGATATAATAGCTATGAAAAAAAAAGTTACTCACCATTAAATATCATCTACTCTGAGGGAAAAGACCTCAGTGGCTCTCATATCTCCAATAAAGAGCTTATGGAAGAACTTCACAATAACACCACCATCATCGGTCTAAAAATCCTCCTTACTTTTACAAATATCATGTGACTTAATCCCCTCACCATTAACTTACTATATGGAACACTTAATATCAAATTAAATTTTCCCCATTGATCAGTAAGAACTATTCAGCATTTAGGAATGGGGGGAGGGGCAGGAGGGAATAATGTTTACAGTGAAGAAAACTGGTAGAAAAATAGCAGAATTCATAATTACAGGAGGACCATGTGATCATTAGCTTAGGTACTGAAGCTCATGTTAAAAATAAACCTACTAAGTGTGTGCTACAAGAATTCAACATTTATATATATAAAGCAGACGTGCTTGTTTCTTTGTCCATGTCTAAACACCTCCAGCCCCCGAACAGCTATGGTCATTGGTCACCAAACCCAGCAGGCAGACTCTACCCGCCGTTGCCGAGGTTATTGTGTAGTTTGAAGCGATTGGGTTCACGGGGGGGGGGGGCACTCAGGGGAGGAGGAGCAATACCTCCATCCATTAAATGAATAGGCTGCAAGTTGGAAAGTTCTTTCTTGCTGTTGCTAAGCGACAAACTGCTTGGGACAGGGAGGGTGAGGGCTCAGAGACTGGTGGGGAGAAACATGGACAGCAGCTGTGCAATTGTCCCTCTCTCACTCCCTAATACCCTCTTCCCTAACAATTTCAGTATAAGGGAGGTTCAGAGACTGCTAGGGGCAGGGAGAAAGTATTGTGGTCATGCTGGAAAGTGTGTGTGTGTGAATGAATTCACTACCCCGCCAGGGGAACGCTCTTCGAAAAGGGCGGGAAATTGAATTTCAATATGCCCTTGAAAAGAAGGCTGTGTTTTGACAGGAAAATGGTGAAAGCCAAATGGCAGGTACTTATTAGACTGAAAGAAACAATTAATCAAGAAAATCAACCTAAACAAATTGACCAGAAAAGAAAAGTTAGTGCTAGATAGGGATCCAGTCTCCACATTTTCTGATTTAAGGGAATATTAAACTCAGTGTCAATGTCACCCTTTCTCACACACCCCTCAGCAAAACACCCAGTCACACTCAGCCATTCTCACACCCCCCACCCCCACGCACATTCACCCATTCTAATATAGCACTCAGCAAAACATTCCACTCACACTCACCTGTTCTCATACACTCCTCAGCAAAACAACCCCAATCACACACCCCAGACTAACACACAACCTACTCACACTTACCTCTCAGTATCACACCTCACAGACACTCACCTGTTCTCACACACCCCAGAGTAGCACACCTCTACGCACACTCAATCCTCAGGATTCTTATATAGCGTTATTACACACAAATAAATCTTGCTTTTCTCAATTACAAAGAACTAACCTATTGCTGAGTGACACCAGCAGGGACATGTGGAGGGGCATAATCGAACGCGACCGCCCATCTCCATGGGCGTCTATGTCCGAAAACGGGTACGTGAAGAAGCGGGACAGACCGTATTTTCGAAAAAAATGGGCGTCCATCTTTTGTTTCGAAAATACGGTTTGGACGGAACAAATGCCATGGATTTGGTCCTTTCTGAGCTGGGTGGGTTTTATTTTTTGCGATAATGGAAAATAAAAACGTCCAGCTCAGAAACGTCCTAATCCAAGCCATTTGGTCGTGGGAGGGACAAATGTACAACACTGCCATAGCTCTTAGGGGTGAAGGGGGCAACTACATGTGGGTACAGTGGGTTTCAGAGGCCTCCCATTTACCACCACAAGTGTAACAGGGGGGGGGGGGGGGATGGACCTGGGTCTGCCTGCCTGAAGTGCACTGCAGTACCCACTAAAGTGATCCAGGGACAGGACTTGTTGCTGCTGTATAACCTTGGCACACCAGTTGACACCTGAAGACTAATCTCGCTGAAAACGTCCTTTATTGGAATAAGCACCTTTACTCACAGTTAACTGCAGATCAGAGGTTGTGCCCCACTGGCAACGAGTCTCCCTGGTACTGAGATTAGCAGTAGGTCCGAGCTGGCAGAATGGTGTACAATGCCCTCTTTCAGCAACATTCAAGGTAAGAACTAAGTGCTATAACGTGGCTAACACATGAACAGGATCTAAAACTGGCTTACATAAATGGTCACTACCTCATGGACTACCGGAAACAAAACAGGGCACACTCTGACCCAGTAAGCAGAGGGAAAAGCACCATGGGAGTAGAGCCTACCAACTACCAACATCGTGAGCATTTAACACAAGCTAGTGGAATCACGGAGCCCAATACCCTACATCCACCACAATGCATTGCTGATGTGACTCTGCAGTGCCCTTAACAGAAAAGGTGTCACACTCACCCGAGACCCACATCAGAACCAGGGAAAGGCTGTCAGAGGATAGAACACATTCTGGTGTCATGGAGGTGGGTACGGTATTTGAGGCTGGCATACAGGCTGGGAAAAAAAGTTTGTAAAGTGGGGGGTTTTTTGGTGGGAGGGGGTTAGTGACCACTGGGGGAGTCAGGGCAGGTGATCCCCGATTCCCTCCAGTGATCATCTGGTCAGTTGGGGCACTTTTTTGGGACATGTTCATGAAAAAAAAGGGTCCAAAAAAAGTGACCCAAAATCGCGGTAAAAATGCCTTTTTTTTTTTCCGATTATCAGCTAAAGAAGCCCATCTCTCCTCGGCCCATAACCACACCCCAGTCCCGCCTTCACCACGCCTCCAACACGCCCCCATCAACTTTATTCGTTCCTGCGACGGAGTGCAGTTGAAGACGCCCAAAATTGGCTTTTGATTATACCGATTTGGGTGCCCGTGAGAGAAAGACATCCATCTCCCGATTTAGGTCAGAATATGGCCGTTTTTCTCTTTCGATTATAAGGTGGCTAGTGTATTCTAAAATACAGGGCCTACAAAACTATCCAGAAGGCAGTGTCTAAGCTGAACAGAAGAATTATCCTCCCTGTGCCCGCTGCTGCTGTCCTCTCCTCAGAGGCAGTTAGGCCATTGCTGTTCCAGAACTATTTTTCCTCCGGGTCCCCAACGTGGCAGCCTTGATCATGCAACTGTCGCTCTGCCACTCAGTGCTTGGCACACAGGTAGACGAAAGCAGCACAATACAGCATCCACCTCCTCCCAGGAGGTGGGCCAGACTTGTGGGGACCGCTTTTCCTGTTGGCTGATAAAGAGGATTGTATCGGCCTGCCTCACTGGGGATGGGATGGTGAAAGCCTCAGGAAAGGGGATGGAATGCACTATGAAATTGTGTGGGAATGAGAGAAGGCATTGTGAGAGCTTTGGGTGGGGCGGGGGGAGAGTAGGTATAGTGAGATGAGTGAGAAGCGCCACTCAGAGTTAGGGAGGGAAAAAAGGAACATTTGAGTTTGTTGGTGTCACACCCCTCACCTTGCCAGTAACGGCACTCCCTCCGTTGGTGTAGGGCCGGGGTTCCCTTCACAGCATCTCTGCCTTGCCTCCTTGCTCCATGGGGATTGGATCCCCGTGACTGGTGTCCTAGTTGTCCATCTCTCAGCCCTTAACCTATGGGCTCTCCCTGGCCTCCTATGCTCTTTCCCTATTGACAGAAAGAGAAGAGAAAATGAAGGAAGACAAAGTATTACAATATTTACTCAGAGACAGGGGTTCTCATCTCAGGACACACCTACCCAGTCAGGTTTTTAGGCTACCCACAATGAGATTTGCATATAATAGAAGTAGTGCATGCAAATCTATCTCATACATATTCATTGCGAAAATCCTGAAGACTTGACTGGCTGTGTGTGTCCCAAGGACTGGGTTGAGAATCCCTATTCCATAAAAAAAAATTTTTAAGGAAAAATTGGTACCATCTGCATAGTTCACATCAAAAAGGGCAACATGTATAGTTTACAGACACACTGACTGTGGGAACTGTTCAAATTCAATGAATATATTGGAGTTTCAGCATCCATTTTATTGGATTGTAACCTGCCATGATTACAATCTTGGTGGTAGATCAAAGCTTTAATAACACAATATATTGAATGCTGCTTCTAGTTCAGATCTTGTTTTATTAAGGGACAATTGAGCAAATGTTTAATAATATGAAGAAACATTTTGACAATAGAATACGATTTCTTTTAATGGATTCACATTTGTATGGGCCCAAAAGTACCATATATATTATTGATTTTATTATCATTTTCTGTTTGTTTTTGCTTGCATTTATCATAATGTATTTTTGAATGAGTTATCGATTGTATTCTTACATACTGTCTGGCATAGAATGTTTGGCCTCTGCTGCAGGCAATTCCCCAAAACACAGCCATGTAGGGTTGCAGTTTTAATAATAAACTACATCCACTGATCCTTTGTCTTGGCTATTTGTTACCTCTTCTTGCATTCCTACTTTCCTGTTGCCTATTTGATCTGAGGAGTATTGTCTTTTCTTTTTCCTACAAAGGCTTTGCTAGCCAGTGACTGTCCTCCCCTAATTGTGTGGTTCTATGATTGGGGATACATGAGCCAAGACGAGGGATTTGAACTAGGCTGGGTTTTTACACAAGCATAGTTTTCCTTCAAGACATGTCTCCTCCTACCATTGCCAGTCATAGGTAGGATAGCCAGTCCCAGAAGCTGTGGGGTATTCTAATGTCAACATACAATATTGCGACTAAAGCCGTCTTCCGGTCTTCCACCCCAACTGCCTTCCCATTGACTTGATCCTACCTACAGTCTCTAATGCTAGTTACAATAGAAGCAGGCAGGCCAGCTTCACTCACTTGGGGGGGGGGGGGGGGCACCGATTCCCTCCACTGGTAATTTAGGGCACCTTTTTGTGCCTTATTTATTCTGAAAGCAGGTCTAGACCAAACCGTCTTGGTTTTAGCCCTGGATGTTTTTGTTTTGTTCCATTATGGCTGTAAAACGTCCAAGTGTTAGGCATGCCCTAACCCCGCCTTTGAAACACCATGACACCCCCCCCCCCCCCTTATGATGTGAACGCACTGCAGACAAATTGCATAGATAAACATCTACAAAATAGGTTTTAAAAATACCGAATTGGACATTTTGAGAAGAAAAACACTTTTTGGTCATTTTTCTCTTTTGAAAATGAGCCCCAAAGTATGTACAAAGTTTGCCAATGGCAACAGATGTTACTTGGTAACAGGCAAGAGATAATCCAAAGCCCAGGAAACAAAGCTGAGTAAAAAAGAGCACAATGAGCCTCCATGAGTGGGTCCTTCAATAAAGTGTTGCTGTCAACCCACTCTTAGAGGTTCATTGTGCTCCTTTTGCTCAAACAGATGCTACTTGGCAATACAATAATAACCAATATGAAATCTGTCTGATTCTTGAAATAGTTATCAGAGGAGAATTAATAACAAAGAAAATGAAATAAAAGGATAGGGAAATATGAATATTCCCTGTGTGTGCCTCTCTGGGGTCTGCATGTGTTTTTGAGTGTTGTCTATGCATCCCAGTTCTCTGTTGTGTATGTGCTGGGCATGTGTTGCGTCTGTGGGGGAGATATCTGGGTTTGGAAGGAGAGAACTTGTGGGGCATCAAGTCTGAGGGGAGAGGTGGTAGTTTGGACCATGTAGGAATAGTTGTTGGGGATAAGGTTTGGGGGTGGGATAATAGCAAGGATAGTTATGGGGGCTGGGGCAGTTTGTAGGTAGTGTATCAGTTGCAAGGAGGGTAGTTTTTTGTGTGTCATAGTTTATAAGGGATTATTTGGGGGCTAGAGCAGTTTACAGGGTGGTGGGGTAATTTGGGTTGTAGTTGGACAGTTGGGAGTAGTTTTTTTTTGGAGTGAGATAGTTTCCAGAAGGTAGTTAGGGGGTGGGGATGGTTTAAGGGTAATGTGGCATTTGTAGGGAGTAATTGAGTGTAGGGTAGTTGCAGACGGCAATTTGCTAGGTAGTGTGGCAGTTGCAGGGAGTACTATTTCCAGATGGACCAGTTTGTGGGGTTAGTATGGCAGATGTGTGTGTGTGTGTGGGGGGGGGGTGGTTGGGCTGTAGGGGAAGTTTGGGGGGGGGGGTTAGCAGGGAAGTTCATATCTTAAACTGTTTTGCCTTGTTCTGTAACTGCTCCATGTCACAAAGTTTCTATGCTATGGAAACAGACACTCCTTTTTTCCACAGAAATGCATTGGGAGCTAATTTCTCTGGAACCCCAGATCTGATTTGGCCCATTTGTGAACTTGGTGTGTCTTATTACTGTATATTTTCCACATGCCGAGTTTCATTCCATTCTGTTAATTATTCTCTCTTACAGAAGCTGGAACTCCGTCTCCCATAGAAATGTACTGGTTCATTTTTTAGTGGGACTTATCATCTCTGGAACCCTCAGTTGAATTTGGCTCATTTTCAAACTTATTGTATCTTTTTATTAGTTTTTCCCTCATGCTTCAGCCCATTCCATTTCTTTTTCAGAGAGTTACTTTGCCTCCCAGAGAGATATTGTCAATCACTTTTGTATAATTCTTTCCAAGTTCTGTTGGGTTGGAATGAGTAAAAATGCTCAAAACTTGCTGAACGTTTTATGAAATATATGTACAATTTAGTGGACTTTAATGACCATTTAAAAACATCAGAACAGCCATACTTAGGTTAGGACAAAGCTCCATCTAGCACACTGTCCAACTTCCAGCAGTGGCCAAGCCAGGTCACAAGTACCTTGCAAAATTCCAAAGGTTAGCAAGATTCCATGCCACTTACCCCCAAGGATAAGCAGTGGCTGTCCCCAAATTTACCTTGATAATGGCTTATGGACCTCATCTCCAGATATTCATCCAAACTTTTAAAAACTTAGGTATGCTAACTGCTTTTACTTCATCTCAGGCAATGAGTTCCACAGTTTAACTATGCATTGAGTGAAAAAATGTATTTTCTCCTATTTGTTTAAACATAGTATTATGTAACTTCATGATAAGTTCCTTAGTCTTTATACTTTTGAAAAAGTCAACAATTGATCCACATTCATTTCACTTCATGCAGGATTTTCAAATTCCCCCCTCAGCTGTTCCTTCTCCAATCTGAAGAGCCCTAACCTCTTTAAGCCTTTCCTCATATGAGAGTTGTTCCATCCCCTTAATCATTTTGGTCTCCTTTATATTGTACCTTTTCTAATTCCACTATATCTTTTTTGGAGATGCAGTGACCAGACCAGTTTGAAGTACTCAAGGTGAGTTCGCATCATGGAATGATACAAAGGCATTATAATAATTATTTATTTTATTCTTTTCCTACATAATTCCTAACCTACTGTTTGATTGGGGTTTTTTATTTTTGCCACCTCCACACACTAAGCAGATGATTTCAATGCATTGCCCACAGTGACACCTAAATCTATTTCCTAGATGGTGACTCCTAATGTGGAACCTAAGCCTCTTTTACCAAGCTGCAGCAAAAGGGGGCCTGCTTTTGCGTCAGTGCATGTTTTTGATCACACCAAGGCCCCCTTTTACCACAGCGGGTAAAAGGTAGGTCTTTCCTTTCTTCAGGAAATGGCCATGCTGCAAATGGAGCACTTGCTGCACAGCCATTTCAGGGGGAGCCCTTACCACCACCCATTGAGGTGGCGGTAAGGGCTCCCATGGTAACCAGATATAATGGTGCACTGGGGGTTGGAACTATCGCCAGGCTGCTGCTGTAGCTCAGCGGTACTTCCTTTTTATCGAGCAGTAAGCCCGCGTTGGGCTTATCACCAATTTGTAAAAGGGCCCCCTAGTGTCATGTAACTATTATTTAGGTTATTCTTTTATGAAATTTCATCTTCTATTTAGATACCCAGTGTTCCAATTTCTTAAGGTCCTCTTGCAATTTCTCACAGTCTGCATGGAATTTAACAACTTTGAATAGTTTTGTGTCATTTGCAATTTTTGATCACCTCACTAGTCACTCCCATGTCCAGATCATAAATATGTTAAAATGCACTGGTCCTAGGACAGATCCTTGTAGCCTTCCACTACTTAACTTTTTCCATTGAGAAAATTGACCATTTAACCCTACTTTTTGCTTTCTATTTTTTAATCCGTTCACAGTCCACAACAGAATGTTGCTTCAAATCCAATGGCTTTTAATTTTCTCAGGAGGCTCTCATTAGGGACTTTATCAAAAGCTTTCTGAAAATCTAGAAATGTATTTATTTGTTACATTTGTATCCCACATTTTACCACCTTTTTGCAGGCTCAATGTGGCTTACATAGTCCTGTAAACGGCATTAACCGATTCCGGTATGAACAAATACAAGGTATGAACAATTACAAAGTGATATTATGGTAGAATGAGGTCCATGTATGGTAAATACAATTGGGGGGAACTTAGAGAGGAAGAGTTAGGATATGTCCATTACGGTCTTTGGTTACGTTATGTCGCAGGTATCCAGGTTTTTTTTTACGTTGGGTCGGTGGGGTATGCTTTTCTGAACAGATCTGTTTTTAGTGCTCTCCGGAAATTTAGGTGGTCGAGCGTAGTTTTTACTACTTTTGGTAGTGAATTCCATAGTTGTGCGCTTAAGTAGGAAAAGCTGGATGCATAAGTGGATTTGTATTTGAGTCCTTTGCTGCTTGGGTAGTGGAGGTTTAGGTATAATTGTGCTGATTTTATATTGTTTCTGATTGGCAGGTTGATGAGGTCTGTCATGTATCCCGGTGCCTCACCGTAAATAATTTTATGAACTGTCATGCAGATTTTGAAAGCAATACGTTCCTTAATTGGAAGCCAGTGCAGTTTTTCTCAGAGTGGTTTGGCGCTGTCAAAACGCGTTTTTCAAAATATAAGCCTAACTGCTGTGTTTTGGGCGGTCTGAAGTTTCTTTATAATTTGTTCTTTGCATCCCGCATAGATTCCATTACAGAAAGTCTGTGTGGCTTAGTACCATTGATTGTACCAGGTTGCGAAATATTTTCTTTATGGTGGATTTCTAGCGAGAGGTTTCGGTCGATTGTTACTCCGAGAATTTTCAGGCTGTCTGAGATAGGGAGGGTGTATCCTGGGGTGTTAATGTTTGTGGGTTTGTATGTATTGTATTGGGATGAGATGATGAGTGTGTTTTTTCTGTATTGAGTTTTAGTTGGAATGCATTTGCCCATGAGTTCATGATGTTTAAGCTGAGCTTGATTTCATTGGTGATTTCTGCCAGATCATGTTTGTACGGGATGTATAATGTAACGTCATCAGCGTAGATAAATGGGTTAAGGCCTTGGGTGGATAAGGCCTTGGCTAGTGGGACCATAAACTAGCTCACCTTTATCCACATGTTTATTCATACCTTAAAAAAAACTGTAGCAAGTTGGTGAGGCAAGACTTCCCTCAGCTAAAGCCATGTTGACTCTGTCTCATTAAACCAGTTTTGTCTATGTGGGCAGTAATTTTGTTCTTTATAATAGTTTCTACCATTTTGCCTGGAACTGTTGTTAGTTTAAAAAACTAGTGTTATATTGGCCACGTTCCATGGATGAGCTGCAATTTCATTTTTTAATTCTTTGGGATGGGGCAAACAGGGATAGTAGGCAGTGTGGATAGACAGCCATTATGGGCCAGATGGTCTTTATCTGCCATCATTTTCTCTGTTTCAAGCCTGGAAACAGTGTTCCATTGGTTATCCTCCTTCCACAAGGTCTCTGAAACATCTATATCTATCTCATCATTTAGTGCTATATAATCTCTCTCCCATCTTATTTTTTTAGGCTTCTAGTATTTCTATAGAAACATTTTAAAGTGTTTTTTTTGTTTGTTTTTGTTTACATCTATAAGCTGTTTAGCAGTTGACAGGAATAACTTGCAATCTTTACTCTGCTCTTTCCTTACAGGCATGTGGCTTAATTTTGCCTTTGTTGAAACTTCTCTATCAAGATGCTCTAACTTCCCTGTTTTGATAGTATCCTTCACTCTAAACCATGTGCTCCTGAGAGACTGTCAGCTTTCCACCATGTTCTAGTGTACAAGCTGCTCTATCTCCTTTTTAAATGTTTGCATCAACACCTTGGTCCCTCAATTAAAGTGGACGCCATCTTTTTGGAATAGGATTCCCCTTACCCAGAATGTTGCAAAGTTTCTAACAAATCTAAACCCCTTGTCCTTGCACCATTTTCTTATCCATGACTCTAGAGCTTTTCTTCCTCTTGGGTCCTGCGTGTGAATGGGGAGCATTTCTGACGATTGTATCCTGGTTCTGGATTTCAACTTTCTACCTAACAGCCTCAATCTGGTTTCCAGAAACAACCCTTCCAAGGATATAGGTGAGGTCTGCCACCTTTGCACCAGGCAGGCAAATGATCAAGCAATCCTCACATCCAACCACCCAGCTGCACTAATAATCTAATTTCCAACTACAATGGCAGTCCTAGCCATCTCTCTTAGACAGAAACCCCTAAAGACATATCCCTCAGTACAAAAGGATATTTAATCTCCTAGAGGGCAGGGCCTGGATACAGGATAACCTTCTACTTTACCAAGGTGATGTTCTTCTCTTAGATGAACCCTCCTCCTAGGTAGCACAGAAGCTCACAGACTGGAGGTGGGACTTCTCTATTATGTCTCTGTAGGTCTTTTTTGTCTGCCTCAGCTCCTGGAAGACTGCTACTCTAGCTTCAAGAGATCAAACTTGTTCTCTGAAAGCTAGGAGTTCTTTGCACAAAGTGCACACATGACATCTTGCCAACTGGGAGATGATACACAGTGCTTTTTTTGTGCCGGTACGCAACGGTACGGCATACCGGCACCTTTTTTTTTGCTCCCCCCGCCCCGTGAGTCCATGTCCCGCACGTAGTGCCAGCCCCCATTTCTGGCCGCTGCTGCTTCTCCTGTTGAGCAGCAGCGGCCGCTACACAAAGAAAAAGATTTTTAAAAAACTTCAAACCTGGCTGAAACGCGACACACCGGCACTATAGACAGCCATTAGGCATTGGCTGTTGCCCGCAGCCGCTCCTCCTCTTGCCTCTACGTCACTGCGCTCCTCCGGGGTTTTCCTCCAGGGGCAGTGACGTAGAGGCAAGAGGAGGAGCGGCTGCGGGGCAACAGCCAATGCCTAATGGCTGTCTACAGTGCCGGGGTGCCACGTTTCAGCCAGGTTTCAATTTTTTTTTAAATCTTCTTTTTCTTTGTGTAGCGGCTGCTGCTGCTCAACAGGAGAAGCAGCAGCGGCCGGAAATAGGGGCTGGTGCCGCGTGCTTCGCGACTTCGCGCTGTTCGCGGGAAACTTGGCAGGGAGAGGGAAACCAACAGAGGGAAGGATTGGGGAGAGAGAGAAAGAGGGAAAACAACAGGGAAGGATTGGGGAGAGAGAGAAAGAGGGAAAACAACAGGGAAGGATTGGGGAGAGAGAGGGGAAAACGGAAGGATGGGGAGAGAGAGGGAAAAACAGATGGAAGGATTGGGGAGAGAGGGGAAAAACAGATGAAAGGATGGGGAAAGAGAGAGGGAAAACAGATGGAAGGATGGGAGAGAGAGGGGGAAAACAGATGGAAGGATGGGGAGAGAGAGAAAGAGGGAAAACAACAGAGGGAAGGATTGGGGAGAGAGAGAAAGAGGGAAAACAACAGAGGGAAGGATTGGGGAGAGAGAGAAAGAGGGAAAACAACAGGGAAGGATTGGGGAGAGAGAGGGGAAAACGGAAGGATGGGGAGAGAGGGAAAAACAGATGGAAGGATTGGGGAGAGAGGGGAAAAACAGATGAAAGGATGGGGAAAGAGAGGGAAAACAGATGGAAGGATGGGAGAGAGAGGGGGAAAAACAGATGGAAGGATGGGGAGAGAGAGAGGGAAAAACAGATGGAAGGATGGGGGGAGAGAGAGAGAGAGGGAAAACGGAAGGCTAGGGAGAGAAAGAGGGAAGACGCTGGATGGAAGAATGCAGAAAGAAATAGGGGAGACACTGGAAGGATGGGGAGAGAAAGCAGAGCTGCTGGATGGAAAAGGGGAATAGAGAAAGACTGGCGAATAAGAGGAAGGGGCATGGGGAGAACAAGGGTGAGGAAAAGATGAAAAGCCACAGGTAGATGAAGGAAATTAAAGAATGGATAGTAAGAATGAATTAAATCTGGACAGAGAGAGAGCCTGAAAAATATTGAAGAAAGCAAAGAAAAAGGAGACAAAAATGACAAATGGCACAGAAGAGTTAAGCGAAAACAAAGGAAAGCAGAATCACAGACTGGGACCAATATGGAAAGAAAAACAGTCACCAGACAACAAAGGTAGAAAAAAATCATTTTATTTTCATTTTAGTGTTTGTAATATGTCCAATTTGAGAATTTACATTGGCTGTCTTATTTTGCACTGGGTATACTGGAGCTGTAAGAGCTTACAGAGATTATTTATAATGAAAAAAAATCACGTTATTTTTTTCTCCTATAGTACTGTAATATTTTCAATGATGTCTGTTTATCTGCGCCATGGCTGGTATAGGGGGTGTGGTTAATGTGGGTGTGGCTATCATAGGGGTGGAGCCATATGTGGTGACCCCGCCCATAATGAGTACCGGCACCTTTTTTTCTACAAAAAAAGCACTGATGATACATGTGACTCAATGCAAAAGATCAGATAGCATCCAACTTGCTCCTAGATTCTTGTCTGCATCTTAGTATTGATGAGGTGTTTAGTTAGTTAAACTTGCTAAAGGAGTAGGGATACTAAACTAATATAAAAGGCCTTAAGATCATTTGGTATATTAAGCTTCTATTTTGTATTTGCTTCAAACCTAACTTCAAATAAATTGTTGTTTAGAGCAAATCACCTGCTGATGAAAATATTCTCCGGTGATAAATTTATTTTTTGTCCTCTAAATTGGGGATAATTGACTATAAATTAAGAGTGGGGTTGATGTGAGTTGGGGGAGATGGGCAAGAAGCCTAAACTAAGGCAAGCAGATGTCGACCTGATAAATAACTAATACCAACAGTTTTTTTTTTTACTGCTCTAGACCTCTAACAATTAAATTTAAACAAAGGGAAGATAATGTTAAGACTATTTGAACAAGCTATTAACAAAATATTTGCTTTGTTAAAAAAATAAAATCTGTCTCAATTTCATTTATCAACAAACCTTAAAATTCTCTTCTATGCAAAGCTTTAAGTCACCAAAAGGTATATTTTCAAAGAACTTAAGACTTATAAAGTTGCATAGTAACGTACAGAATTCTGTAAGACTAGGTGCTTTGAAAATGAGCCCCTAAATCTTCAAGCATAGTAATACTCACTTATCCACCGAGGCTTTGTCTTCTCTCAGAACTCTCTCCCAACCTAGGGGCCCCTTTTACCAAGCTGTGGCAAAAGGGGGCCGGCGCATGTTTGCCAAGGCCCCCTTTTACCGCTGCCTGTAAAGGGGAAGTCTCATTTTCCGACAGGAAATTGCAGGGCATCAAGTAAAGCAGTTGCCGTGCAGCCATTTCAGAGGGGGGGGGGGGGGGAGCCCTTACCACCACTCATTGAGGTGACAGTAAGGGCTCCTGCATTAATCCAGTGGTAACCGGGCAGTGCACAGCACTGTCCGATTACCACCAGGTACACTCCGGTGCTACAAAAATACATTTTTGTAGCACCAGAAATGATGGCATGCTAGGGGTGGGAAGTACAGCCGGGCTGCTGCAGTAGCCCGGCGGTACTTCTTGAATAGCAAGTGGTAAGCCCGCATTGGGCTTACCGCTGCTTGGTACAATGAGCCCTAGATGAGCTATAGAAAGTTATCCTTTAAGGGCTTGATTTTACAATAGGATGCTTATATGAGAAGTCCAAAAAGAAGCATATGTTATAAAGTCAATATAGACACCAATGTCTCTCAGTTCTCAAATCCAAACCAACAGCGAACATATGCCAGACACACAAATTTAACCTACTTTGAAGGAATGAATGTGTGCCTTTACTCTGCACATGTTTATCACAATCCTGCCCCTGCTCCGTCCAAACTATGCCCCTAGGAAGAGTACAGTGCTCTTGACCTTCCCATCTGATCCCATCGCTTTGATGTGGCCAGCATCCTCAGGTTTTCCCCCTTCTTTTTCTCCCCTTTTGTGTTTTCCTGTATATTCTTTTCCCTTAGCCTCCTCTTCCCCTCCCTCCTTTTTTCCTCCGTCCCTTTCCCCCTTTTACCCCACAATCCTTTCAATAGGCATACTGCTTCTGCTGCTGGTCACAATACCCCTTAGAATAGCCCCTAGTATACTCTTATAGTGCAACAGTGCTGTTTGGTTATTTGTAATCCAAGGGTTTTCAGTGTAAGTATATAATCTTAGTATACCATCACTATTTGTTTGTTTTCAATACAAAGAAAAAGAAATATCTCCAAACTGACCAGAGACTTATGCAATTAGTAAGAGATTATAACAATTGCACAAATTGGAATATCTCTGTGATATTGCAAATAAAACTACCTAATGGCCTAAAGTGGGTCTGGTTTTAATTAAACATACAAATGTAATTAAATATAAAAAGTAGGGGTGTCAACAATAAAATTTTTTAATTATGATCAATCAAGCAATTAAAGTTTTTAATCACAAGATTAATTGTGCTTTACCATGGCATGAATTTGGGTCATAACATGTAATTCAAAACCATTCTCTGGTCTAGGAAGTTTAATATTTATTTACACCACCTCTTATGAACAGGCATAAGTGGTGCACTGTATCCAAAAACTCTTTCCCCGAGTCCTGGCACTTATCTGCCCCTCCCTCCCAGCACATCTCCAGCCATACCCCTAATTCCTGCACCGCTGTGCAGAGAAACTGAAAATCCAGCAGTAGATGTAAACAAAGAGGGACAGGTCCATGTTAAAAAAAAAATAAAGATCTCTGTTAAATGTCCACACCCTAATAAAAAGAATTTTTATTAAACTGACTTCAAATGAGGGGTCAAATTGGCAGGGCTAGGTCAAAATGTCCTGCTTCCCTGGAAATGCCTACATGCAGACTGCTTAATACTAGATGCACACTTTCCATGCAATTGCATAGTTTTATAAAAACCCTTTCCTATGCGCAAAACAGGCTTTACATGCAGAAAATGATTCAATGGCCCCTTCAGTCTACATGCTGTAACTTGTTCATTTTGCTGACTGAAGGGGTCATTGAATCATTTTCTGCATGTAAAGCCTACACTTTTGGGCCCCACGTATATGCCCAGTACAGCTGTGCCTTAATGTGTCCCATTTATTTGTATCCAAGCAGAAAATAACCGAGGAACTATTTTTCTTCTCCGCCTTTCTGTACGAGCTTCTGTACTAGGCATATATGTGGGGCCCAAAAGTGTAGGAGGGGTCCTCTTATATGTACTAATTCAATGTCTCCTAGGGCAGATATTTCCCCTGTTAAGTCTGCAGCTGGCAGAAAGAGGGGACCAGAGTCACCCATGCCCACAGAAATCTCTCCATTCCCTGTACATTGTCCTCCAGTCAGCAGGAGGAGTCAGTGAGCAATGTTTCTTACCTGTTGCTTCCTCCTCTGCAGTTAGAACCATGAAGGCCCCAAGTATGGGAGATCTGAAATGTATTTACAATACAATGAGAGCCCCAAAATGCTTGTTTTCTTAAGGCCCACCAAAGAAAAATTAAATGACAAATCCGAGAGCCTCATATATGAGAAAATTGTTTTAATTTACAGCAAAAAATGTTTATGGAATTTTGAACATCAAATGCTTTTATGTACAGGTGTTATAAAACAGTAATTACAGAGACAATATAAACAAACTAGCTTAAATAACAACTGCTCTCAAAGTTTAGAGCTTAAAAAAATAATGTTAACATTGGTAGGTCTTCAGAGGCCTAAAAATAGACCTGTCCCTTACCTTAGAAATACTGGTAATAAATTTTGCTATTATAACTCACCCCATCTTCACAGCTGTCGTTTGCTGTCTAATAACCTGAGGTAAGAGGTTGAAATGAATATGACCCATCAAATGGAAACGTATTTGCACAGAAGGAAATCACATGGCAGAGGAGGCAGAACCAGTTGCTGTTCTGAGCTTTCCATAGCCTTCCCCCCACCCCCCCCCCCCCCCATCTTCCTTCACTGAGCTCTGCACAACTGACACAATTTTGGATATCATCAGCCATTAAGAAACCTGCTCTCCTCAGGATTTAACTATGTAAAATATCATCTACAGTTGGACTGATGCACCTCTCTTACATGCATATCAAAAAAGGCATTTCATTTTTCTATGTTCCCTGGCAAAAAGGAGGAGGGGGCATATAGAGGGGCATAATCGAACGAAAACGTCTATCTCCATGGGCGTTTATCTCCGAGAACGGGTCCGTGAAGGGGCGGACCGAACCGTATTTTCGCAAAAAAAAAGACGTGCATGTTTTATTCGACAATTTGTGAGCTGGGCGTTTTTGTTATTCAGCGATAATGGAAAATGAAAGCGCCTAGCTCAAAAACGAATAAATCCAAGGCATTTGTTCGTGGGAGGGGCCAGGATTCGTAGTGCACTGGTCCCCCTCACATGCCAGGACACCAACCGGGCACCCTAGGGGGCACTTTTACAAAAACAAAAAAAAAGGTAAAAGAGCTCCCAGGTGCATAGCACCCTTCCGTTGGGTGTTGAGCCCCCCAAATCCCCCTCAAAACCCACCGCCCACAAGTCTACACCATTACTATAGCCCTAAGGGGTGAAGGGGGCACCTACATGTGGGTACAGTGGGTTTGGGGGGCGGTTTGGAGGGCTCCCATTTACCAGCACAAGTGTAACAGGTGGGGGGGGGATGGGCCTGGGTCCACCTGCCTGAAGTCCACTGCACCCCCTAATAACTGCTCCAGTGACCTGCATACTGCTGCCAGGGAGGTGGGCATGACATTTGAGGGTGAAAATAAAAAGTTGTGAAACAGCATATTTTGTGGTGGGAGGGGGTTTGTGACCACTGGGGGAGTCAGGGGAGGTCATCCCCGATTCCCTCCAGTGGTCATCTGGTCATTTAGGGCACTTTTTGGGGCCTTATTCATGGAAAAACAGGGTCCAGGAAAAGTGCCCTAAATTCTCGCTAAAAACGCATATTTTTCTTCCATTATCGGCGAAAGGCGCCCATCTCTGATCACCCGATAACCACGCCCCAGTTCCGCCTTCACCACGCCCCCATCAACTTTGTCCGCATCCGCGACGGAGTGCAGTTGAAAACGTCCAAATTCGGCTTTCGATTATACCGCTTTATTCGTTTTTATGAGATAAACGTCTATCTCCCGATTTGGGTCGCAATATAGGCGTTTTTCTTTTTCAATTATAAGCTGGATAGTGTTTTATGATGGGAAAAAGATTTTTTTAAAAATAATTTAAAAAAATGTCTTTCTAGTTTGATGGCAGCATTATATGCTGTGGCACAGAAAAATGCTTCTGCCTGAGCATCTCACTTGGCCTGTGGATGGGAACATAGAGGAGCAAATATCTTCTGTTGCAGGGGCTACTGTTACTAGTTTAAGAACAGCACTGAAGAGGATCTGGAGAGCATTTCTCTTCCAGCAGTTGCCCAGGACAAAAAAATGTGTCACCCGTAAGTACCATTTCTGGGAGATAAAATGGAGAAAACACATTTTAAAAGTTGTTGTCAGTGGCATTCCTGGCCTGGATGGCACCCGGGGCGGAGCGCCGATGTGCCCCCCCCCCCCCCGCTAGATGACACCTTCCCCCTTCCGGCGAAATGACAACCCCCCCGGGTGCACGCCGCTGGGGGGGTGCCGCGGCGCGCCCCTGCTCCTCCGAGTTCGCTAAACTTCGTTTGTTCGCTGCAGCTGCCTCTGCCCCGGAACAGGAAGTAACCTGTTCCGGGGCAGAGGGGAGCTGCAGTGAAAGAAGTTTAGCGAACTCGGAGCAGGCGCGCGCTGCGGCACCCCCCAGCGGTGCGCACCCGGGGCGGACTGCCCCCACCGTCCCCCCTTGGTACGGCACTGGTTGTTGTTCTTATAAATATCCCTATTTTGCCCTAAAACTTGCTAGTAGATTTGTTTACAGTTGACCACTGGAAAGGAAACAAAGTACTTCCATGGCTCTCCCCTTTTCCTCTCCTTCTGAAGAAAAGAGATTGGGGGTCTTTTGCTTACTTTTCCTCTGGAAAGCTCCACTCCTCTGTATACTTTTAAGTCTTAATTTGGACCTGCCCTGCAATTGGTAATGATCCACTGTGGCTGGAGTCTTGAGGATGAGGCATCATGGACCATCACATATGACTCGCTCCCTTCTTTTAATCTTCCCACTTTAGTTACCCCTCCCCTCCCAGGATGAGCAGACAGAATACCACCCATTTTATCATATGCGTAATTCTGCTCGTCAGCCCTCATGACACACAATTTTTGACACATCTAATACTCCTTTCCCAGGTGGAAACCAACGCTCTCAGTTTGGCCCAAGAATTTAACTTGGGTATGAAACCCCATGTCAACACCCAGCGTTACACAACACTATCTTATGTCCTTAGACTGACTTAAATAAAATACATATTTTTTTTACAGTGAAATAACCACATTAAAATTAATTGCAGTTTTTGGGAGGATTTTAATACAGGAATGTTGTCCGTACTATTACAAAGTACAGACAAAGACACCCTCTCATATAGTAGGTCTGTTAATATACTCCATCCCTGTCCCATGCCCACTTCTATAAAGAGCACCCAAAATGTGGTGCGGATCGATCGGCACCCAAACTATTTAGTTAATGGACTCCAATGATTCAATTACTGGAGCTAACAAGCACTTAATTGGCACTAATTATGATTTAGGCAGCGATCTGTCTATGCACTATCTATCCTGTAATAGGTGACTAAATTGGATCACGCACAACTGAAAAGGAGACATGGCCATGGGTGTTTACAAAAGACAGAAGTAACAGAAGAGCGGGGATCTACGCCCAGTTTATGTGCCAGGATTTACACCAGTTTTGAGCTGGCCCCTTATGTTTAAATGGGCTCGCTAGACAGTAGAAGGCTACCATGCCAGACTCCAGACCTCCAATAACCTTTGCTTCTCTAGTTCTTCGACCTTTACAGTCAGTCATGATAATTTTGTGATGTGAGAAGATTCCCAACAAGAAGTAGGGTGAAACACACTAAATCCATTTATGATTTAGTCACTCGAACAGCGTCCATCAACCTTTTCCTCTGTGAAAATTTCTCCCTGGAAGACCTCTCCTTCATCCTCTGGCTGGGGGTCAACTTATTGCAGTAATGGGCACTTACTACGTAACAGTGCTTCTCAATCCTCTACTTGCAGCACTCCAAGCCAGCTGGGGTTTCAGCATTACTATAATGAATATACATGAGCTAGATTTGCATACGAGGCCGTCATTAAATACAAATTTCTCTCTTGCACATTCATTGTGGATACCTTGAAAATTAACACTGACTAGGGGTGCCTGTATTCCGTTATTATACTTCCTTTGTGTGCATCTGTATGCTACACAAGTCGGTATGTTTGAAAATATAAGTAAGATTAAATAAAAATGCTACCAACAATAAAGAACATGGATGCAGCAGCTCGTTTGTTTGTTTTGAGTGTATGGTGATGACGGCAGCTCAAGGAAGGGGGAAACAGAGACTACATAGGAGAGGGTTGAGAAACACTGATGTAACAGTTTCTTTCAAAAGGGTTCTTGCTTAAATACTGCTGAGGCTAGACACCTTCATAATCCAATGACCACGTGGCTATAACCAATGCTTCTTCTAAGGAGTGACCTGGTGTGTGCAAATTTTGTTTTCGTGTGAGCAACAAGTTTTAAAAACCAACAATTTTTGAGCACCAATAGTAGCAAAGCATTTCTGTATATAGCACAAAAAAAACCCAAAAACATTTTTGTAAGCAACCACGTAAAATCTGTGAGCAACACTCCTAAAATATATGAGCAATCGCTCATGAACTCCGCTTAGAGGGAACGTTGGCCACCATCATGTTTACCATGCTTCAGAATGGCTGATGTTATAACAAACACAGAGAACACACACCAGAAAAAAAAAGAGTCACTCAAAGGCTTCAGTTTAAATAACACATTACAGTACAAAAATACATTTTAAACTGAATTTAAAGTAAGTTGTAAGTCCAGGAAAGAAAGCAATTAAAATATCAAACACTGCTAATTACAATAAGACACTCAAAGCTGTTGCATTACCATTCATCCTGGAGTAGCAAAGTGTCGCTGGTAAGTAATCGACAGAGCGTGGAATTCAGTCATCACTATGTCAACGACAACTATGACTTGAAAGCTAGTGGGATCACTAGTACAGTGTGGAAGGTAGAAGGCCACAGGGCTGCTAAGAAAGGCAGGAACTGCATCTTTTGGGTGCTGCCGCTACTCCAGCCTCTTCTCACTTAAACTTAAATGTGTGCGGAGCAGAGGTTCCCGCAGGACATTGGCATATCTACAATGATAATACATGAGATAGATTTGTATACAAAGGAGGCAGTATAAGCAAGTTGATCTCATGCATATTCATTGTGGATATCCTGAAAACCTGACTGGCTGGGTTCTCCCAGGACAATTTTGGGAATCACTGGTGTAGGTGCTCTCAACAGGTTAGGTCTTTTCCTAGTTCTTTCACCTTATCAAGTTGGTGGCACCCAACTGAATGCAAGGCACATGGGCGATTTGTAGCACTACCATGTGTGGAAGAAAATGGCACTTACACTCCTCCCATCCTCTACTAACGTCAGGGTGAGCAAAACCCCCAAATTTCCAGGTATATGGATCATGCAAGGGTCCAAATTTATATGCTAAAAGTGTTAAGAGGATTTTATTTTGGCTAGTGCAATTTCATGCATTGAATTAACAAGCTGTTGAAAATACTGACACTGGCCCTCTGTAAACAGTCAGGATGGAGTTACTGCATTCCTTGCTCTGATGAAATGTATGCCCTATTTCTTCCGACATCGCAGATACTTTTGCACAAAAACAAAACAAAAAAATATGCAAAAAAATATGCCTCCTTTGTATACAAACCTTCCAAAGTTAACTCCCCCTTTTAGTTTTAAACATCACAAAAGATGTAAAACTTTTTGTTTGCTTGTTCCTGAAGTCCTCAGTCATTGTACAAGAACATTTCAGTATATTCTTTCCTTGAATGCACATTCAGGAGGTAACAATTTAATTTAAAAAGTAATTAGTATGGCTGTATAATGCCAGTAAAATCAGGAAGAGGGACAAGCACAGCACAGATGTGCAGTAAAGACTGGAATACACAGTGAGAGATTTAAGGTGGAATATGCTCTCCATCCCCCAAGGGCTGGATTCAGTTACAGTGGTCCATTAACTACCAGAAAGGGGAGTTGCCTCCTCTGATCCTCCCTTCACCAATCATCCTCCTTTACCTTTGTCGTTTTGCTGAAGTTCACCCCACAGCAGCAACTCTTCTTAAAAATGCCAATGGGAAGCAATTTTTAAGTGAGAAATTTTGGCCCCACGTCCCAAGGCAAATCATGTTACCCCCCCCCCCCCCCAATTGTGCCTATGCCTCACCCTCACTCCACCTCCTCTAGAACACTTCTCTGTCAGCACAGCAACTGAACAGCTTCAAATCTTGCGGCCCACACTTCCTGCTCTGCTAATCGCACAGTTGGAAGTGCTGGCTGTGAGATTTGAAGCTGTTCGTGGCTGCCGGCAGCTGACTATTTGACTCACAAGTCTCCCACATTCCTCCGGAGATGGCTCTCCAAGCAGGAAGCAGTCTTTTGCTCAACGTGGGAAACTTGGCAGATTTATCTTCTTTAATAACTAACATGGGGCCTTCTAGCATGCTTGCGCCAACAGGTCCTTCAGGGCCTCAGCTTCTCCTCTAACGCTGGCTTTATGGCCCTATCTCACCAAGAGTGCCGGAAGAGCCCACGTTGAATTACTTCAGCATTACTAATTTATCCAGCTCCAGGAAGGAGATTTTAAGCCAGTCCTAGATCTGAAAACCTCATTCTGATGCTTCATGTAACCTGCAGTATGAATTTAAATGGGTAGAATCACTGACTACAAACTCCATACTGCTTCAGGGTGTTCAGTTCAAAATAGAGAGCTGCACGGGAATGGGGATAGCAGGATTCCTGCAGATACCACGGGAATCCCGCGGGGATGGATCAAGGCTCCACGGGGATCCCACAGGGATCGAACCCGGGTCCTGTGGGGTTTCTGTGGAACGAAAAACGGAGCTTTGCTTTCCCTCCATACCTCAGATCACCCTGGTGGTCTAGTGGCTTGCTTCATGGCCACGTTTTCCTGTTGCTGCTGCTGCTGCTTATTTAAAATGTCCGCTGAGGCTGCCGCTTGAACTCTCGGTGGCCATTTTAAACAAGCGACGGCAGCAGAAGGATCAGCTGCAGCGGGCAGGAAAGCGTGGGGACCTTTCCTGCCCTGAAGCAAGCTACTAGACCTCCAAGAGGATCTGAGGTATGTGTGGGGAGGACATCCAGGGCTAGAGGAGAGGTGGATGGATGATGGGTGTATGTGTGGGGGGGAGTTGAAGACAGTTAGAGTAGTCTGTGTTTCCCCTTTCTTAATCAGCCATCATTGCCATACTCAAAACAAAGCAAACAAACCTATGAACTGCTGAATCCACGTTGTTCTTTATTGTTGGTAGCATTTTTATTTACTCTCACTTATATTTTCAAACATACCGCCTTGTGTAGCATACGGATGTACACAAAGGAATATAATACCAGGATAACTTTTCATAGGTAGAGTAGTAATTTGTTTATAAATTGTAATCAGTGTGTCATTTGGAGTTGTTTAAAGGGACACCCTAACACTGTACATTTGTGCAGAGATTTTTTTGCTCCTGGTAATGGGCCACTAAAACAGATATCATGTTATGAGAATCAGGTGCTCAACATTCAGACTTTCTATCAATCTATTTATTTACTTATTACATTTATATCCCACATTAAACATGAATTAGGTTGAAACCTGGGATCATTTAAAATCTTTTTTTTTCCCTGTGCCTACATTAAAAGAAAAAGATAGAACCAGGCACACCCATTAAAGGGGGGCCGACCACAACCGGGCTGAAGGCCAGCAAAGACAGAAGTGTGGGGGAGGGTACAGGGAGGGCCTAGCTAGAGAGCAGAGGTAGTAGTGGGAGGGAAACAAGGGGTAGCAAGGGGAGGGGGCAGGAAAAAAGGGGAGGAGCAAGGGAGGAGGAGAGAGGAATTTGAACTGCACAGGAAGTCCTTTTGAATTTGGAAGCAGGAGAAGAGCAACCCTGGGCAGCAGCTCCTGAAATTTTTACAGGCACATGTTTTGTGTCTGCCCTGGGCAGAGCTTGTGCAGAGTACAGCCAAAGAAGCTCTTACAGCAGAGCACGATATTCCAGCAAATTGAGAACAAATTTTATGGTATGTAGACATTTAAAACTTTGTGCAAGGCATTTTAGCTTTCTCCTGCCGACCCCCATTTAGTTTTTCCAGGATGGCCGGCCATCTCGGGTTAGCTGCCTATCTCACGGCATTACGTGCACTAGGCTAGAGTCCCACATACGCTGCCCATGGCGCATGGCAGATAGGTTTGCCACAGAGCGGTTGCCATTTTTGGCCGGCCATGCAGTGCTCACAATCTGCAGTGCATAGCACGGCACTGAGGCACGACTAGGAAGACCTTGTGCACAGTACTGAACCGAGGCACAAACTATCTCAGGGAGACGAAAACACCTTTAATGGTACGTCATTTTTGCTCTTCTCCTGCCTCAGCGGCACACCGCACGTTAAGATGCGGTGATGGCCGGCCACTAATAATTGGCCAACAGTTACGCACTATACAGCAACGGACCTTCGAGCCCCGTTGTGGCTAGCCACGCCGTGTTATCTAATTTGAAAAATAAATGCGGTATAAGCCGTCCATGCCATTACGGCGACGGACCTTAAGCCCCGTTATGGCCGGCCACACCAGATTTTCGATGTAATGCGGCAAAAATGAGTGCAGTATAAATCGCTCATGCTGTATAAGCCGCCCAGGCCACGCAGAGCTATACAAGCCCCATTGTGGTCTGCCACGCCGTGTTATCTAATTCGGTAAAATTTAGTGCGGTATAAGTTGCCCATGTTGTATAAGCTGCCCATGTCACACAGCACTACGGCCATGCTGTGTTTTCTACTCGGTCAACTACGCTTTATCCTAAACGTGACTTACCGGCGCCATGTCTGTATGATTGGTCTGCCATGCGATATTTGAGATGCGGGTTTTTGCAGAAACGTCCACATTGCGATCCTCGCTAGTCAGGGTCTTCTCTTGCGGGCCACTTATTCGCTACGCGTTGTAATTGCCCGCCCATACAGTCGGCCATTAACCTACAGAGGCACGTACGGCAGTGGTGAATTTCGATAGGGTGGCCATTTGCATGAGTGCCGATTGTAAAAACGGTGGCCACTTTCAATACACCGCCCATTCTGACTAGCAGTAAAATTTGGAAAAGGCAGCCAGTTTT
This sequence comes from Microcaecilia unicolor, assembly GCF_901765095.1. Classification (NCBI taxonomy): domain Eukaryota; kingdom Metazoa; phylum Chordata; class Amphibia; order Gymnophiona; family Siphonopidae; genus Microcaecilia; species Microcaecilia unicolor. The sequence goes on from NC_044031.1 coordinate 280,318,641, forward strand.
ATGGCGCTAAAATTCACTAGAATGGACATTCCAAATACAAATTTAACCGCAGCGGCCACCTTGGATACCGCACGCATTTGTGTCTTTGACACACGGCATAGGCTGGAACAATTGATATCATACCGTTTGGTGCCAGCATAGCGGGACACAGTACTTAGGGGCATCAGACAAACATATCGGTTACAGTATGCTACTCTCAGCTGCCGTTAGGACCAGGTCCACGGGGGGAAGGGTTGGTACAACAGTGTTAGTCCTAGAGGGCCATGTGCACTTAGCGGCCATTTTGACTAGAGCGGCCACGTGGACTAAAGCAGCTAATTTGAAAATGGTGGCCATTTTGATAGAAGGACCACCAGTCTTACTGATTTATCTGCCGGATTTACAGGGGCCTGGCCATTTTAATTTTAGCAGCCCATTTTGCATACGGCAGCCGTTTTGACTACCAGGCCAAATTTGAATGTAACAGCCATCGCCCGTGGGGCTTTAGGCCAGCCATTTAAGGAAGGGCGCACTGCGCAGACAGCACGCAGTCGGATATGTAGCTGTGAGCAAGGAGGGTACAGTTTACACAGGCACCACAAGATGCACGCAGCGATTGGGGAAGCCGGCGTCACCACAATCAGTTATTATGAGGTCATTTTGCTTTAAATTGTCTATTCTTTTAGTCTCTCCATTGCAGTAATGTCATTGTAGTGTGCGAAGGAGACATATGCACCAGCAAGGCCAGCCAAGCGGCCCACCAAAACTCCGCCAGCTAAGACGCGGAGTGCTGTGGCCCCAGACCTTAGAAGTCACAGTGGACCTACACCACAAGCACAGATGGTGCGGGGGTCTGCAAGGGAGGTAGCAGCACCGCAGACTCCACCTCCATAGTTGCGGGGCTACCGCCAGTACCGGCAAGGGGTAAGTCTAATGACAGCAGCACACTCCTTCCAGCGCAGACGCATGACATAACTAGATATGCAGTATGGGACGATAAGAACGGGTAACGGAGCCCAATATGGCAGGACAGAATGCGGTTGTGGCACCGGTCGGTGCACAGGGGACCAGTCAGGATGTGGGAGTACTTAATCACAGGAGCGATGCATTAGGTACCGTTCTCACAATACAGGTGGATCGATATCTTCTCCCTTCTTCTGTGGGAGTTGCATGAGGAGGGTACCGTAGGCAGGGATAGCGTAACAGATAAGAAGCCCAAGATATTCGGGTCCTTCATGGGCTGGTCGGAGGCTGTTCACATACTTAGGACACTCAGCTGTTGACATACTCAGGACACTCACTATAGTGAAGGAAACGGAAAGGGGCCCGGACTTGGTGTGGGATATGGAATATAATTTTAAAAGCGCATGAGATATTTAGGGGACGGGCATGGCTTAACTAAGATATTAAATTTACAAGAAAGCAGTGCAGACAATTCATTCATATCGGGTCAGCACCAGTGGTAGTCCTGTCAGGCAATGCCGTCAGGACAAAGGCAGGACGGAGGCAGCGGACATTGCACCTAGCACCCGACACGCCCGTGCGGGCAGGCATGCTGCAGGGCAAGGCAGGCTCCCCAGAGACAGGGAACAGCAATCTAGTAACACGGGACAGGGTACTGAGGGAGCTAGCACTCCCCCCATCAAGCTTATGAGACAGGAGAAAGCAACCTATTAACTCAGGACAGGGTCCGGAAGCCATCAAGCTTCAAGGTTAGCCCGTTACCCTGACAGAACGGGTGCATCACCACAGGTTTCCAATCAGGTTGCATGATTCCATATTAGAGGACAACACCACAGTGACAACACTACCCAACAATGCATCCTCGATTCACATGCATCGACAGATAGCTGCAGGCAAGATTACCAAAGAACTATTGCTAGGCTGCATAGCGGGGCTGTTTGAGGACCCGCCCTTCAAGGCAACAACAGTGTCTCTGCTAGGCATAATACCAAGGAAGAAGCTGGGGAAAGGTAGGCCCAGTCGTAATTTGTCCCGCCACATAGGAACATCAGTAAATGACTACATTGACCATAGCAGCTGTACAGTACAATATGCATCTGTAGACAATGCCATTCAAATAATTCGGCGGCAAGGCAACTAGGCACATTGGGCTAAGGTGGACGGAGATTCGGCTTTTTGCACCTTGCCTTTACACCCACAGCCCTTTCCCTTGTTAGGTGTCAGGTTCCAGGAGAGGTTTTATTGCGATAAATATGTCCCCATGTGTGGCCACATCTAGTGCGCATACTTCAAAGAGCTTAGCATGTTTGTGCACGGGGTAGTGGAACAACTAGCCCCCGCTAGGTCTCTGGTCCTCATCTGGAGGACTTCCTGTTCAAAGACCGGGAATCACAAGAGTGGACGGATGTGTTACAGGTCTTTATCCACTTGGCACAGAAATTGGACATCCCATTAGCCGTTGAAAAAACAGTAGACCCACGGCGAATCCTTACATTATAGGTATTGAATTGGAACTAGATGTTCCAGACTGCCGGCTGACAAAATTGATAAGCTTGCCAGAGCGGCGAATACGAGGTGGCACTGTAAAAAAGCAAGGCTGAAGCAGGTACAGGAACTCCTGGGTCCAGTAGGCTTCGCAATAAGGGTGATTCCCAATAGCTTTAGCAACATCGGGAACAAACAAAGCGCATTTTCATCTCAGACGTACACAGGACATCAAGCGAGATTTAGCAGGTTCTTGGCCCATGGGATTTCATTTTGGCACGATTCACCCACTCTCACGGAAACCCTGCATTTTCTTTACAGATGCGGCAGATTTACTTCCAGGGAGCGTGGTGCGCAGCAAGCTCGGGTTTCAGCAGGGACCACGTAGGATATCATGTTTCCTGGGGGGACCTGGCATATCTCACAAGTTAATTGTAATTCCCTCAGACAATATGGCAGTAGTTGTCCGCCATGCACTTCCCACAAGTTATGTGTGCAGACAGATAGGTCCGCAGTGATTACAGCTAAACATATACCAGGCAGGGAGAATGGTTATAGTGGATGCTCTTTCTCGTTTTTAGAGCACAGACCCGGAAATGGGACCCGATGCTGCGATAGTTAACAGATATCTCGCGGACAAGATACACAACCGCACATATAGTCAACACTTAGAAGAGAAGGGTGGTACTGATATATTCCCGGCCCCCAGCATGTATGAAGGGAATTAGCAGAAACCAGGTCTCAATCATGTTCGCAGCCATCAGTTTTCTCGCCAAAGCGGTGGCTGTCCAAAATCCATCTAGGTCATTTGTTGTCATGAGACTGATGAAAGGATGGGGCAGGCCGGGAGTACCCTACCCAGGTAAAAGAAAACCCAGTACCGGCAGGGAAATGGGCCGTCTCTTTGCATCATTAGAGGAGATAAGTGACACTGAGTTTGAGGGCCGTCGAGTCAAATGCGCATTCTCATTAGCTTTGCATGGTGCTCTGCGAGTCAGTGAGTTGGTGGCTACGTACAAGCATGCCCACCATGGCATGTCCCTCTTAATACGTGACGCGGCCATTACAGCCGCGGCAACTGACCTACTTATTCACAAATCAAAATGGATCGGAACGGACATGCCCTGTCCTGAACCTTTAAGCCGACTTAAAACAAAGACCAAAGACCAGCCTGCTGATTCATACACTATGTACAGTACCCACTCATTTAGGATTAGGGCAGCTACGGCAGTGGCAGCGCTAGGAGTGTCCATAGAGGCCATCAAAAGACTGGGCCGATGGCGACCTAATGTATATAAGCGCTACATCAGACCCATCTAGTGTATACAAGCGGTACATTGGACCCATTAAGGCATCCACAGCAAAGTGATAATGGTTGCTTGCACTGTGCTAACATGTTGCTTCCCATTATATTCTGTTACAGGTATCCATATCCAGAATGAGCTGCAGCGGATTTGGATATGCGGTCACTCATCACTTGTATGTACATTGGGCACAGGGAAAGGCGGTGGGCGCATAGAAGGGCAGCAGTGAGACCGAACAGTGAGAGCCTGGGTTGTCAGAGCGATAGAGGAGCCAGGGCGATAGAGTAGCCATAACAGGGTATAGGTAAGGGAGGGAGGCTTCAGGCATTCTTGTGTGCATTAAAAGTCATACGATCCCACATGACTTGCGAATAGATACAAGCCATAGCGTTAGGGCATGACCGCAGCCAGGAGGGGTGGGGGACCACGGCAAACGAGGTGTCGTTGCCGTGGCCTGTGGCGTTAGACTACAATGTTTACGCACAGCCAGCAATGGGTACACAGCAGCTTGACACATAACAGTTACAAGTTTGGGGTAACTACTGCTGCAGAAAGAGTTGTGTGGAAAATTATCAAGTTGATGCAAATGGTAGGCTTGCATGTGAGCAGCCTTGTTATAAGGAAACAACGTGTATACAGCTTGTCTCCTGGCTTGGGCGGCCGGGAGGCCTAGAACGTCATTTTGTAAATGTGGTAGGTGCCTCCTTCAACGGGAAACAACGTGTATACAGCTTGTCTCCTGGCTTGGGCGGCCGGGAGGCCTAGAACGTCATTTTGTAAATGTGGTAGGTGCCTCCTTCAACGGGAGACACCAAGTGACATCGGGTGCTTGGAAAACAGCACAGGGGGCCACAGGGGCTTGGTACGGCTTGGCCTGTGGCCCAGAATATGCAACTACGTGTAGAAGCTGTGTACCCGGGTAGAAATGCATGCTGGCATAATGATTAGTAGAAGATGTAATGTAATTTGTTTAAGTTGTAACAATTTTGATGTTCCTGGCTGCGGCCAAAATAAATCCAATTCTATCGAAGATATGGCTTGTAGTGTGGTATTGAAGGGGGCGGGGGTTGATACGTCTGAGTGTGTGCCGAATGCCCGAGTTGAGAACCAGGCACACCCATTAAAGGGGGGCCGACCACAACCGGGCTGAAGGCCAGCAAAGACAGAAGTGTGGGGGAGGGTACAGGGAGGGCCTAGCTAGAGAGCAGAGGTAGTAGTGGGAGGGAAACAAGGGGTAGCAAGGGGAGGGGGCAGGAAAAAAGGGGAGGAGCAAGGGAGGAGGAGAGAGGAATTTGAACTGCACAGGAAGTCCTTTTGAATTTGGAAGCAGGAGAAGAGCAACGCCCACCCGCCCACCCACTTGAGAGGCAAGATTTGTCGCAGCGAGGCGTTAGACTACAATGTTTACGCACAGCCAGCAATGGGTACACAGCAGCTTGACACATAACAGTTACAAGTTTGGGGTAACTACTGCTGCAGAAAGAGTTGTGTGGAAAATTATCAAGTTGATGCAAATGGTAGGCTTGCATGTGAGCAGCCTTGTTATAAGGAAACAACGTGTATACAGCTTGTCTCCTGGCTTGGGCGGCCGGGAGGCCTAGAACGTCATTTTGTAAATGTGGTAGGTGCCTCCTTCAACGGGAAACAACGTGTATACAGCTTGTCTCCTGGCTTGGGCGGCCGGGAGGCCTAGAACGTCATTTTGTAAATGTGGTAGGTGCCTCCTTCAACGGGAGACACCAAGTGACATCGGGTGCTTGGAAAACAGCACAGGGGGCCACAGGGGCTTGGTACGGCTTGGCCTGTGGCCCAGAATATGCAACTACGTGTAGAAGCTGTGTACCCGGGTAGAAATGCATGCTGGCATAATGATTAGTAGAAGATGTAATGTAATTTGTTTAAGTTGTAACAATTTTGATGTTCCTGGCTGCGGCCAAAATAAATCCAATTCTATCGAAGATATGGCTTGTAGTGTGGTATTGAAGGGGGCGGGGGTTGATACGTCTGAGTGTGTGCCGAATGCCCGAGTTGAGCATGTGGGAATTTGCTCCTTTTGTTTTGTGGATTGCAGTGGTATATTATAAAAATGCACTTGCCTTTTTTATTACTACAATTTCACAGAGAGGTATTGAATAATGAGGGGTTTCCTTCATGCAGAAGTTCTGTCCAGCATCAGTCTAAATGTGCCAACATTGACCAGTTCAGCACAGTATTAGCCGCCAAGTTTATACAAAGTTAATCATGTTCGGTGGGAAAAAATCTGTTGCCTCAGGCTGCTTCCTATGTGAATATTCTATTAATGTTTCATTAATGCTACCAAGTATTACATATTAAGGGCATTTGCTTTAATTCATTTATCCAGTACTCACATGCACATGGTTTGGCTTTTTAAACCCAAAGGTGAATCCTAAGGGCGGTTGAACAATTAAGTATAAACTGTGTTGTTTCTGATTTATTTATTTATATATTTGTTGCATTTGTATCCCACATTTTCCCACCTATTTGCAGGCTCAATGTGGCTTACTTTTACTGCTTGTAGAAACTGGCTTTCTTGGGGGAGGGGGGTCAAGGTGACTGCGGCATGGCAATGGCTGGACGAGCTGGGATTACTTGCGGCAGGGATGGGTTAAGATTCCCATGGGGATGGGTCAGATTTCCCACAAGGACAGGTGGGGACGGGTAAGATTTCTGTCCCCGTGCACCTCTCTAGTTTGAAACCAGGCCCGGACAAAACATCTCTCTACAGGAACTGGATTACTTGAGATTTTTTGGCCAGTACTAGCTTATGATAATCCCTGATTCACTGCAATAAAAGAAAACCACCCATTATCCCCATGCACCAGAATGAAACTTCAACAACTGGAACCAACCACAACGCTCATTCCAGAGACTGAGTCATGTCACATCCCTTACTTACCATTTGATGCTATAGTGAGAGTCAGCTGGTTGCAGTATTTAGGTAAAAAAAAATTGAAGAGCTGCTTGCCTATCCTTGTGCTCCATCTTCTCACAGAAGATCCAAACTGGGACCTAGCTTTGCAAACTATCAACCAGTCTTAAATAATACACCATTAGTGACACCATTCCCCTATGACACTTCGATTGGTGAGCTCATTCAAATGACATTAGGGTTCATTAGTACATTCATGTTGTCTTGCATAAAGTTCTGTTCTACCAAAGGACAGTGAGATAGAGCAGTGCAACCATCACCACTTAAAACATTTTTTAAGTTGTAAAACGTTTGGCATGGTTCTTGATAATTGTGCACCATTTTTACTTGTCCAATAAAGGAAGGAAAAACGTGTGTCCAGACAAAGGTTTGACAGGCACCACTCACATACAAGCTGGAAACGCTCATTTAGGAATAACTGTATTGGCCTGTCACAAGTGATTACTTATCAGTCCATACCATCTCTTGTCATGTTATTGCAAGTGTGAACCCATGATGTGTCACCATTTGTGGGTGCACCCAGGATGTGCTGGCTTTAGAACTCCACAACAAAAAAAATTAGAAACACTTAAGCTTAGATGGGACAGAAATTACTACACTCACTTTTGTGTACTTTTCAAAACTGACTTGTCCACGGTGAAATCTTTTGCTTAATAGGGTTGTACTGAATATTTGTATTCGATCCAGCCCTAAATAGAGCACTGAATACATTATTCGTATTCGGCCGAACAGTGATTTAAATTCGTATAATCCGGGCTCTACTGTGCTAAATCCTATAGAAATAAACACGATCTCTGACTTCACGTTGCTTCTTTTATTTGCTATGTTAAAGCTCAATGCCCATTATTCATATTTGGCCGAATAGTAAAATATGCTATTCAGTACAGCTCTAGTGCTTAACATAAAGGACCAGCTGCTAGCATAATCAAACCCATCATCAAATAAACCTCATGCCTCAGCTATTTGACTTGCTTCCATGAATCATGCCCATTTTGTTTTTGTCTGTGATTTTCTATTTTGTAGCGGAGGAAGAACAGTTGGATACACCAGTTCTCCTCCAGCCCCAGCTGTACCAACCAGCAGTGGCATACCAAGGGCAGGGCGGTAGGGGTGGTCCGCCCTTTGTGCACGCTGCAAGGGGGTGCAGGAAGCAGCCGCTCAGATGTCGGCTCCGCCGGTTCCCTGCTCCATCTGATGTTACTTCCTGTTCCAGGGCACGGAACTGGTGGAGCCGACAGTCGCGCAACTGCTCCAGACAACCCCAGGAGCTAAGAGTGATGCACTGAGGGGGTGGGGTGCGCATTAGCGATCCGCCCCGGGTGGCAGCCGACCTAGGAGCACCACTGCCAACCAGTATGAAGGTTTTACAGGCCAAGTTCTATGCGCATAAGATCTGATGCAAAACAGAGACTCTTTCCTATTTTGTGCTCTCAGAAAATTTCAGTATGAAAAAAAGAAAAGTGCCCAGTGCTGGTTTATAGCATGTTCAGGAAAAGCCACAAATGTGACTGGAATTCAAAGGAATGAGCTCTGACGGATTATCTGAAAGGGAGGCTATTTTTGAGAAACAAGACAGATACAATACAGTTTTATAAGAAATGATAAAATGGAAGCTTGAATGTTTTGGCAATTGTCTTTTAGGCCACCTGAGCCCCAGAGGAAACAGGAAGTGACCTTTCACTGCTGCAAGCAGGGCAGGCTGATGATGGACATGTGTAACTCCTCTATGTCTCAACAGGTAAACAGCATAGGCAGCATGTTGCTACTGGTCAGCAGGAGTGGTCCATGGAGGATATACAGTGGGGGAAATAAGTATTTGATCCCTTGCTGATTTTGTAAGTTTGCCCACTGACAAAGACATGAGCAGCCCATAATTGAAGGGTAGGTTATTGGTAACAGTGAGAGATAGCACATCACAAATTAAATCCGGAAAATCACATTGTGGAAAGTATATGAATTTATTTGCATTCTGCAGAGGGAAATAAGTATTTGATCCCCCACCAACCAGTAAGAGATCTGGCCCCTACAGACCAGGTAGATGCTCCAAATCAACTCGTTACCTGCATGACAGACAGCTGTCGGCAATGGTCACCTGTATGAAAGACACCTGTCCACAGACTCAGTGAATCAGTCAGACTCTAACCTCTACAAAATGGCCAAGAGCAAGGAGCTGTCTAAGGATGTCAGGGACAAGATCATACACCTGCACAAGGCTGGAATGGGCTACAAAACCATCAGTAAGACGCTGGGCGAGAAGGAGACAACTGTTGGTGCCATAGTAAGAAAATGGAAGAAGTACAAAATGACTGTCAATCGACAAAGATCTGGGGCTCCACGCAAAATCTCACCTCGTGGGGTATCCTTGATCATGAGGAAGGTTAGAAATCAGCCTACAACTACAAGGGGGGAACTTGTCAATGATCTCAAGGCAGCTGGGACCACTGTCACCACGAAAACCATTGGTAACACATTACGACATAACGGATTGCAATCCTGCAGTGCCCGCAAGGTCCCCCTGCTCCGGAAGGCACATGTGACGGCCCGTCTGAAGTTTGCCAGTGAACACCTGGATGATGCCGAGAGTGATTGGGAGAAGGTGCTGTGGTCAGATGAGACAAAAATTGAGCTCTTTGGCATGAACTCAACTCGCCGTGTTTGGAGGAAGAGAAATGCTGCCTATGACCCAAAGAACACCGTCCCCACTGTCAAGCATGGAGGTGGAAATGTTATGTTTTGGGGGTGTTTCTCTGCTAAGGGCACAGGACTACTTCACCGCATCAATGGGAGAATGGATGGGGCCATGTACCGTACAATTCTGAGTGACAACCTCCTTCCCTCCGCCAGGGCCTTAAATATGGGTCGTGGCTGGGTCTTCCAGCACGACAATGACCCAAAACATACAGCCAAGGCAACAAAGGAGTGGCTCAGGAAGAAGCACATTAGGGTCATGGAGTGGCCTAGCCAGTCACCAGACCTTAATCCCATTGAAAACTTATGGAGGGAGCTGAAGCTGCGAGTTGCCAAGCGACAGCCCAGAACTCTTAATGATTTAGAGATGATCTGCAAAGAGGAGTGGACCAAAATTCCTCCTGACATGTGTGCAAACCTCATCATCAACTACAGAAGACGTCTGACCGCTGTGCTTGCCAACAAGGGTTTTGCCACCAAGTATTAGGTCTTGTTTGCCAGAGGGATCAAATACTTATTTCCCTCTGCAGAATGCAAATAAATTCATATACTTTCCACAATGTGATTTTCCGGATTTAATTTGTGATGTGCTATCTCTCACTGTTACCAATAACCTACCCTTCAATTATGGGCTGCTCATGTCTTTGTCAGTGGGCAAACTTACAAAATCAGCAAGGGATCAAATACTTATTTCCCCCACTGTAGGTGGATACAGGGCCATTGTGCAGAGATTCACTGTGGGGCCTCAAGTCAGTAGGGCCTAAACATAAGCTTCTGCCTAGTTTTAGGTGTCAGGAAGGCACATAAATGGTGATATTCATTATTTTGGCGTGTAAGTGGATACTTACACAGGTAAATGACCTATTATAGAATACCACCAACAACAGTAGAGATGACCAAGGACCAGGGTGTAGCCAAAGTTATTTCTTAAAAATAGAAAGGAGATCATTTTAAATAAGTCTAGACAAGTGTTATCATTTTCCTCTTTTACCCCTAGAACACCACGGGAGATGGCAGGCCTGGCTGTGTGCTGAGAGGCGTGAAAAAGCAACCACAAGGACTTGTCTCATTGGTAGCAGCAATCACCTCACTGTTTGGAAAGTTTCCCTTCCTTCCACACTGTAAAACCAGGAAGAAGTAGGGTTGAAATTTAGTTCCATTCAAACAAAGAATTGCACACATATGCCCTTCGCTGTTGCTATTTCCAAAGAACATCACTTGAAGTGAACTTCTAATCAAATGGCTTACAATCCCTGGGAACTGTAGAAGGTTGAATGTTTCTGAGTCTTATCAATTTCAGCCATATGTTTATTCATAATACTGTTTATGCTATATTTCTGAAGAGGCAGATTGTGGTGCTAAGAACAATATTTTTGCTCAGGAGTCAGATCTCAGTGGAGATGCTCAGTACAGGTAGTCACAACTCCTTCTGTACGTTGGCAGGGTAAGCAGGATGCCCTTGTGCCACTGTCACAGTCATAGCATGTCTTTCCCAATGCTGCATGGGCAATGAACTTCAAATCTTGAACGGGAACTCCTCCACGTATTTCCTCAACACTGGCTGGAGAGGCAGCTGGGGGATCCTTTCCCTTCCATGGACAGCAATTATGCTGCGCCGACAAAGCTCCTGTAGGGCAGGAATTCGGCTCTTCCGTAAGGGTTTGGAGAATATTAGGGACACACCATTCTCACAGCAGATGGGTTGATCCTGTGTCTTCTCTACCAACAGCTCCAATAGCTTCACCACACAGTCTGAGAAATGGTTCATCAGCCAAAAATATCCTTCCTGGAGCCTAATTCGTACACTGACTGGCCCAGCTGCCACTTTTACACTTAGGCTGAATAGGTGGTTTCCTTGAGAGCTGTCCCGCACTAGAAATGTCCCCAGGGTCTCCATCTCCAGCTTGGCGTGGGCCTCTCCCACAGACAATGGGCCCCAATAGAAACCACTAGCCTGCAGGATACTGATGGAGCGCTCTACCATCTCTCGCTCACAGTTACGGAAGATACGGTAGTGGGTGCTGGGTGCAGACACAGGACATTGATGCTCTGGAGAAGAAAAACTGTGGTGTGCACAGGCTAATGCATTAGGCTGCACCCTCCCTCCGACCATTTCAACTGGCCCATTGATTGGAGAACGGCTCCATTTTCCACTCCTTCTTTACATCCAGTCTGAAAGATCAAGATAAAGGCAAATCAGACAAAGCCCTAAAATACAGAAATATGCATTCATACCATTGGTACTACATTACACTGAAAAATAATGTACATATGTTGGCCATATGGTAATACACAAAGAAGGTAATTTTTAAACACTGGTGCTGGTGTTCAAATGAATACTTATACTCAGTGATGCTGAACTATGTATTGGTTCTTGACCGTCATTATTCATTTAGTTTAGGTCTACTATTCAGCAGATATACAAAAACATAGGGCAATGGCTGAAAATTGTTGTTATCAATAAATTTTGTCTCTCCACCCCTTCCTTATACAGATAGCATTGAGCCAGTTAGTGGGTTTTGCAGTCTGACATTATCTGTGTAGCATTTAAAATACATAGATAGTGGAGCTACACCTTCATCAGCCACCAGTGAACTTATAATTTGAAAACTGACCCCAAGGTTACTCTCTTTATAGATCCAAGGAGATGGATGCCATATGTTTCAACTACAGTCTTTATTTGGTGTTTCAACTACTGGAGCTGCTGTCAAAGCCTAGCAGCCTATCCAAATCCGTCTTGTCATTTGCAGCATGAAGACCGTAAAAGTCTGCCAGGCACTATCCTCATGTTCCAAAATGACTGAAGTTTCCATGTGACTAAGATTGTCACTTGGCTGTTAGTATACCACAACAGTCAAAAAAAAAAAAATTAAACAAGCTACCTTTCAGGTGGCTTTGAGATTTAAGTAAGAGGGTGAGGATCAAGGATATATTTCTGTGATTTTAGCTTCAATCCCCAGGACTGCATCCCAGCTATTTTTTAAAGTAAATAGTAACATGTGTAACATAGTAGATGACAGCAGAAAAAGACCTGCACAGTCCATCTAGTCTGCCCAACAAGATAAACTCATATGTGCTACTTCTTGTGTATACCTTACCTTGATTTGTGTCTGCCATTTTCAGGACACAGACCGTAGAAGTCTTGCCCAGAACTAGCCCCACCACCCAAACACCAGCCTCGCCTCCCAATCTTGGCTAAGCTTCTGAGGATCCATTCCTTCTGCACAGGATTCCTTTATGTTTATCCCATGCATGCTTGAATTCCGCTACCGTTTTCATCTCCACCACCTCCTGGAGGAGGGCATTCAAAGTATCTACCACTCTCTCCGTGAAAAAATACTTCCTGACATTTTTCTTGAGTCTGCCCCCCCTTCACTCTCATATCATGTCCTCTCGTTCTACTGCCCTCCCATCTCCGGAAAAGGTTCGTTTGCGGATTAATACCTTTCAAATATTTGAATATTTTTAAGTAAATAACTGTTTCTTATAGCTTTCCTCCACTGCTCCCCTCTTCCCTCCCTAAAGAATCTAATGTTACATATCTGCTCACCTATGGATATTTAAATTTCCCAAAGAAATCTCTTAAGAGTTTTCAGCCTGTGTGCTGCTCAGTCATTTCCGATCCACGTGGGAAGTGAGTAAATGTGAAATTACACAGTCCATGTTTCATACTTTTTAAAAACACAACAATCATGAATATATAGGAAAGATATATGAAAGGGCAGTAGTTGATGGCTTGATGATCAAGTTTCATATTTGTGTCATAATCCAAAAAAAAAAAAAAAGGTTAGAAGTTTTCAGTTATACTATCTACCAAAAAGTCGAGTTCACTAAGATTCATAATGTGGCAAACCGCATCTATCATACAACAACTTAGTATCTCTTCTTGGATTGTGACACATTTGTGATCATCTCTGGTTGCAAAGTTGCAAGTATATTGTGTTCCTTGTGTAATGGAAAAGGTGACTAAAGTAGCGGATCCAAAGTATTGACAATGGCCAATTTTTCATGTCACGGGTTCTGTTGTATTACAAAATGTTTGCTCTAACAGAATTCATTAAATTAAAACCTCATTTTTTGTTTCTGGTCACTTCAGTTACCTTTTCCCAGAGTTAGTCACATTTGTTCTAATTCAACCAGTTTCTATTTGTGTTCTACACATAATAAATCCCTGACATTGGCTTAAATCGGGTAACAATAATCCTTAATAAACTATTGACTATTTTCAGGAAGAGACAACTCACTAATACCCAGTGTACCTGAATGTAACTCACCTTGAGCTACTACTGAAAAGGTGTGAGCAAAATCCAAATAAATAAATTAAATATTACTCATATAATGAAACAGCCCTAATTTTCACTTAATTCCTCAAACAAGTCTTTTCCTTCCAAAATACATGCTGAACGTTGTAGTAGTTTCCAGTGGTGCAGAGAGCAGAACTCAGATCCCGAGTCTCTCTGCACGCTCATTAAATATCAAAGTCATGCAGTTCCACCTGCCCCTATCCGCTACTCCTATTTCCTATCATGAGTTTTAGTATACTGTACCTTCAAAAGATTCAGTTAAAAACAAAACAGTGTCTCGGGCCTTATCTGAAACTTAAACCTAGCACTTACTATAAAAGAGATCCTCTCATACTATATTACAAATATGGCAGATACTGAACTTTTACGTTATTAATGGAGAATAAGATCACCAATATAAAGTTTACACTCAATGTCCAAAAAACAGTGATCATTTTTAATCAATCTTGTTTAGGGAATCTTTTTTTCTATTCGTTTTCTTTTTTTGTACAGCTGTTTAAACGTTTAGTTAACAGAGGAAAAAAGAGGCAAAGTCAGTGCTGGGAACTGTATATCATATTCAAGAGCTTCGTATCATAATGCTATGCATCCAACTTTGCTCAATCATTGGCTCTAAAAAACCTCCGTATTAATACTATATTTTATACTTTGTTTATATCAACTTTTCCTTATAACACAAATATCATAACAATTCACTAAACAGGCTCAACCCGTGTACTTATATACACAGGACAGAGGGGCACATCTTGCAACGGGACCATCCCAATGGGGCCCCGTTTCACCACCGCTTCTTCAGGGGAAGTCCTCTTCTGTTCCACTCTCAATATATTAATTGTTCACTCATTCCGCTCTTCTTGATTTAAAAAAATGGTGCCGCGCTTTGTCTCAACGTTAAGCAATACACAGTACTGAACTTTGCAATACACAGTGAACGGAACCAGTACGTTTGCATCACTGAGTGCTATGCACTGGTTGGCCTTGTTAACATTTTCCTGGTTTTGTGCTACTTATAAGGGTGCGATATTGAGACACGTGGTTCCTAGAAGCTGGAATAACTTATTTCTTTTAATTCAAAACAGAAATAATGGTACCATTGTGATAACTAGAATGACAGTTGCAAAACTGAGGCTACAACTCTGCTCTTTCAGCTACTTGTCTCATCTAGCAAATCTTGTTGGCCAGCTCTGCTTCTTGCTCATCCTAATTCACTCAACCTGTTTTCTTTTTTAAATTCCTTTCTGCTGATCTTAGATCATGAGTGTAACAGAAGTCACAAAATCTTCAACCCACAATCATGCAGTGCGAACTATACAGAAGGCCTGTTTCCTAGAATCCAGCTACGTTCCTCTCTCTTAATTTCCATTACCGCACTCCATGACTTCACTACATATTCCTCCCCCACTCCTGTGTTTCAATCCCAATTTCTTCTCCTATCCCCTCAGCTTGCATTAATTAGCTGTCTCTCCCTGTTCACAAAGTATCTCAAGATCAGGACCAATGCAAAGGTATTGGGCAATTTAAGCTAACATTGAACTTTGTGCCACCCTCTTCAATTGCCTTTCAAGCCCTTAAGCAAGCCTATCCCCCCCCTCCCCCATGATATTACCATTTAAACTTAAGGATCATTATTATCACTCCAACACCACCCTTTCCAGAATGATCCTTTAAAAATGCATAACTGGATGTTTTTCTTGTAAATGTTGAATTTTATTTAGCATGTAAAGTGTATATTATAAAGAAGGCTACATTACAACAGGGTGTCTCAGCAGGAAAGGCACATAGACACCTATACTGAATCTAAACTATTCACACAACATGTGCACCTATGTGCTTTTAGAAAACAGCTTACCCGAAAGCTCTTGCAGAAAGTTACACCTGCTCTGAAACTGCAGTAACTATGGCACATAGGTATGTATTTTATAAGATACACACAATAAGCCAGAGCTTCCCAAAGTGAAGGTCGAGACTCTAAATGGGGTAAAAAAAAATTGCCTTTGGGGTCCCAACCTAGGTGAGCTCTCCATAGGTACATCATTATTCTGCACCTCCGGGGGGGGGGGGGGGGGGGGTGTCACACAATTTTATTTGGCTGCAGTCATGGGCTCACGGCAATGTTCCCTCTAAGTGGAGCACATGAGCGATTGCTCATATGTTTTAGGAGAGTTGCTCACAAAAATGAGGTTTTTTTTGTGCTGTATTACAGAAATGCATTGCTAATACTGGAACTCAAAAATTGTTGGTTTTTAAAGCTTGTTGCTCACATGAAAAAAAAACCAACAACTTTGAGCACACCAGGCCACTCCTTAGAGGAAACATTGGGAAGCACTGCATTAAGCATTGATCCCACTCTGGTGCTGCCATTCTCTGACCCCAGACATGCTAATAGTTATAATAAAAGGAAGCACAAGTCTTCTGTGAACCTACTTTCATGCACCATTCTACATGCTTATTTTCCCACATAAATGAGCTTTCTGAAACCTGACCACTAATCCTGTGGGTATAAGAATACATCGATGGTTTTTCAGAGTTTGTGCAACTATCAGAATCTAATATTTTGCTTTGGTCTGAAGCTGTTCTTTGCCACCCCCAAAGAATCTAAGCCCTAGGCCACTGGTTGGTCTGCCTAACAATTAAGTTGGCACTGCTCAACATCCATCCACTTTCCATGGCCTTTTCAGATTCACTGACCCACTGGCAAGACGATCACAGAGGTGTGTACAGCTGCAGAGCTTGGGAGACTCACCAGTTCTTTTTGTTTCCCTTGAGGTGGCAAATTCCCTGTTCCTTGCACTGCTTCTGTCCCCAAACAAAGGCATTTTTGTGGTATATTCAGGGACAGATCTCAAATTTGTGGGCCCCTGGGCCAACTAGCACATAAGGTCTCCCCTCCCCCACTGTAAATGCCAAGTACATAATTTTACAATTCATTACACAAGGGACACATCATACATGCAACTGTGCAAGTGTTTAAATTTATACAAGTACATGTATAATATCAAATTACTGTTAATGTTATAAGGTATAGACATGAGCATAAATGGTAAACATCAGGGTTTTAGCAGAGTTTATAAATAGATTTATCATGTTCCTGAAAAACACAGCCCCAAGACTGTACAGGTAGGCTGCTACACAAAGCCAGTCCAGACCTTTGGGCCCCTGGTCCTGGGCCCAGTAGACCCAAGCGGGAATCTGTCCCTGGGCAGAGATGGGTTTGTTACTTTTTAAAAGTACTTAAGTAAAAAGCAAAAGTACTAGCTTCAAAAAGTAATGGAGTGAAAGTAGTAAATCTTATTTTTAAAAAAACACTCAAGTAATAAAGTACAGCTGTTAAAACTATTTTTTTTATAACTACAAAGTAAAAAGTATTCTTAACGAGTTGGACCACAGAATCCAGTATGTTTACTAGCAAACTTCCAGGGGGTCACACAAGGTCCTTCCTAGAAAAAAAAAACACCCTGAGCATTGCAGTGGGCAGAAGGACATTAATACACTTATTGGATTAAAACAGATCAGTCCTATACAGACACTTGATGCTAACAGAATACCTGGCCTTTTTCACCCAATCTTGGAAGTTTATATCAGAGGAGGCGGGCTTGGCACAGGAAGCACTAGGAGCGCTGCAGAGAGGCAGGTCCTGCATGACTCCCATGGTAGTTTATTAGCGCGAGCCAAGCAAGAGGTGCAATAGGAGGGAGGGAGCAAGACTGTGATGCAGGCCCATACTGGATAGGAGGGGAGAGGGAGCAGGTCCTGCACGCATTGATGATGCGGTTCAGACTGGGGAGGCAGCTTAACCTGGCAACGACAAAGTAATAGCCAATCAACAGCTGCTCTGGGCAGGTGTAGAGAGTGGGGCCCAGGGTTTCCAGGTCATGTCAGACCATGGCTTGAACCCTATTTGGGCTCGAACGTCTGGTCCCAGCGCAGCTTTTTTGGGACCGGAAGTTTGGGCTCAATCAGTTGCAAGCTGCGTCTGATATAACTTGGGGGGAAGCAGAGGGATGGAAAATACTTTTTTTTCCCCCACTACTTTCCAAATTTGCACTTTGTTACTAAATAGAAAAGTATAGCTTAAATGTAACTCGTTACATGTAAAAGTGCTGCCAATTGTACTTAAGTACTGTAACAAAGTACAAGTACTTCGTTACTACCCATCTCTGTCTCTGGGTATAATACATACCGTGGAATGTTTAATTCTTCAGAAAATTCACATTTGTACTAAAATATAAATAACTGTAATGCAAAATATAATAGTACTTATCACATTTAGCTTGCTGATCAGGGTTCTATTTTTAACTGAAGGCTGAACATGACCCATGTACCATTACTTTAAATTTCAACTGGCAGTAAAGAAAATACATCAAAAACGCAATAAGCTGCTCACCCAATATTCTGCATTCTCTTATCAAAGAGTAACAAAATGATCTTGACCTTGCTGCATCTAACTGGTCTGCATTGTGCTGAGATTGTGCTGCAGTGTGCGCCATAATTTGTACACACAACTGTATAACAGAACAAATGCCTAAATACATTTTAACCAACATGGAGAGGTATATTTTGTAGGGCATGCCTAGATATCATTCTACTACTTATTTCTATAGCGCAACTAGACATACACAGCACTGTACACTTGAACATGAAGAGACAGTCCCTGCTCGAAAGAGCTTACAATCTAATCAGGACAAGTAAGAGATAAGAGAATTACTTAAGGTGGGAATGATAAAACATACAAGGGTACTGAGCATATGAATAGGAGTTAAGAGTTAAAAGCAGCATCAAAAAGGTGGGCTTTTAGCCTAGATTTGAAGACAACCAGAGCTGGAGCTTGACGCACTGACTCAGGAAGTCTATTCCAGGAATATGGTGCAGCAAGATAAAAGGAACGGAGTTTGGAGTTGCCAGTGGAAGAGAAGGTAACAGATAAGACTTACCACCCAGGAATGCTAAAAGATCATCCCGCATATTCCTTAATTTGCACTTCCCCAACTGCAAAGGTCTAAAATACAAACTAATGCATGCGTCAAACTTTACCTACTTGAGTACACAGTTATGGAACGCACTGCCGCACAACTTAAAAACGATTTACGAATTAACCAACTTCTGCAAACTACTGAAGACCCATCTCTTTAATAAGGCATACCACAAAGATCAACAAATGTGAACATACACCACTCCTCCACTGAGGAACTGAGTTCAATTCCCACTTCAGGCACAGGCAGCTCCTTGTGACTCTGGGCAAGTCAGTTAACCCTCCATTGCCCCACGTAAGCCGCATTGAGCCTGCCATGAGTGGAAAAGCGCGGGGTACAAATATAACAAAAATATTTAGAACTGTCTTATAATATATGCTTGTTATATTACTATCAGGTTCTATCATTATCATGTTACTCATGATTCTTCTGCAACACGAAATGTCTATTTTCTAATATATCTTCACCATTCATGATGTATTGTAAGCCACAATGAGCCTGCAAAAAGGTGGGAAAATGTGGGATTAAAATGTAATAAATAAATAAGAGAGATTTACCCAATGAATGGAATTCCCAGGGAGGAGTGTAGGGAGAGATGAGTGGAGAGGTACTGAGGAGCTGAAACGTGAATGCGCTTGTAAGTCAATAAGAGGAGTTTGAACTGTATGCAGAAACGGATAGGGAGCCAATGAAGTGACTTGAGGAGAGGGCTAATATGAGCATAATGAGACTGGCGGAATATAAGCCCTTCAGCAGCATCTTGAACTGATTGAAGGAGAGAAAGATGGCTTAGTGGGAGAGAACACCTTCCTTTTGCTGTGCTCCACTTAATTGGGACTCTCGCTCCTCAAGATCTTTGCACAGAACTCTCCTAAATTCAAGGCTGCCCTTAATACCTGTTTACATAAGTACATAAGTACATAAGTAGTGCCATACTGGGAAAGACCAAAGGTCCATCTAGCCCAGCATCCTGTCACCGACAGTGGCCAATCCAGGTCAAGGGCACCTGGCACGCTCCCCAAACGTAAAAACATTCCAGACAAGTTATACCTAAAAATGAGGAATTTTTCTAGTCCATTTAATAGCGGTCTATGGACTTGTCCTTTAGGAATCTATCTAACCCCTTTTTAAACTCCGTCAAGCTAACCGCCCGTACCACGTTCTCCGGCAATGAATTCCAGAGTCTAATTACACGTTGGGTGAAGAAAAATTTTCTCCGATTCGTTTTAAATTTACCACACTGTAGCTTCAACTCATGCCCTCTAGTCCTAGTATTTTTGGATAGCGTGAACAGTCGCTTCACATCCACCCGATCCATTCCACTCATTATTTATACACTTCTATCATATCTCCCCTCAGCCGTCTCTTCTCCAAGCTGAAAAGCCCTAGCCTTCTCAGCCTCTCTTCATAGGAAAGTCGTCCCATCCCCACTATCATTTTCGTCGCCCTTCGCTGTACCTTTTCCAATTCTACTATATCTTTTTTGAGATACGGAGACCAGTACTGAACACAATACTCCAGGTGCGGTCGCACCATGGAGCGATACAACGGCATTATAACATCCGCACACCTGGACTCCATACCCTTCCTAATAACACCCAACATTCTATTCGCTTTCCTAGCCGCAGCAGCACACTGAGCAGAAGGTTTCAGCGTATCATCGACGACGACACCCAGATCCCTTTCTTGATCCGTAACTCCTAACGCGGAACCTTGCAAGACGTAGCTATAATTCGGGTTCCTCTTACCCACATGCATCACTTTGCACTTGTCAACATTGAACTTCATCTGCCACTTGCACGCCCATTCTCCCAGTCTCGCAAGGTCCTCCTGTAATCGTTCACATTCCTCCTGCGACTTGACGACCCTGAATAATTTTGTGTCATCGGCGAATTTAATTACCTCACTAGTTATTCCCATCTCTAGGTCATTTATAAATACATTAAAAAGCAACGGACCCAGCACAGACCCCTGCGGGACCCCACTAACTACCCTCCTCCACTGAGAATACTGGCCACGCAATCCTACTCTCTGCTTCCTATCTTTCAACCAGTTCTTAATCCATAATAATACCCTACCTCCGATTCCATGACTCTGCAATTTCTTCAGGAGTCTTTCGTGCGGCACTTTGTCGAACGCCTTCTGAAAATCCAGATATACAATATCAACCGGCTCCCCATTGTCCACATGTTTGCTTACCCCCTCAAAAAAATGCATTAGATTGGTGAGGCAAGACTTCCCTTCACTAAATCCGTGCTGACTTTGTCTCATCAGTCCATGTTTTTGTATATGCTCTGCAATATTATTCTTAATAATAGCCTCCACCATCTTGCCCGGCACCGACGTCAGACTCACCGGTCTATAATTTCCCGGATCTCCTCTGGAACCTTTCTTAAAAATCGGAGTAACATTGGCTACCCTCCAGTCTTCCGGTATTACACTCGATTTTAGGGACAGATTGCATATTTCTAACAGTAGCTCCGCAAGTTCATTTTTTAGTTCTATTAATACTCTGGGATGAATACCATCAGGTCCCGGTGATTTACTACTCTTCAGCTTGCTGAACTGACCCATTACATCCTCCAAGGTTACAGAGAATTTGTTTAGTTTCTCCGACTCCCCCGCTTCAAATATTCTTTCCGGCACCGGTGTCCCCCCCAAATCCTCCTCGGTGAAGACCGAAGCAAAGAATTCATTTAATTTCTCCGCTACGGCTTTGTCCTCCTTGATCGCCCCTTTAACACCATTTTCGTCCAGCGGCCCAACCGACTCTTTGTTTAAACATGTTTATCCACTCCTAACCGAGCTGAGATAATATTTAATCACCTCTCTGACTTCATGTGCAACTCTTTAAATTAGCCCTCCTTATTTTCTAACTCCTCTTACTCTTACCTATCTATATGTTCCATCTTTGCTTATACCCTTTGCTGTCTATTAAAATGTTTTATTTCGTATTGTGTGGATATTGTAAGAATTATGCTATACCATACTTTGTACTGCTATTTGAATATTTGTACTGTTGTAATTGTCTATTGCTTATGTTTGATTTACTCTTACTGTACAGTGCCTTGAGTGAATTCTTTCAAAAAGGCGGTAAATAAATCCTAATAAATAGATAATAAACATGCCTCTCACAGCAATATGCCATACATCTGTGGGCTTCACTGATTTTCAGTCGGGGTTACTTTGGATCCAATGAGCTGAAGAAGATCTGCCAAATATCTTCCCATGTAAGGTCATGCATAATGTTGCTTCTAATTTTTGCAGGACCATGTGTGCACGAAAAACATTTTCTGCGCAAGCTTTCAGCCTCAACTCGATGTGTGTGGCCTATGTTCACAATCATGAAAGCCAGCAAAAATGTTGTGCATGCATTTCTGACCTGTGTGCACGTGCATAGTTTAGAGGAACACTGGTCACGATACTGGTGACCAGTGTGTGAATGACATCTACCCCACCACCCTGCCTTCAAACTGTTTATAGGGCATGCTCTCAAGGAGATGGGCATTTCCAAATGCATTCTCTTCACCTATTGAGAAACGCCTTGTCCTTCAAGCATGTGGCTCTTCTTCTCATCCATGTTTCTCTTTCTGTCATGAATGTGGTTAAAGAGGCAACAGTAGCAGAAAAAAAAAAAACTAGAACGATGATGAGAGCCCAGAGGTCTCTAAGGGCCACCACTGGCCCCGGGCCTTGAATTGAAGAACACTGCAAAGAGTCATCGTGGCTTGATGGCCATATCATAGCCTGCAGTTCCTCTCCTACTTGCGGTGTCCATCTCCTTTTCTTTTCTGTCCCATACTAATATAGCATTCCTTGTCTTTATTATTTTGTTTTTAATTTGTAAATTGCCTGAATGAAAGGTGTATATGAAGTGTAATAATCATAAACCATTTCACAGCATGCACAAAATTTTCAGTCATTGTTTACACTGAGCCTATACGCACGTGTGTGGGGTGTATTTTTATAAGTGCCAGGCTGGGTCAGACCAGTCTCCATGTCAAGCTCAGCATCCTGTCTCTGCAAGTGGCTACCTAATGCATGCATCCTAACAGGGTGATCCATTCCCTGTTGTTCACTCCCAAACAGAAGAGGCTAATAATTGCTAATGGACATGAACCTGCCCTCTAGAATTTTGTCTAAATTTTTTTTATTTTTTAAACCAACTGTGTGCAAACCTTGACCATTTATTCCACAACTTGATGTGTGCTCCCTGAAAATAAAGTCTAAGGGGGCAATGCTACGACAGGGTGATTCCATTTAGGTGCCCTGGTAAATTGGGATGACAGCCTATTTATATGGACACTTGGATGCCAAAGTGCCCTTACTGAATACTAGTATACATCTGGGAGCCCAGCAGTGGCGTAGCCAGAAGGCAATTTTGGGTGGGCCAACAGGTTGGATGGGTGGGCACTAGTCAAGCCATGAAATACTTGACAACTATGCTATGATACGGGACAGTAAGGAAACAATGGCAGATGGCCGATGCACGAAGGTACCAAGAGTAGGAAGTATTCAATTCAAGCCATATGGAGACAGAAGCTATGAAAGTTTGACAGCTGAAGCTGTACTGCATGTACCCGGATTAGCCAACAGCCTCCTATCACTTTCAAAATTTGCAGAAGCTGGATTGAAAGTCATTTTCCACAAAGACAGTTGTAAAGTAAAGAAGGGCAAGGCAGTTTTGTTTACCACATTTACTAGATGAACACCAACGGTCTGGAAGTGAATGATCACGCAGACTTTGCAGGAGTGACTGATGCACAGCATTCTTTTCTTCACCCGTCGCTGGCAGCGCTGCCATTCATTCACACAGGCAGCACCGCTCCCCTTTGCTGTGTCCATCCGGCCCTCTCTGATGCACTTCCTGTTTACGTAGGGCCAAATGGACGCGGCAGAGGGGAGCGGAGCTGCCTCTGTGAATGAATGGCAGCGCTGCCAGTGACGGGCGAAGAAAAGAATGATGCAGGGGCCGAGGCAGCGCCGGCGGGGAGGACATGCGAGGGGATGTTGGGTGGGCCTGAAGGGAAAGTGGCTGGGCCTGGGCCTGCCCATGGCTACGCCCCTGGAGCCCAGCATTAATGTATATCAGGTGCCCCTATTTATACCCACTGTAGACCTGGCATAAATGTAGCAAGCACGTGGTCAACTTACAGTGTTCCATAAGTTGTCCCCCATAGCCTGTCCATGCTCCACACCCCCTTACAAATACACGCTATACCTTTTGAGTGTCTTTTTCAAGAATATGATTTTGATGCTGTAGAATGTCATGTCAGAAAGGACATCCAGCTCAGGATATGGACATCCAATTCTGTACTTCACACATGGACATCCATTTCTCATGTATTTTAGAACAGGATCTGCCCACATACAGCCTGTTCTAAAATACATGAGAAATGGATGTCCAGCATGAACATTCGTTATACACATTAAAACATCCAAACTATGAATGGGGCAAAACAGGGAACGCAGATGTCTTTGTGGCAGCAGAGGAACATCCATATTATAAAATGGCCACATAGACATTCATATGGAGGTTCACTACAATTGCCCCCATGCTTGCAGGTCACTTACATATTTAGGTACAGGAGGTACTTCTATGTTCCAGGAGGGCTCACTTATTTGTACTGAAGTTTAAGGAGAACTGAACCTGGAACTGACCATTAGGCCACTCCATCGACTTGCCTTGCTGCTTTCTTGGGAATGGCCATAATATCAGGAGCAGTCATGCAGCCTGATATCTACTATCACTGTTACATCATTGGGGGGTGGGAGGGGGTCATTTAGGGCACCTGTTTCTGACTTAGTCGTGACTGAAACAGGTCTAGATAAACATGTACTACTTTTTTGCCCTGGACCTTTTTTTCTGTTCCATTATTACTGAAAAATGTCCGAAAGGCCCCCTTGAAATTCAGACTAACTGCTGAGTGCAATATCCCAAATCTGATGTCATGGCTTCTATTGTGTCCCTCACCCCGATATACCTTTCTTTTTTGTTAGGTCCCACAGTGCTACTCCAGGAAATGGCCCACTTCCCTGCAGTTCCTCCTGCGTCGGCTGGTGTCCGTGCTGAAAAGACAGGTTTAAGGCCCACAGACAGGAAGCGCCAGACTCCCAAGGGATGCCTGAACTTCTTGTTTTGGGCCTATTTAAGGAAGGCCTTGGTGTTCCCTTGATGCCTTCACAACAGGTCTCTCATGGTGCTTTTGCCTTCTGACCTGTCTGCCCCACCTTGCTTCCTGACCAGGCTACCATGCCTGACGTCCAGCCTGCCTTGCCTGGCCACCAGCCTGCCATGCCAGATATCCAGTCTGCCTCGCCTCCAGACCTGCTAGCCTAGCTCTACTTCCAGACTACCTTGCCTTATCTCCAATCCAGCCTTGCCTCCACTCCTGCTAAGTATCCATCCCAACCTAAGCCTTATCGTCAGCTCCAGTTGGGCCTAGTCCCGTCTGTCCTGTCTTGCCCGGGTGACTTGCCTGCCGCCAGTCTGTGCCCAGCTAACCCTTGGGTTAACCAGGTAGCAGCAACCTAGCTGCGGGCCAAGGGCTCACCTTTTCTGAATTGTGATAGCTGAGTTTTGAAAATTGCAAGTTAGATGTTTTTGCGAGAAAAACATCCATCTGCCACTTTGTGCCACTTTTGAGATGTTTTCCTCTTTTGAAAATGAGCACCTTGGGAACCTAAGGGGGCAATCATTAAGACATTATTTTACCCTAACTTGTAGTATTTAAGCACTGCTCCCATTTTATCCAGTGACACCCAATTACTAATAACTGGGGTTTAATGGTAAAATATAACATGTCTTAAAGGTAACCCACACTGATAACGTCTCCCCTAAATGTCAATAATCAATACATTTAGGCACACAGTTGGGATGTAAATGTAAGTGAATTTGTTATCAAATTCTTCAAGTGGCACCAAAGTACAGGTGCCCACTTTCCACAGGTAGTTTACCTGTTGAATAAGCACACTTATGTAACAAAACACTGGTGCAAGTCAGAAAAAACACACCTACATTTCAGTGCACCAAATTATACCAGTCTATGGTAGGCATAAATAGGCACAAAATGTGAGCGTAACTTACAGTATTTCATAAGCTGTGCACAACTATGTATACATCTCACTTGCATTTACGTGCTAAGACACATGTATGTATCTTATAGAATAGTGCTGTGTGTGCATATGTGTATATTCATGCATGCGACTACTTGTAGTCTATAAATATACATGCGCAATCATGTTATAGAATTAGGGGTAAGTGGCTGTTACCAGCTAGCTTTGTTTGAAAGCGTTCGTAACTGTTCTCTGTTCACTCGCCACATCCCAGTCATGATTTTATAAACCCTCCACAATATCCCCTCTCAGTCATCTCTTCTTGAAAATGAAGAGCCCTCATCTGTTTAGCCTTTCTTCAAGAGGGAGACACCTTTTATGTTGGACTACCCTTCTCTGAAATCTTCTCCAGTTGGATGACCAGAATGGTCCACAACACTCAAGAAATGATCACACCACAGATGTACACAGAGGCTTTATGATAGTCTGTGTTTTATTCCCATTCCTTTCTGCATAACTGCTAACATTTTATTTACTTTTTTGATTACCGCTGCACACTGGATTCAGGATTCAACATTATCATCCAAAATGACAACAAGATCCTTTTTCTAATATAGAACCCTGAACTGTGTAAAGAGACAGGAGAATCTTATAAGAAGGCTTTTAAGCAGGGAAGAACATAGGTGGGGAAGCCTGGTTCAAACCCTGCTTCTGCTCCTTGTAATCTCGGGCCAGTCACTTAACCTTCCATTGCCTTAGGTACAAACCTTGACTAAGCCCTGCGGAGACAGGGAAATTACCTACTGTACTTGAGTGCAACTCACCTTGAGCTACAACTGAAAAAGGTGAGCCAAATCCAAAAACATAAGCGTTGCCTTTATAAAATCATCCCATTGGAAAGCGTCTGCATGCACTTACACGTGCTACAAGGCAGATGCAAATAACCAGCCTAACAGAGTTTAGGGGCAGGGCTGGAGATTAGTTTATTTGGCTCCTGCAATGAAAAAAAAGGTGTCCCACTTGCCTTGCATGAAGAGGTTTCTGAGGTCTTGATTTCTCCTTTTTGGTAGATGCTTAAAAGATAACACAACCTAAGACGACTCAAGATTTTTTCAGGACCAACAAAAAAGACTGCTGGTGCTGGCCTCAGACTGTATTCAAACCAGTAGCCAATGGACTTTCCCTTTAATAACCTGCCTCCTCTTTCTTTCTTTCTTTCTCTCTCTCTCTCCCAAAAGCGTGTCTAGTTTTACCTCTCGAAGATGGGGGAGGAAGGGAAATTCCAGTGAATAATTTGAAACCCCTGCCTTATTAATGTTAAAGTAAACAAAAATTAATTCAGTCAACACGTGGGAGGTGAGGAGATGAATAACATGAATTAGCACAGGGAGAGAGGGGGAACAGAAATGCACACCACTGGTGGGTGGCAGGAGTGGACCACTTCATTTTTTTTCACTATGCCTTTTACTATTGAGTCTGGGCTCAGGTTCAACCTACTAGGTAAAATTTCTGTTTTTCAGAGAAATGTGTGCACATCACATACCATGTAACATTTACAAAGTACACGCAATTTCATATTTTCAGAGAAAAAATGGCTCCAGTCTTAGATTTAGCTCGTCTTTCTCAGTAGTTCAATATGAGCTAAATTCAGGTACCGTAGGCTAGCTATTTCCTTATCTCCAGAGGGCTTATAATCTAAATTTGTACCTGAAGCAGTGGAGGATTAAGTGACTCGTTTTCCTGGTTCTCAGCCCACTGCTCTGCCCATTAGGCTACCTACAGAAATGTGTTGAGGCTACACAGAGGAGGATGTTAAAGCTGAAAATCTGTTTTGATTTTAAGAGCTCTGTTTAGGCAATCAGGTGACAACATCTCCTGTTAGCAGGGTTATTATCATTGCACACTGGAGGAAATTAGAAGACTGCGGAAGGCAAACTAAAGGACACCAGATAGTAATAATAGTGCTATTGCTAATCATTTCTATAGCAGGTCCTAGATATGTGTCACTGTACAGATACCTATCACAGAGCAACAAAGCAATTTCGGTTGAAGGGAGACCAAATGTTTTCATGTTCAGCCTTCAACTGCCGTCTCTATATCAAAAGCAGGGTAACAATGTGTGCAACTCCAGCTGGGACTGGTTCAACAGAGGACAGTGCATCAGCAGATGACAGTAATTTTTTGTTGTTCTTGGCAAGTGGTAGTATAGCATAGAGAATGACACGAGGGGGGGGGGGGGGGGTGGAGACAACGTTTATCCCCGTCCCCGTGAGCTCTGTCCCCATCAGCTCTGTCTGATCCCATCTGCACAAGCCTTGAACAGTTATGATTTTACATTTAAATGTTATTAAAGTATAAAAAGAAACAATATTCTGTACAACTGTTGTTTTATAAGTCACAAACAATACAGAACAAGGATCAACCAAACCCGTTTCCCCTCCCTCAAACATAATACAGAACAAGGATCAACAAAACCTCTGTCTCCCCCCCCCCCCCCCCCCCCCCCCCCACCTACACTACTGGGAAAACAGAACAAGCCAAATTACTACAGAATGCTACATAGAAAATTCATGCTAATAGAATATCTCAGTCACACACACAGAACACAAATGCCAAGTACTTTATAGCTGACCAAAAATGATAAACATATATTAAACCAAAATCCCAAGAAGCCACACCAAAGAAATAGAAAGAGATGCATTTCCTCCTGCAAAACATAAATAACACACATGCCAGGGATGGAATTAGGGGAGTGCAACTAGGAGAGCTGCCCCCTGGCCAGAGAAAGCCCTAAGCCTGCTGGAAGCTCAAGAAGTCGTGGCCTAGTAGTGGGCTTTGGGGTCCTCTCCCAAATTTCTGCCCTGGCCCATGTCTAAAACCAGCTCTGGCAGGACACACATTTCAAATCTAACATATTCTAATTGCAAAATAGAAAATAAAATTATTTTTTTCTATCTTTAGTTGTCTAGTCATTTTATTTTTCAAATCACATTGGTCCCAGGCTCTTGTTTCTGTTTCCCCGTCTTCTCTTAACTCTCTCGCCATGGTCTCCTGCCCATTTGATATTTCTTCTTTCTCCATGCTCACCATCCATCTTCAATCTCTATGTTCTTATCTTTCCCCAAGTTCAATATCTCCTTTCTCTGTGTCCCCTACACTCTCTGTCCAGCATCTCCCCAAATTCATCATCACCACTCTATGTCCCTATCCCCTCCCCCTCCAGCATCATTCCTCTGTGACCCTATGTACACAAGTCTAGCATCTCCCTTCTGTATTTCTATTTTCCCCCATGTCTAGCATCTTCCCTGTGTCCATATACCATCCGAATGCAGCAACTCCCCTTTTTTCCCCCACCCTATGCTCCTCTCCACTCCCGTAATCTCCCCTCTCTTTCTGTATACCTCCCTGTGACCAGCTTCTCCCCTCTCTTCCTTCCCCACACCAATGTGTCTCTCTTCCCTCCCTCCCTCCGCTGTGTGTTCAGTATTTCACTCCCTCTCCCTTATTCCCTTGGTACGGCATTGCTCTTTTCCTTCCCTCCCTTTGTATCATACCATATACTCTTTTCACTATCCCTCCCCTCTTTTTGTACCATACTATATATATTTAGTACTCTTTATCTTACAATCAGTTAATTATTCCTACTGTAACCTAGGTATCCCTCTGTTTCTTCTCCCCTCTTCACTTTGACACAATTATATTTGATTTGTATACAGCTTGGATAACTATTTTATTTGCGATATATTAAATAAATTTGAACTGTGAACTTAAGGTGTAGCTAACAGAGAATGAGGCCATAAAACAGTCTACAAAAATATCAGACATGCAGATAGAACAAACAAACATGAGAGCCCATTAGGCTCAGAATAAAATGACATGTCCCAAATTTGTGGACTCTAAAGATATGTAACCTTGATGGCCAATGCCTGTGTGTCATAGAGGGAGCTATGCAAAACAGCTAAACTGCAGAAACATAGAAATCAGGAAGTCCGTGCAATACAGCAGACCTGCAAATCTGCACAACAGTGACCAGAGGAAGTGAGCCAACTTAAAACAGCCAGAGACAACCAGAAAAATAATGTGCTGGAGTCGTCAGGCACACTGGGATAGCCAGTGCTATAGAAGCGGGAATTGTAACGGGAGAGATACAGGCAACCACTGGAGGAGATACCATAGAGGAGAGAATGTAGCTGGAACCATACCATCGGCTGCAGCAGCTGGAACTATACAGGCAATTGCTGTAACTAGTGCTATAGCACAGTGGCGTAGCCAAAGGTGGGCCTAGGTGGGCCAGGGCCCATCCACTTAGGACTCAGGCCCACCCAACAGCTCCACACGTTTAGTACTAGCTAGTGGGGATCCCAAGCTCTGCCAAGTGAAGACGCCCCCTGATGATGCCAAAAACAGTGCTCTTCAGCAGTCTAAGTTTCCAAAGCTGCTGATACCGGCCTCAGCGCACGCCTGCTGCACGCTGCCAAGCTGGACAGCAGCATTTTCCCCGCAAGCTGAGATATGTTTTTTAAGTTGGTAGGAGAACTCTTGATGCCCATCCACTTCTTGACTAGGCCCACCCAAAATTTGCTGTCTGGCTACGCCCCTGCTATAGCAGTGGCTGTGATAGGTGAAACCATGCAGAAAACATTAGGAGCTGGCATAAAATGTACGACAGCTTCAGATGATGCCGAAGAGGCGAGTGCGGCTACTGGTAGTCTACTTGCAAGCATAGCTAGTGTTCCATATAGGCAAGTGTGTTAGGTGGTGCTATAGAGGAAGCTGTAGGAGCTGGTAGTATACAGATGGATGGTGTGGAAGGATATAATAGGTTACGGCAACTGGTGCCATACAGGAGGCTACTGCAACTGATGTAGAATTGTGGCTGCTGCATCTGAAGCCACGCCTGTGGACGCCACACTCGAACCCACAGCTGCTGACGTTGCTACCTAAGCTCTATATGTGGATGCCGTCTCTAAAGTCATGCCTGGGGATAATTTTCCAAAGCCATTCCTGTGGATGAGGCCTTTGAAGCTACGTTTGTAAATGGAACAGCCTTAAGTATGCTTAATCCCAATCAACACCTGAGGAATGGTGCATTTTGAAGCCACATGTAGGGATGCTACACGTGAATCAAATACTACTCTGTTCTATCAGTGCCATATGCATAGGAGTCAACTGTTCAAAATTATTGGGGGTGCTAAATCCATTGGAAATTACCTCTCCCTGGACAAAGTCAAGGAGTTTGTTCAACACTGGATGTGCTCAAACACCCACAGGGCTAGCTCCTATGACCATATGTACAGCCTCTGTATCTGTGCCCTACAGGAAATGCTGTCCCAGAGGCTGCTGTAAGCGGACGACCATATAGGCTATCAAAGCTACTGTACAGCTAATTTCTAGAATAAGTCATACAGCCGTCTCGAGCAACTATGACATGCAGCCAAGAGGAGAAGATGCTAGAAAGGCCATGTAATTCAGCTGCAGGATACATTCAGTTAACTCAACTGACTAATACAGGTAGAATGACATCACTGGAGCTGATGTGAAAGTTGTAGCTAAGCAAAACAGAAGAGCAGATGTTGTTCCCAAGAAGGGCACAGGAACTGCCATGAGAGACACACCCAGGGAGATCTAAAAGGCGAGATATACAATTGGCTAGTGTGGAAGTGAAATTCAGAAGATAACTAAACCATGAAACACATGAGGTACATAATAACTGAGTGACTGCTAGAACTGCAGAATACAAGCGTATGCTGCCACTGTGCAACTGCTATTACTGTGAAAAACAGGAGGTTGCTGCCACTGTGTAGAACACAAGTGTGGTTGATGCCAAAAATGCAGTGAGACAAACTCACAATCTATGATCCTCTGCTCAGGTTCTCAGCAGGGTGCTCTAACCATTAGGCTACTGCATAACACATGAAATTGCCTTGACTAAGTATCCCAGAAGGATGCTGCCACTAAGCCGCACAGGTGTCTGGCTAAAGTAGTGAAACATCTGAGATTGCTGGAAGAATGTAGCCCAGGAGGCGGCTGCAATCGTTGAGAAAAGGAAGATGGCACAACTGAATTAACACAAGATGTTGCATAATGCTATAGTGGCCAGCAGAAGGGTATGTTGAAAGTGGACAACACAAAAGTGCTTACCATTTCTAGCTATAGCAGTAGCATACCACAATTGAATAGTAATGTGTGAAATTGGGCACAAGATTCAAAACTGCGATATTTAGGATGTGGCTTTAAGTGAATCACTGTCCTTGGCTGTAGAATGTGTAGCACTGCACAGCACATGAGGGAGTAAGAAATAAAATCAACATGCCTAACACTGCAGTGAAATGAGGAAGTTAGGATGAAACATCAAGAGCCTGTGTGAGGCCTGGAACAGAAAAAAGACAAATAAGTTAATAGTATGAAATACCTTCAAACGGTGCAGCTGAGAGACACTGCTGAACTGATAAGCTGGTGAACAATGATGGTCTAACTCCAGATCAGAAGAATCCCCCCCCCCCCCCCAACCACTTTTTTTAAAGTAGCTTCCATGATGGGAAATGGGAGTGAACTACTTAGCTTGGAGCAAATACATAGTAACATAGTAAGTGATGGCAGAAAAAGACCTGTACGGTCCATCCAGTCTGTCCTTGATTTGTATCTGCCATTTTCAGGGCACAGACCGTTGAAGTCTGCCCAGCACTAGCCCCGCCTCCTAACCACCGGTGCTACCACCCAATCTCTGCTAAGCTTCTAAGGATCCATTTCTTCTGAACAGGATTCCTTTATGTTTATCCCACACATTTTTGAATTCCGTTACTGTTTTCATCTCTACCACCTCCCTCGGAAGGGCATTCCAAGTATCCACCACTCTCTCCGTGAAAAAATACTTCCTGATATTTTTCTTGAGTCTGCCCCTCTTCAACCTCATTTCTTGTCCTCTAGTTCTACCGCCTTCCCGACTCTGAAAAAGGTTCCTGGATGATACTGCTGAAAATCCAGGTATGGACCCAGTGAGTAGGACTTACCCAGTTAGGAATCATTCCTATTCAGAGAAGAACCACTGAACACAAACCTCATATTTTTTGAAAAAGGCATTCAAAGACAGCTGACAGGAGAGGATAATGAGTCTGGTTTAAGAAGTGCAAACTAGAGCTTTAGGACAGGTCTCAAAGGTAGTTCATTTCTCACCTGAGAAAAGGAACAGATATCCTGAGGACAGAAATCCAGCAGATGTATACTGTATATTATGCAAATATAAACCGAGAATATTTTTCCCCTAAAAATAGGGGGGGGGGAATGTTAACTCGAATATAAACTAATGATTACATTCAACTAATCCTCTCTCTCCTTCCTTCCCCCATGGCATCTGGCATTCCTGCTAATCCCTCCCTTTCCTGAGGTGTCCTGCTGTGGCTAGCTCTGCCCCCAGCCTCCCCCCCCCTGAAACTGGAAACTTCCATTCACTCACTCCTTCCATTGTAAAGAGGAACCCCCCTATCTTACAGCCCTGGTGGTCCAGTGGTGAGCTGGGGTAGGAGCGATCCTCTTCCACTCCTACCTGTGCAGTCTCCATACTGAAAATGGCTGCCGCGAGACTGCCGTTGAAACTTGCAGCAGCCATTTTCAGTATAGAGACTGTGTAGGAGGATCACTCCTGCCCTAGCTCACCACTGGACCACCAGGACTATAAGGTCTGCAGTGGGTGTCCTCTTTACAATGGAGGGAGTGAGTGGGAGTTTCCAGATAGGGAGAGGGAGCTGGGACAGAGCCAGCTGCAGCAGGACACCTCGGGGAAGGGAAGGAATGGTGAAGCGCTGGTTATCAGGTGGGGAGGGGAGGACAAAAGCGCCAGTCATTGGGTGGGGACTTGAATAGACAGAGACACCTATTTTAGACCCTAAAATCTCAGTTTATATTCAAGTATACTGTATATGGTATATGAAATTAAGCCAGAGGCAACAAGAACTGAAATGAATTACAGCAGAGTTTCATATTATCCAATATACTGGTTAAAATTAGTAATACAGAAATACACAATTCTGTTCTTACAATAGCTTGGAATAGAAAGTAGGGACAGGCAGTTTGCCAGAAAAGGATCGCATAAATGCACCAGAGAAACACAGAAAGGAAAAGAAAGGAAAGGAAAGGGAAGGGGATGGGATGGGATTTGATATACAAATTAAATGCAGGTACTTATTTTGTACCTGGAACAAGGAGGGTTCAGTGACTTGACCAGAGTCAAAAGGAGCTGCAGTAGGAATCAACCCTGGGGCTCAGCATGTAGAGGCTTCCTGCCATTTGTTAATGGTTGGGAGCTAGTCACAAATATGCTCCTTCTAAAGCTATGGAAACCTTGGCTTCCCAAAAGAAAACTAGTGATAAATGTGCAAATAAAACATCCACTTACCTCAGCCACAGTGAAACTTGCAGCAAGAAGTGTAAATAAATATAAACTGCATACTCCCTGGTCAGAAGACTGTCACACACATAAGGTTGAATAAAATAATCTTTAACCTCATTCACTCCTTATAGTTGTCACCCATGGAAGGAGTATAGCTGGGGGGGGGGGGGGGGGGGGGGGGGACCAACAAGTGTCATTTTAGCTCAGTTAGGAATGTCAGACAAGAAAACCCCTGTTCGACTGACACCCAGAAACAAACCGAGTCAGGAGCTGACAGACGAACAGCAAGGAGGAGCTGCACAATCCGTCCACCATTCAATGCTAAACAATACCCATAAAGGGCGAATCATGTGGAACTACTTTTTTCTCTGTCTCCACTCACTGGTCGACGGATATTCATTCTGGACTGATCTGGTATGGGCGAAAAGGAATGGATGATTGGGCCACAGACCGAATGGCCCTCCCCATTCCACTACCTCTGCTTTAATACATTCTCCAAGAAGAGCAGACTTAACCTTTCTATGTTAATCAAACGCTGAACTACTTCCATTGAACACATATACAGCATACCATTTAAAATGAAGCATTTTATATGTGCACTAATGTACTTAAAGATACCAGATATTTAAACACAAAGCATTTTTGCACGTTGTTAAAATGATCATTTTTGTACTGACCATTCAATACACATATCTACATGAAATCTGCACGTGACAATTTCTCAGGAATATCTTTCATTTTCAGAAATGTTTCAATCTTTTCTCCTTTTTTTAATTTAAATTTTCACAGAAAAAGTACAAGAATGGAATAGCAGAAATATTAAAGAAATAACAAAATCATTTCCTTCATAACCATCTAGCCTACATCAATGGAAAAAAGAATTACTACAACAAAAAAGAAAATTACGTAAGAAAATAATTAGGCTCTAACATCTATTTACATTATGGCATTGCAATGTAGCATTTACTCTACTAATCTAAGAAAATATTTCTCATGACCTTTAAGAAATTGTTCCAATTGTAACAAATCCCCCAAAATAAAATCTTATCCTTGTAAATGTTTGCTTACTTTTCAAGGTAATTAAAAAAAAAAAATGAAGCCCCTAGGGCAGTGGTTCCCAAACCTGGTCCTGGAGGCACCCCAACCAGTCAGGTTTTCAGGATATCCACCATGAATATTCATGAGAGAGATTTGCATGCACTGCCTCCACTGCATGCAAATTTCTCTCACAAATATTCATTGTGGATATCTCCTGAAAACCTGACTGGCTGGGGTGCCTCCAGGATCAGGTTTGGGAACCATTGCCCTAGGTCAACTACTCTAGACTTAAAAGCTAAAAAAAAGCTTTACATCTAAGTTGGTTTGCCCTAGAGACATCAGGAAAAACAAATTTTTGCTCCACAAAAACAAAACAAAACAAATTTTTTTTCTGAAAGTTACCAAAAGAGTAGATCTAGTACTTATGATATCTTGAGTATCCTCAAGGAAGGAAGTTCAATCTATTTCTGAAAAAATTAAATTAATCCACACCCTGTTGATCCAACTTAATCTGACTTTTATCTGGTAAATGACAGCAATTAGAAACTGGTATAGTATCGCTGTAGCTAAACCTAGAATCTCCTTTACATAAGTTCTATGTAAATTCTCAGAGGATAACAGATATATAGCAGGAAAATTCAGGAAATGCAGATTCCTTACTCTATTAGCATTTTCCATCATTTCCAACTTTAAGTGAATATTATGAGCATTCTTAACAGCTGAGACAGAAAAAGTAGCTTGCAGAGAGGTAGACTGTGTTTCTTCAGCTGATAAACGTTTATCCAGTATATCAATATTAGAGTCCATATTTGTCAATTTTTTCACCACTTTCTTAGAAAAGGTCACCTTCTTAGAAATAACAGCTTGAAGCATCCCCTCCACCCGTTGATCTGAATCCCATATATCTTTCAAGGTAATTTTCTGATTATCCCCCTTTAAACTGAGGTAATTAACAGGGAAAAGTAGCTTGTAAAATTGAAGGTAATTAAAGAAGATCATTTGAGGAGATATTTTTCACCTCCTGAGGAGGTAGCCACATCAGAAGAAAAGGGAGAAGGCAGGGGAGTGTGGTAGGGTTGCCAACTAAATCCAGATTTGCCCGACAGGGTTGATCCAGTCCTGGGCTTCCCCCACTGAATGCAGGGGACTTGTGGTTCTCTGTGCATATCCAGCAGATAGCCAAGACCTGGTGCTTCTTCCTCTATAACATTAGCAAAATTCGCCCTTTCCTCTCTGAGCACACCACCCGAACTCTCATCCACTCTCTCATCACCTCTCGCCTTGACTACTGCAACCTACTCCTCACTGGCCTCCCACTTAGCCATCTATCCCCCCTTCAGTCTGTTCAGAACTCTGCTGCACGTCTTATCTTCCGCCTGGACCGATATACTCATATCACCCCTCTCCTCAAGTCACTTCACTGGCTTCCGATCAGGTACCGCATACAGTTCAAGCTTCTCCTACTAACCTACAAATGCACTCGATCTGCAGCCCCTCATCTCCCCCTACGTTCCTACCCGTAACCTCAGCTCGTAAGACAAATCCCTCCTTTCAGTACCCTTCTCCACCACCGCCAACTCCAGGCTCCGCCCTTTCTGCCTCGCCTCACCCCATGCTTGGAACAAACTCCCTGAGCCCATACGCCAGGCCCCCTCCCTGCCCATCTTCAAATCCTTGCTCAAAGCCCACCTCTTCAATGTCGCCTTCGGCACCTAACCACCATACCCCTATTCAGGAAATCTAGACTGCCCCAACTTGACATTTCGTCCTTTAGATTGTAAGCTCCTTTGAACAGGGACTGTCCTTCTTTGTTAAACTGTACAGCGCTGCGTAACCCTAGTAGCGCTCTAGAAATGTTAAGTAGTAGTAGTAATAGTGGTTCTGATTTCCCCATTGGATTCCCGAAGAAAAACAAGGCTACAAGTTCCTGCATGCATTGGGATAAGCCCAGGACTGGATCAACCCTGTCAGGCTAATCTGGATCTAGTTAGTAACCCTAGAGTGTGGTCAAGACAGCAGACCTTTGAACTTGTAGTGACTACATGTTTATCCATCGGGCCGGCAGAGATAGAAGTTGAGGTCTTCAACTTGGCTTTGCGCTTCCCCATCCAAACTTGAATCTAGACAAGATAAGTTAATGCTCCTTGTTGCTCCAAGGGGCTTAGTGAACCCCTTTGGGTACATCCTGTGGCTGAATAACTGCAGCTGCACGCCACAATGGGGGCGGCCTTTTATAGAGAGCATGAAATCTCCCAATGACAACAGCAGGAGTCCTCCACATTGCCTGCTGGAATCGGCACTGACCTTCTCCAACGGGAGCTCTGCTCAGCATCAGCTGGACGATATGAAGAAATAAACAAGATCCCCACAAAGAAGCCAAGGTAAAACCTTCTTCCCTTTCTTTTCTCTCTTTAATCACAAAAAATGACAATTTTTTTTAAATATAAGATGATAAAAAGAAGAGATCCTAAGGCAAGTGGAGTGGAGGAGTGGCCTAGTGGTGGTGAACTTTGGTCCTGAGGAACTGAGTTCGATTCCCACTTCAGGCACAGGCAGCTCCTTGTGACTCTGGGCAAGTCACTTAACCCTCCATTGCCCCATGAAATCCGCACTGAGCCTGCCATCGGTGGGAAAGCGCAGGGTACAAATGTAACAAACAAACAAATTCCTAGAACCCTGCCTCTGAAATAGATGGCAGTAAACACCATATATAAAAGAAAAAACTCCAGCATTCCAGCACTAAATATGACAAAATGAACATATTGTAAAATATGTTTTTATCATGAAAATGTATTTGTAGAGATTAAGAGATAAATCTCTTCCATTTGGTACATTAATCATTAAAACCCAGTACTACATGCAAGATACAATTAAATCCAGAAATGCACAAGGATGGCCAATCCCAAAGCTGGAAATTTATCATTGGTATGTTGGAGACTGAAAGCCAATACGTGAGGTTTGTCTTGCAGGCCCCAGCCATGTTTAACACCAGCACTGTGATAGTAACCACAGAAAGGCGGTATATCAAATCCCATCCTTTTCCTTCTGGCAGAAGTACATTAAAAAAAAAAAACTAACAGTCTAGTCAATAAAAATAAAATTCCTTTCCATCTTTGTTGTCTCAACATTTTATTTTTCTAATTGTATTGGTCCCAGTTTCTGTTTTCCTGTCTTCCTTTAACTCTTATGATGTTCCTTGTCCATTTGTCATTTCTTTTCTCTCCATGTCCACCATCCATCTTCTCTGTGTACCTATCCATCCCGCCCAGCATAGTCCTTGTGTCCTACTCCTATCCTCCGCATGTTGAGCATCTCCCCTCTCTGTTTCTCTATTCTTGCCCTGTCCAACATAATCCTTCTGTGACCCTATGTCCCCCACAAAAAGCCCCCAGGCAGCATCTCTCCATTTTTTTCCTTATCTCCTGTTCCCTTCCACTAGGCCAGCATTTCTCCTTTTCTCTTTCTTCCCTCCTGCCCCCTCCTCAGAGGTTCACCAAGTGTTGTTCCCTCTCTCCTGTTCAGTTCCACCCCTCCCTGCAGGTCCAGCATCTCTCCCTCTGCAGGTCCTGGCATCTCTTCCTCTCCACCACCCCCAGAGTGCAAAACATTATCCTCTGTCTTCCCTCCCTTCTGTTCCTTGATCCACTCCCCCCATAGGACCGGCATCTCTCCCTTTTCCTCCTCTCACAGTTCCTGGTATCGCTACCTCTCTTCTCCCCCTGACTCTCTCTCTTTCCTTCCCCTACTCCTGCAGGCCGGCGTCTCTCACGTTCTCCACCCCCAGCCCTGTGGTCCTTCAAATTTGCTTGTGGCTGATAGTGCTGCAGAAATGCTGCTTCCAGCAAGCCTGGTGTCTTCCTTCTGCCTTACCCAGCTTCCAGAAATCAGAAGTAGTGTCAGAAGAGGCGGGACATAGCAGAAGAAAGGCATCAGGCTGGCTGAATGCACCATCTTTGGAACACTACCAGTCACAAGCAAGTTTGAAGAACCTTAGGGGTGGTGGGGCAAATAAAGTGAGAGATGCCAGGATGTGACAGTAGCGGAAGGAAAGGCTAAAGAGAGAAAACTTATTGTAAAAGCACCACATATGTGGAGACCCGACACAGAGTCCTTGAACTCTGCTCAATGCGTCCGAGTGTGGCAATACTGAGTGAGCCAATACCTGTTTTTACTCTGTCAAGCTCTGCTTCAATTTGAACCTTCTGACAACATTGTACAGACTGTGTGACCCCCTGAGGCAGGAGGACCCTAACCGCTGAAACACGGTCTCGTGTCGGGTCTCTACATATGTGGTGCCTTTACAATAAATTTTCTCTCATGTGTGGAAGAACACTGACTGCCCCTATTTGTTCCCGTTTGTGATTTTCTACGTAGGAATATTTCCTTCTGGTGTTTTTCTTTGCATTCTGAAAAGAGATGCCAGAGTGCTGTCAGGGAGAATGGGGCCAATATGTGAAAGCAGGGCATTTATATATGTGAGATAGAGAAGGGGCTTGAATTCATGTGTCACATGCCTAATGCATGTGACTTGACATGTCTGTAAATCAATTTATTTTTAACATTAGTTTCTTGTGACTCTTTTTTTTTTTTATTTGCAAATAACTTTTATTAGCAATTCAAGATAACAAATTCAGAGAGTCTTAACCTCTTGTAATACACAAAATATGTAACATCAACATATATACTCCCCCTTGATCTGATTTTTCCTTTTATTTCCCCCTTCCCCCTCCCCTCACTTTACCCCCCCCCCTGTCATTCCCAGCTTCCCCCTCCTCCCTCCCACAGTGTTCCTCATGTAGCTGCATCCTTAGTCCCTTGTCCATCCCCTCCCAAACCCCTTTCTAGGTGTAGCCATTCTTCTGCCTTTGGATTATATTGTCCCCGGCGTCTATCAGTTAGTTTTTCTAGACCCATCAACATATGCAGTTTTGATTTCCAGTCATGACCTGTGGGCCCCTGCTTCTGCTTCCATTTCACTGCTATGATTGATTTTGCTGCTGCTAGGCATAATCGTTTGAGTCTACATTGCCATTTCTTCCCTTTCCTATTCTCGTAACCCAGTAAACAACACTTAGGATCGTGTAAAAACTGAACACCTGTTGCTAAGGTTATATGTTCTGAGACCAGTTTCCAAAACTCCTGTATTTTCGGGCACTCCCACCATATGTGATAGTATGTCCCCCTCCCTCCCTCACAACGCCAACAGGTATCTAGCGTTCCTGGGTACATAGCTCTTATTCTGTCTGGGGTATAGTACCATCTGCTCATGACCTTATAAGCATTTTCTTTGACTAGTACACATACTGATACTTTTTTAACCTCCAGACACATTTTCTTCCACTCCCCCTCACTGAACTCTTGTGTTAAGATCTTGCTCCCAGGCTTTCATATAAGACACCTTTACAAATTCAGTTCCTCTGATGTGCTCATACAGTTTGGAGATTCCTTTACTTCCCCAGATTATGCTCTCCCATAAATTCTCAAATTTTTCATTCTCTAGCCAATTACCTTTATGCCAACTGGCCTTCACCATAAAACTTTTGACTTGGAGGTAAGCATACCGGTCAGTTTCAGGTAAATTGTATTCCTGCTTAAGTACTTCAAATGTTTTAAGTTGTCCCTCTGTTGTTAGTTCCCTAAATCTGATCAGACCCTTATCAAACCATGATTTAAATATCTTATTCTCTCGCCCCCCTGAAAACCCGGGCTCTTGCGTTAACCATGCATAAGTAGACTTATGTTGTGACCCCCTTAATTTCTGCTTGAGTCTCCCCCATAGTAAGAGCAAGTGAGAGAGGAATGGGTTTAGTGTCAAGTTTTTACAGTCGTTTTCTAGATAGGCGCCCCATAGTAATGCATCTAATCTCCCTTTTTGAACAAAAATCTGCTCAAGTCTGGTCGCGGGAGAGAGGTCAACCTTACTCCAGACTCCAATTTGCCTAAGTTGAGCCGCCCAGTAATACCATAAAATGTTAGGCATTCCTCTCCCTCCCTGCTCCACTTTCCCCCACATTATTCTCCGTGACAATCGGGCCTGCTTTCCTCCCCAAATAAATTCCCCCAATTCTGTCTGTATTTTCTGCAGCTCCCCCTTGGGGACGTTAATTGGCAATGTCTGAAAAAGGAACAACAATCGAGGTAGTACGTTCATTTTGACTGCCGCTATGCGGCCCCACCACGATAGCCACCCTGTTTTCCACTTGCTAAGATCCTTTCGGATTGCTGCTATAAGTGGGACATAATTTAGCTGATATAATGTGTCAAGGTCTCTCGGGATCTGTATGCCCAGATAGCGAAAACTGGAGTCTGTCCATCTGAAAACAGTTCTCCCCCTCAAGTGTTCTGCCTCCTGATCCGTTACTGTTATGCCCATGAGCTCAGATTTATCAAAATTCACTCTAAATCCAGACATTTTCCCAAAGAAATTTAGTTCCTGAATAAGCACCGGTAAGGTTGTCAGGGGTGATCCTATATAGAACAATAAGTCATCGGCAAACAAGGCAATTTTATGCTCTCTCCCTCCCATTTTGACTCCTTTCACCTCTCCTAAGTCTCTAATTCGCTGTGCTAGGGGTTCGATGGATATGGCAAACAGTAACGGGGATAGGGGACACCCCTGTCTCGTTCCCCGC
Source organism: Microcaecilia unicolor (assembly GCF_901765095.1). Taxonomy (NCBI): domain Eukaryota; kingdom Metazoa; phylum Chordata; class Amphibia; order Gymnophiona; family Siphonopidae; genus Microcaecilia; species Microcaecilia unicolor. The sequence goes on from NC_044031.1 coordinate 280,360,396, forward strand.
TGAATATTAGTTTCTTGTGACTCTTGCTACTTTCCATGAGCTTTTATATAATAAAGTAGAACCTCTTTTGAAATTTCTAATTAACTATTTTGAGCACAAGTAGATTTTGTGTTGTTGCAATAAAGACTGCATGAGAAAAGGGGAGAAGGAAGAAACTAAGAGAAAAGGTCATACAGAAATTAAGTTGAGAACCTATTCTTAATTCCCAACCCTGGGCCAATGCAATACAGTGCGCTCAGGGACTGCGGTAGTATTTTTAGCACGCAGTAAGAATATATCAGCGTCTCTAGCGTTTAGCATGTGCTAAAAACGCTACCCCGCAGCTTAGTAAAAGACTCCCTCAGGCTTTGTGCAGGATTAGAACGGCTTTAGTGCATAATTTTCTGGGTGTATGAGGCAGAAAAGGGTTTTGTGCAAAAGCTCTCCCTGTGCAAAGCCTTTAGTGCACAGCATATTTAAAATCATGGTAATAAAGCTAATTCACTGATCAATGCAGATGCAGAGACATGCACTGAAGAGTAAAAGCTGAGCACAACACAAGGGTTCAAATATCAAGTACCAGGAGATGCAGAGGTAGCTTTGGAGCAGAGGGTCTCAGTTCACCTCAGGTTACTGATCCCCCAAAGGTCCTTTGGACTCCCTACCCTCTGACCTCACAGATGACCTCCTCCAACAGCCAAAACATAAAACCCATGGTGGTCTAGTGCACCCCCACCCCCCTTCTCCGACATACTCGCTCACACACTGACGGGAAAGGAGACATTTGCAGCAAATAGCTGCATGTTACAGCATGGGTGAGTGATGTTTTTTTTTTTTCTGACAGTGCACACTTTCTAACACAGTGGCAATTTGCATGTTATTTGCCTACTGCACAGGGGAGCTAAAATTTGCGTTAGGAAGCCATACGCTAAGTGTGAGCACATGGCTCTAACGCAAGCTTACGCCATTTAAACCCCCCCTCCCTGTGCTCTAACCTGGTAGGATTTTTTTTTCCCCATAGCAATGCAGTAGGTAAGAGACAGGCTAAGCCACTGCAGTCCCTGTTATTCTTTAGCACAATTAACCTACAGATGCAAAGGGGGCACAATCTGGACTGGCTCAATCTAGTAAGCTCACCAGTGGCCAGTGTCCTGGGTGGATGAGTCAGTTGAGCAGGAGTGACTGCATCTGCCGCTTATCTGTTGCGGAACAGCATAACATTAAAACAGCATTTTCCTGTAAGGAGTAGAGGGAACCGTGCCAAGCCATTTCCCAGAACACTGGATTTTGGTAAACACTGCCATCTGGCACATTAAAATAGTCTACAAAAGCATTTTTTGTTGCATGCAAATTGCGCAACAACCTACTATAGGATCAGATTTTCCGAGACAGACAGGAGCATGAGAATAAGGTAACAGGGTTGAGACTAGCACTCTTGTGCTTGCCTGTCATTGTCCTTTATTGTCTTTACATTCCCGGTTTTGAGAGACTGCTGTGAAAGGTAATGCTGGCTTTTGTGCACATTGTTAAAAAAAAACACTAACGGAACAGAACACCCATCCACCCACACACCGAGTCCCAGTAACAAACTGCAGCTGCTGTACTCCGCTTCATGCAATTCAGGGCACGGGGTGTTTGGTTTCAACTTGTTGTGGTGGACCCCTCAGGGTACGGGGGTCACCTTACAGACCAGGCAATGAATAGTAGGTGGATGTTGCAATGGCAAGCACAGTACAAGCAGTCCACAAGACAGATATTTATTTTCAGGGAATGAGAGATGTTTATTTTCAGGGCACAATTAAGTCTTTGGTGGGCTCTGGTCAAATAAGGACACCGGGCCCCCTATCATAACTAATATTCTCACAAACTGAGCCCCGCGTGGTTCTGACTACAGAGGAATATCCTTACAGAAAGCTGCCTTCCAAGTCTTCTTGTTGATTGGAGGACAACGCAGTGGAAGTGTGTACAACAGGCAGACCCCCCAAACTTCTTCTTTCTGACAACTACTGAATTAGCCAGCCAATAAAATCTGCCTTAGTGGTCATTTAATAATTACCATACCTAAGAGGGCCTCTCTTAACACCTAAACACTGGAGCCCTAGGCACATGTCTAGTTTGCCTATTCCATAATCCTGTCCTATTTATTTTAGTTCATTAATCAAGTGGTGTCACACTTTGCCCAGGTAGATGGGGGAGGGGGGGAGGGGAACCAATCTCCAAGTCAGGAGGTAGTCTTTTTAAAAATTCTCTCACATCAACTTCTCTGTGAAAAGAGTAACCAAGCTCAGACTGCCAAACCTGCTTTCCAACCTGGTATGTTCAGATGTGCTACAACCCTTTAGGACACCCTACCAACAACTCTCTGAAAATGTTCATAAACCACTTCAGTTCTTTCAGGGGCTGTGTACTTTCGTTTTTTTTTTTTTTTAGATATATAGAGAGCCTAAAGTGGCTACTATTGCAATAGTAGCCATTTTACATAGTAACATAGTAGATGACGACAGAAAAAGACCTGCACGGTCCATCCAGTCTGCCCAACAAGACAACTCATGTGTGCTACTTTTTGTGTATACCCTACTTTGATTTGTACCTATGCTCTTCAGGGCACAGACCGTATAAGTCTGCCCAGCACTATCCCCGCCTCCCAACCTCCAGTCCCGCCTCTCACCACCGGCTCTGGCACAGACCGTATAAGTCTGCCCAGCACTATCCCCGCCTCCCAACCTCCAGTCCCGCCTCCCACCACCGGCTCTGGCACAGACCGTATAAGTCTGCCCAGCACTATTCCCACCTCCCAACCACCAGCCCCGCCTCCCACCACCGGCTCTGGCACAGACCGTATAAGTCTGCCCAGCACTATCCCTGCCTCCCAACCTCCAGTCCCGCCTCCCACCATCGGCTCTGGCACAGACCGTATAAGTCTGCCCCACACTATCCCCGCCTCCCAACCTCCAGCCCCGCCTCCCACTACCGGCTCTGCTATCCAATCTCGGTTAAGCTCGGTTTTAGGCTCTACCAGTAAATATAGAGCCTAAAATGGTTACTATTGAGGCACCCGAGTATGCTTAGATAGTGACACACTGAGAGATCCTATGTATATATATATATATATATATTTATATATATAAATTTAAAACGAAAGTACACAAACACTGAAGGGATTGAAGTGGTTCTTGAACATTTTCAGAGAGTTGTTGGTAGGATGTAATGAGTTATTCTCTCTACAAAGAATTAAATATGGTGAACATCCCTTTAAGGGGCAGAAGCTGATTTTCAGGCAATATTTTCTTGCATAAAACCTCCCAGTGGTGTAGCCGGGGGGGGGGGGAGGGGTCTTGGGGGCCTGGGCCCCCTCAAAACCTGCAGCACCCCCTTAAATGGCTGCCAGGGATGCCAAAGCCCCGCCAGCCAAAGAAATGCAGCGCCTTAGCCACTCCCCGCCTCTTTGTGGTGCTTCTGTAACACAAGTGGGCGGCAAGAATTCTTGTGCATGCTCAGTTCACACAACACAGAGTATGGTCAGTTACATCCGTCCCTGCTACATCCGTCCCGTCTATGGCTGGTATAACTGCAGGTGCTTAGATTTTAGGTGTGCCGATATTTAGGCATAGTAGTGTTTTATAATGGAATCTGACGCCTTTAGAGAACAGGGCTCTTATAATTAAATGTTTTTTTTATTCAGGATTACAAATATCAACACAATCAAACACCCAGAAGGGGATCAATAAATCAAATATACATATAACTAGCCCCAAATCAAATGCTCAATACCGTGATCCCATTTTCAAAGAAAATAGAACACTCCCAACCTCCATCAATGAGGAAAACCCATACAGACTTAAGAAACCTCACACCTAAAAATGTTTAGTATCTATGTATGTATATATTACTTCTCTGTTTCTAAAATAAACCTTTGCTTTCAGCAACCTGGGGCACCTAGATGGAGGCACCACTTAAAAGAGTTATCCCCCTGACATCCTGTAACTACAACTGAAGATGAAGGACAAGCAAACTTTATCATCTGACATGGCCCAAAACTTTGCAACTATCCTTCTGGTTGCAGTAAGTGCCCAAATCTTCTCAAGGAGAAATTCCCTGGCTCTTCCTCTCCTTCCCTACTCCCACAGTGCTGCAATAATACACCCGCAGGCTACCACTTAAAAAGAATATTACCCCCATTTGCAGAGTCAGGAATGAGGTGCAGTGGCAGAGTTGTGGGATCCCAGCCCTGGAATAGTAAGGGTGTTTAAGAACACCTGAGATGCAGCATGGAGCCACTGCTTGGAAAAAGACATCCATGAAACCTAAAGCCTGCCAAAGATGCAGGAACAAAAAAAATGGGGGGTAAAAGAAATTAAAAAGAATATTTGAGTCAGTTTGTTTTCCAGTGACTCATCCTCTGGATCACAATTCCAGTTCAGTTCTTTGAGGTCTAACAAACCCTTCACACGCCTGGGTTAAGTTTGCTCTAAATGTCAAATGAACAATAGCTGAACTGATTTCAACAGCTCAAGGAAGACGGATTTACTCTACCATTTCCATAGAGAGCCAAGTTTGCAAAAGTTTTTGGAGTAAACAGGAAAGATTAGTAACTTCATGTGAAAAAAGGGGGTAAATCTAAACAGGAACACATAAGAAACAAGGGAAGAGGCCTGGAGAGAAGGCGCAAAGCGTGAAAGAGAACAGAAAGACAGAAATCCGAATACCACTCCTGGTGCTTAGAACAAATTCAAGCTGAGCTCAGGTTGGCAATGATTTTAAAAGGTAGGCTACAATGAAATGAGTTGATGTGGTTCAAAGGACATAGCAGAAGCATTCACATCACAGTCAGAATGCTAAAGTGGAATGGAGGAGTGGCCTAGTGGTTAGAGCAGCAGCCTTGCAACCCAGAGGTGGCTGGTTCAAATCCCACTGCTGCTCCTTGTGATCTTGGGCAAATCACTTAACCCTCCATTGCCTCAGGTACAAACTTAGATTGTGAGCCCTCCTGGGACAGAGAAATATCCAGAGTACCTGAATGTAACTCACCTTGAGCTACTACTGACAAAGGTGTTGAGCAAAATCTAAATAAATAAATAAAGAGCTGTGATTTGTGACCAGGATATTTAAGAGGGAGAAAGGGGTGTAAATATGCAGCTAGCCACATCAGCCATGTGCAGTGCCAAATCCCTCAGACAAAGGATGCTTTGCTTGTTTGTTTCCTAAAGCAATTATCGTTCACATGTACTTAATTCTGCTCCAAACCCTTCCTCAGAAAGGCCTTAACCTACAACAAGGGAAAGTACATGTGAAGTGGCACTACATGCATCTTTACCCACATATAGAAACTCCAGTTTCTCAGGCAAAGCGCTGTTCTTTGTTTTGTTTTACCCACAGAAATGACTTTGAAAATTGCCCTCTCAACATCTGTAACCCTTTATATTTTTCCCACTGTGCTGTATAAATAGGCAATTCAAAATGCATTAAAGAGGATCCAAGGTGGCAGAAGCCATATTGCTTGCTCTACGAACTCTCCTAATGTTTCAGTTATGGTAAAGAGGAAAAGCAAAAGGGGTTCCCCTCTTGGAACTGCAGCAGCTACGCACCTGGTTCCGTGAACTCTACTAATGTTTCAGTTATGGTAAAGAGGAAAGGCAAGCCAAGGGTTTCCCCTTTGGAACTTCAGCTGCCATTACTTAGGGACTGCAGAGGCTCTATCGACTTCAGGGTCCGGTGGGCTGGAACTGGTCTTCGGTATAGACACCTCACTGAGCATCAGCTAACATGCACCACCAATTCCACCTGGAGGTGAAGGATTGCTGGGGACCCTTGCAAGGTACTCTCATAGGGATGGAAGAGGCATGAGGACAAAGACCCAATGAGGGAACTGGCACTGTTTCAACCTGTAAGGATCAGTGTACTGGTTCTCTTTTAGGCATTATCAATATGGTGGAATGAGTTGGAGAACTGGAGTGAAGTATGGCGCCAAAGGAACCTTGCTGTTTACTACTGGTTTGCAGAATGGTGCCTGAAAGTACTGTTAAACCTCTGCCTGTGCTTGCCTCAGAGCTTCCAAAATAGGGGTGTGCACAGGGGTGGGGCAATGGGAAATCCGCAGGGATGGTGAAGGGACAGTAGAAATATGATGGGTTGGGGATGGAAAAGAATTGACAAGGGATGGGGGACAGATTATGTCCCAGTGCACAATGTATTTGGAACTCCTGCCTCCAGGACACCATCAGAACAATCGAGAAACGAAGAACGGAATTGAACTCTGCCTCTGTGGATGGTTTATTATTTTTATATAGTTTGAAATGGACTACAAGAACATTATGGACTTTGATATTTAAGAAGACAATGTTAATAAGAATATGGTTTTCTCGCATATTTAAGAAAGTAATGCTTATGGTTTTGTGTTAATTTTTTTCCAAACAATTCTTTATTGAATTTTAAATGTAGACATTACAATAGAGAAATTTCGTATATAAACAATCAACAATAACCATAACAAAGAAAGGAAATGTGGGCTACTGCAGAGGCTGCTAGACAGATAAGTGCTAACATTGCCGGAATAAAGTATATGTTGTTCTTCATTTCAATAAAGGCAGACACAAACCAATTCCTCCTAGAATGGGACGACAGATGCAGAACAATATTAGACAACATTGCTCCAACTCAAACCAGAACCTCACACAGGAAGAATTCAACACCATGGTTCAACGAAGAACTGAAAAAACTTAAAACACAAATTAGAAGGTTAGAACGTGTATGGAATAAAAAGAAGGACGACCCCACACCTAACGCCTGGAAACAACTTCACAGAAAATATAAATATACCATAAGACAAACCAAAAGATTATTTTATAAAACTGAAATTGGACCAAACTACAAAGACACACATAAACTCTTCCAACTCGTGAATAAACTACTAGATACCACACCAATCACAACCAACAGTAAAGATACTCCAGGAGCAGACAAACTCGCGAGATACTTCAATGAGAAAATCATACAAGTGCGACTTAAAATACCAGTCAGTACCATCGATTACGCCATACTCCTTGACTGTCTAGATCCGGACCCTGGTGTATACCCAGCAGACAGAACCTGGACCAACTTCGAGATATTATCGGAGGATATCTCCCAAACGCTCAAAAGATTTGCAAAATCTCATTGCAAATTAGACATATGCCCAAACAACCTTATGACATCTGCCCCTCAACAATTCATAAAAGACATCACGAATCATGTGAACTATATGTTACAAACTGGACTCTTCCCGAAAGAGAAAGGAAACATTCTACTCACCCACATACCAAAAGACGCAAAGAAGAGTGCTAGTGAACTAACCAACTACAGGCCAGTAGCATCCATTCCCTTAATAACCAAACTAACGGAAGGGATGGTAACCAAACAACTTACAAACTATCTAAACAAATTCTCAATACTACACGACTCCCAGTCAGGATTCCGGTCTAACCATAGTACGGAAACGGTACTAGTTACTCTCATGAATAAATTTAAACAAACGATTGCAATTGGTAAGAACATACAATACTTCTACAATTTGATATGTCTGGCGCCTTCGACATGGTTGATCACGGAATACTACTACATATCCTCGAGTACTTCGGAATTGGAGGCAACGTTCTCAATTGGTTCAAGGGGTTCCTAACCACACGATCATACCAAGTGACATCTAATTCAACTACATCAGCTACATGGATACCTGAATGCGGAGTTCCACAGGGATCCCCCCTCTCACCGACCTTATTCAACTTAATGATGATTCCCCTGGCGAAACTACTATCAAACCAAAACCTTAACCCATACATATACGCAGATGACGCAATGATCTACATCCCATTTAAACAAGATCTAAAGGAAATTTCCAAGGACATCAACCAAAGCCTACATATCATGCACACATGGGCGGATGCATTTCAGCTGAAACTCAATGCAGAAAAAACTCAATGCCTAATACTCACCTCACAATATGACACAAACAAATTCACCACCATTAAAACACCAAAATTGAATCTTCTAATTTCGGACACCCTAAACATTCTTGGAGTTACCATTGATCGACACCTAACACTTGAGAGTCACGCGAAAAACACAACCAAGAAGATGTTCCACTCTATGTGGAAATTAAAAAGAGTAAGACCGTTCTTCCCAAGGACTGTCTTCCGCAACCTGGTACAATCAATGGTGCTCAGTCATCTAGATTACTGCAATGCACTCTATGCTGGCTGCAAAGAGCAAATAATCAAGAAACTTCAGACAGCTCAGAATACTGCAGCTAGACTCATATTCAGCAAAACAAAATATGAAAGTGCTAAACCCCTACAAGAAAAGCTACACTGGCTCCCACTCAAAGAAAGCATCAAGTTCAAAATATGTACCCTAGTTCACAAAATCATTCACGGAGATGCCCCAGCTTACATGTCAGACCTGATAGACTTACCACCCAGGAATGCTAAAAAATCATCCCGCACATTCCTTAATCTTCACTTCCCCAACTGTAAAGGTCTAAAATATAAATTAACGCATATATCAACCTTTTCCTACCTGAGCACACAATTCTGGAACGCGTTGCCGCACAACTTAAAAACACTCTTAGGCATATTTTCAAAGCACTTTGGGAGGCTAAGTTCCATATGTTTCTATGGAACTTTGGGAGGCTAAGTGCTTTGAAAATAAGCCTCTCTATGAACTAACTAACTTCTGCAAACTACTAAAGACCCATCTCTTTAACAAGGCATACAACAAAGATCAACAAATATGAACTCCTATACAAATATCCAGAACTGCCTTACATTATTTGCTTGTTCACTACTAGTATGTTTCATCATTATCATGTTACCCAAGATCCTTCTGTAATGCTAAATGTATATTTTCTTATATGTCTCCACTATTCATGACGTATTGTAAGCCACATTGAGCCTGCAAAGAGGTGGGAAAATGTGGGATACAAATGCAATAAATAAATAAATAAAATAAGATTTAAAGCCTAGGTATTCTGGTAGTATATATCAAAAGGATCCATATTTTCTTAAAGTGAGAGACTTTACGAGCTCTGATAGCTGAAGATTCTTCAAGGCTCATAGATGATTCCACCACTCATGTATATTAAGGTTTCTCCAATGTAGAATAATGATGTGGGTAGCCAGGGTCATCACGAGTCCATAAATTTGTTAATGGATTCAGGGATGAGTAATCCCGGAGTGGAGGAATGCAGTATAACAGTCATATATGAGATTTTAATATTTGTATCCAATGACAAAATTTTAGAGAGTCTGTCCCAGACAGCTAACTAGTATGTTTCAACACAGGGACAAGAAAATAAAAGACGTGACGAGGAACCATCTTGAGCCGAGCAGGACCAGCATTTACGGGGGGAGATGACTCACTGTGATTTTTGCTAACTTATTCGGAGTCCAATACGCCTTATGCATTACAAGATTGTGTAATCCCAGCAGATAATGAGGGTTTGTTAGTTTTGGACCAAAGTAGTTACCAATTGATGGAACCAGGTGCCAGACCAAATTCCTGCTCCCAGGCACATAGGGATTCAGAAAATTATCATGTAGTTTTTTGTAAAACTTAGGTGCTCTTTTGTTTCCTTTTCACAACAGCTGACAAAAGGACGAGAGATCAGAAGCAGAACAGGGGTTAAGTGACGTAAGTGGAGAGCTAAGCCATAATTGAGAACAGGACTCATGTAGGTGACGAGGAATCCATATGGGAAATTTAAATCTGCATGAGGTATCATTTCACCATTAGAAATGACTTAAGAAACTTAAGCTGCCAAAGCATTTGGGAGGTCTGAATGTTCCTGATTTTAAAAACTATCACATTGCCTTTCAACTTGCACAGTCCCTGCAGTGGTTCCAAAGGGAATTCTCACATCTCACGCCTAGGTGGCTGATTTTGGAGGCTGCCTTGGTCCATCCGTGCCCTTTAAGTGTTCTCCCTTACATGGATTTGTATCCATACACCAAACGCCTTAGGCTGTTAAAAGCCTCTGCTTCTACTATCCGTACTTTTAGAACTGGTCTTGGATGTAGCGTTAGTTCGCTGGAGGATGTTCTCTCTCTGGTATAACTCTGCCTTCCCCACGGTTCTCCTGCGATCTGTAAGTGAGGAGTGGATGGGAAAGGGTATATGGTTGTTATCTCACCTATTTCTTGCTGGTACTCTGTTATCTCCGGATGCTGTATCAACATTATATGATGTCTCCTAAATAGATCCACATGGGTGGAGGGACATAGCTCAATGTATTTTGTCTTTTCAGGTCTCTAACTCTCTTTTGACTACTCCTTCCGATTTCGTCTCCTTCAGCCGTAGCATTGCTACAGGTAGAAGGAAGGCATCTCTTTTGTATAAGAAACTTCAAGATTCTTATGTGGATGCTGTTGCTCCCTTGCAGCTGTCTTGGGAAGCGGATTTGAGTTTTGACACAACTGACTTTGATTGGTATACCTTTTGGGTTAATTCCCTGCGGCCTACTAAATCAGCGGCGATATCCCAATCCTCTTATTTTATATTCCACAGAGCCTACTGGACCCCTGCTAGAGTGGCTAGGATCACTAAAAGTGTTACTTATAAATGTTGGTCGTGTCAAGGCCCTGATGGGTCACTAGCATATATGGCTTTCTTCTGTAAGAATGTTAGAGCATACTGGCAACTTATTTGGGCAAAAATGTGTCTTGTTTTTCATCTGCCAATGACCACAGCAATCTCTTATGAAATAGTGATTTTAAGAGCCTCTTCTCCTTCTATCACTATTTTGGAATCGGATAAGAAATTGTTCAACATCCTATTAGCTGTTGCCTTGCATTTAATTGTCTCCAATTGGAAAAATAATGTACATTTAAATTACAATGAATGGTGGAGCTATGTATGTGTGATCAGAAAGTATGAAATGATTTTGGCTCGCAAACATCATAGAGTTAAGTCAGTATTAAAGACCTGGGCCCGCTTGGATTTATTTTGTCAAGATTCTCCTGTCACTACCTAATCTTGTATATTTCTGCTGGTATCTAGAGTTGGAACGCTGATAATGCTCTGATCTTTTATTGTATATGCCATGGATTGTTGTTATTGTCTGTTTTATTGTCTGTTTTATGTTTGACACAAAACTTCTAATAAAAATATGAAGCAAAAAAAAAAAAAAAAGAAATGACTTGGGAGATTGACTGTATGCCATATTCAGACCATGATGGCCAGTTCTGCAGAGAATGTTTAATTCTAAGCTTAGAATTAAACCACATACAGTTCTCTCGAGGTGAGCAGGTTGTGTGCTTAAGAACAGAGCAGAATAATCTAAGAATAGAAATTGTTGACTTAATTATACTGAAATGCTCAGGGAAGTGAAATTTGTCCATAAAGAGAAAAAGGGACAGGGGCACGGATGAGCCAGCTGTGTCTCAAAGGATAACCATCTGGGGGATGAAGAGTGATAACAATAGATAGCTTGTGACATACAGAAGGGGCTAGGTGGTATGTTTTAAAATCAGAGACGTTAATGCCACCTTCAGTTTTAGTCATTTTTACTTTTTGGAGAGCTATGCATGCCAGTTTATTGCGCCAGAGAAATGTAGAGATCTTACTATCATTTTTTTAAATACAAACTGGAGGGGAAAGCAAAAAGGATCATGCTAAAAATAAAGTTTAGCTTAGGGACAAGTACCATCTTGACTGCCTCCGCTCTATCCCACCAAGATCGATAGAGCAGGGTCCATTTGTCTAAAATGGATGTGGTTATGTTAAGTAGAGAGGTAGTGTTAAGTTGAATGGTTTTATCCACCGAGTTACTGTACCAGATACCGAGGTGTTTTATTTTACGGGGTTCCCTAGAGAAAGGAAATTGGGAGACATGATGCTTCCGGACACAGGGGTTAAGGGGTTAAGGGGCATGATTGCAAATTTGTTCCAATTAATTTTATAACCTGAGAGTCCTGAAAAAGATTCTATTATTATTTGTAGCATTTGTATCCCACATTTTCCCACCGATTTGCAGGCTCAATGTGGCTTACATTTGCCGTAATGGCGGTTGCCATTTCCGGGTAACAGAGTACAAAAGTCGTTGCATTAAGGTGCATACATACATGGCAAAGAAGAATACATTGTGGTAGTGCATATTGATTCCTGCGTGATAGATAGGATTGTAACATACATTAGGTCATCGACTGTAGAGAAACCATATTCAACATAAGGGTTAAAGTGAAAGAGGTTAGTCAGTCAAGTGATAAGAGTTCAGTTCTATGCAAGTTAATAGGGAAAGAATAGAGTCCATTGCAATTTATCATCTGAATAGATTGAAAGTTTAAAGGTGTCACTGAGTAAACTTATACCCTGGATGGAGGGGTTAGAGCGGATAAACACTGCAAGGGGTTCTAGGGTTAAATTATTTATTATTAGGATTTATTTACCGCCTTTTTGAAGGAATTCACTGAAGGCGGTGTACAGTAAGAATAGATCAAACATGAGCAATAGCCAATTACCGCAGTAAAAAATAGTAGAGGGGACAGTGGACAACCCTGTTTATTTCCTCTCTTCAATAAAAAGGGAAGGGAAGCGGATCCATTAACCGAAAAAGGTGGCCTGTGGGTTATTATAGAATAGTTGTATCATATACAGAAAACCATCCCCAAAGCCAAACCACTTCAGGGAGTGAAATAAGTATTCCCAGTCTATCCTGTCGCATGCTTTCTCGGCATCTAGGGAAATAGTAATATATGGTTCAGGTACCGAGCTAGCATATGACAGGGCATTCCAAAATAATCTGGAATTATCACTAGTAAGTAGGAGTAAATTCATTTTGATCCCTATGTTTTTGTAATCAAGTAGCAAGGATTTTGGCGTAAATCTTCTGATTAGGGTAATTGGCCTAAATTTTTCAACCTTATTGTGATCTTTGTCAGGTTTGGGGATAACCACAATAGTAGATTCTAGGAAGGAGCCTTTGTATGAGGGATCTTTTAGAATTAGATTATAAAACTGTAGTAATTTAGGGACTAGAAGTTCCGAAACGGCTAGATAGAATTCAGTATTAAAACCATCATTTCCTTGGGCTTTACCAGTGGGGAGATCTTTAATGGCTGATAGGATCTCTTGTTCAGTGATGTCTTTATCCAATTGCTCAAGAAAAAAGGAAGGTATCAGGGGATATTGTTTTAGTGAACTCTTGGAAGTCAGAAGGCGAAAATTTAATCTCAGGTTTATATAATTTTTTGTATAAGTTCTGGAAAGAAAACTGTAGGTATATTGAGAGGATGGTAGCAATATGATAGGGGTGGGGACCAGATTGTGTCCCCGTACACAACTCTAGTCCAAAAGTTCTGTCTTTGGAGACTGGGAAGCAATACATGCTCTGGGAGCCACCTTTATTGCCTCAAATCCAGCAGCTAAATATTAAAGTCCAGGAGCATGATACCAAGATTACATTTCTCAAGACCGATACTGCTCATACTCGCAAGGAATTATAGAAACAAGCTGTTAAAATACAATCTGTGGTGTCTATACATACCTGTCTATCTAAGGGGGTCTATTACAAAGACACGGTAGTGTTTTTAGCATGCGCTAAATGCTAGAGATGCCCATAGGAATGTATGGACGTCTCTAGCATTTAGCGCACGCTTATTTTTAGTATGCGCTAAAAATGCTAGCGCACCTTTGTAAAAGGACCCCCCAAACATTTGACTGTATCTAGATGTAAAAACTAGAGAAGATGGTGAATGCTGTAAGAAGTTGCAATCTATACTTGTTTAATTTTCCCAAATATGCCCTTATCACCTTAAAGGATTTGTTTAAATATCTTTTGGAGGTTTTGATAAAGGGTATGGGACAACTTCCTTATGAAGAAAGGCTAAAGAAGCTGGGGCTCTTCAGCTTGAAGATGAGATGGCTGAGGGGAGATATTATAGAAATCTACAAAATACTTAGTGGAGGTGAAATGGTAGATGTGAATTGTCGCTTGTTTACTCTTTCCAAAAATACAAGGATTAGGGGCACACAATGAAGCTACTAAGCAACACATTTAAAACAAATTGGAGAAAATATTTCTTCACTCAACATATACTTAAACTCTGGAATTCATTGCCAGATAACATGTAAAAGCAGTTAGCTTAGCAGGCTTAAAAAAAAAAATAAGGATTGGACCATTTCCGAAAAGAACAATCCATAACCCATTAATAAGATAGATGGGAAAATCCATTACTTATTTCAAGGATAAGCAGCATAAAATCTGTTTTACTCTTTTGGGATCTTGCCAGGACCCACTATTGAAAACAGAACACTGGACTTGATGGAACTTTGGTCTGTTCCCAGTATGGCAATGCTTTTGTTCTTATGTTGCCTCCAATTACAAAGGTCAATTATTTATCAAGTGCTAAGAAAAAAAAACCCTGCTTTGGTTACTCAAGAGGATCAGTTACCCATAGATACTCCATATCTTTCTGCTTGTAAAAATGATCAGATTTGGATATTATTTCTCCTACACTGATTGTGATGTTGGCTTTGTCTGTGGATAGAGACTGGCTCCTCTGGATGCATTTTAAGCACTAGATGGTCTCCTTTATGAACTGTCTTATGATGTTTCCTGTGGTGCAAGCTGTTCCAGCTACATTTTTCTCTCTTTTTTTTATTTGTAGAAGTTTATTGAGAAATCAATAACACCCAACATATAGTTAGCAAAAGCACAACTTAATGACTGACCACTCGAACAACTGAAATAAGAAAGACCATCCTATATAATAATTTGCACCTCCAACGTTCTACGTCTGGATGCCTGGGTTCGTAACACAATTCCCATTGGTCCGCCCTCGCGTCGGAATGTGATGACGTCAGAGGGCGGATCAATGAGAGGAAAGGGAACCCAGCACCAGCCACCAAAAGAATGTTGGAGATGAGGATGCAATCGACGGAGAATCACCCCCCTCCCTCCCCCTTGTCCTCCGAATTCCAGGCCTCCTCTCTTCCGAGTTCCAGGCCCACTACCCTCCCTCCCCTCTACTCTGTCCTCTGAATTCCAGGCCCCCCTCTCCTCCAAGTTTCAGGCCCGCCCCCTCCCTCCTCTGCGAGTTTCATGCCCCCCTGTCTTCGGAGTTCCAGACCCCCGCGCCTCCCTCCCTCTCTCTCTCTCAGTGGCAGCCCGACCTGCGTTGGCCGCCCTCTTCTCGCAGTCCTGCGCCTGCCCCTTGCCTTCCTGGGTGCCAGCTGTAATTTAAAAGTTCTTACCTCGGTGTACGCCGGCAGCAGTGAAAGTAGAGCAGGCATGGCACTTCAGCCTGCCTTCCCTTCTATCTCAGCTCTGCCTCTGGTCCCGCCCTTCCGGGCACAGCTGAGACAGAAGGGAAGGCAGGCTGAGGCGCTGTGCCTGCTCAACTTACACTGCTGCTGCTGGACCACGAGGTAACAACTTTTAAATTACAGCCAGTACGCAGGAAGGCGAGGGACAGGTGCAGGACTGCGAGAAGAGGGCGGCCAACAAAGGTCGGGCTGCCACTGAGAGAGAGAGAGAGAGGGACGGAGGCACGGGGGTCTGGAACTCCGAAGACAGGGGGCATGGAACTCGCAGGGGAGGGAGGGGGGCATGGAACCCGGAGGGAAGGGGGGCCTAGAACTCGGAGGGGAGGAGAGGGAGGAATGGAAATCGGACGGAAGGGGGGCCTGGAACTCGGAGGGGAGGAGAGGGGCATGGAACTCGGAGCCCGTACATGATAATGAGTGCTAAGTCAAACTGAGAATGGCTGCGAGGCAGCAACTCACCCCACAACTATCCTTTGACGTTCCGAATACTGTGCTGCTCAAAATACATTGGGCAAGCACTGATCTCGCAAGACAACTCACCGCTCACGTCCCAATACAGCTGGCAGGGTTTACAAGATTATTGAACAGATGTTGACAGGCTACAGTCATGTTCTGATATAGTTTCTCAGACTCTATCAACTGAAAAATAGGGGGCTCGCTCTCTCTCTCACACACACACTCTCTCTGTGTCACACATACACTCTCTCTCTCACACACACACACTCTCTCTAAAATATACACACTGTCTCTCACACTCTCTCTCTCTCACACTCTCTGTATCTCACTCTACACACACACTTTCTCTCTCTCTATAACACACACTGTCTCTCACACACACACTGTCTCTCTCTGACACACTCTCTCTCTATCACACACACAGTCTCTCTCTCTCTCACACACACACTCTCACACACACAGTCTATCTCTCTGTCTCACACACACTCATACACTGTCTCTCTCTCTCTCTCTCTCACACACACACACTCTCTCGCTGTCACACAAACACACACACTCTGTCTCTCTCTCTCACACACACACACACACTCCATCTCTCACATACACACACTGTCTCAAACATACACACTCCGAGGAAAACCTTGCTAGCGCCCGTTTCATTTGTGTAAGAAACGGGCCTTTTTTACTAGTACTTCCATGTTTTTGTTTTGAGATATGAACACTATACAATAAGACACGCCTCTTCAACTTTTATAACAGACCCAACATAGCGCCTCCTGCCCCCCCCCCTACCCCCGTGGATCAGCTATATTTTCTTAAAACTGCCATGCAAAGGTATTATTAAATTACAGTGCATGAATGTGTTCTTCTAGCCTTCTCACTTCACATTTTATCAACAGCAAGCGTGTCTGCTACTACTCCTAGTACTTGTAGATCACTGTGAACTGTATACATTTGTCTGGTGACTTTTGGGTATAATTGCTTTTCATTGTTTCTATTGAGGTTTGGGACTTCATTGTAGTTTACTCTCTTGGATCCTGTCATTTTCTAGACTTGATTATACATGGGGTTTATTTTGATTTCCTTTTTTGCTCTATGCTTTGCCTTTTCAAATTTGTTCTGGTTTGCACTGTATCTGGTTTATGTACAAGTGTAATTTTGCTTGGTGGTTGTAAATTGAAATACACAGGGGTTTTTTTAGACTCCCGAATGCATTAAAGTAGGAGTTTGTATCACTGATCTATACAACACACTCCGCACTTTCAATGTGAAAGAACAATTATAGAAATATTCTAAGTAGGGCCAGTTTGGATCCATATGAGTCTGAAGGAGTGCCATTAAATATCTTCCCATGTGGAACCACAACATTGCTTACCAGCATGTGTCAATGACATCCATCACTTCCAGCATGCCTTTGTGCTTTTTAGGGGGGGGGGGGAGGATAGCCTCAAGGTGATGGGTATTCACATTCTCTTCTTCTATTGATAGAAATCAAACAAAATAAAACATGGAAAAGAAAATAAGATGATACCTTTTTTATTGGACATAACTTAATACATTTCTTGATTAGCTTTCGAAGGTTGCCCTTCTTCCTCAGATCGGAAATAAGCACATTTGCTTATTTCCGATCTGAGGAAGAAGGGCAACCTTCGAAAGCTAATCAAGAAATGTATTAAGTTATGTCCAATAAAAAAGGTATCATCTTATTTTCTTTTCCATGTTTTATTTTGTTTGATTTCTATTGATAACCTTAAGAGTGGACTAACACGGCTACCACATTCTTCTATTGAGAAATGCCTTGTCCTTCAAACATGCAGCTCATTCCTCCATCCACTTTACCAAGCCTGTCACAGAAATGATGGAGTAGCAAACAAACAGAAACAAACAAAAAAAACCACACACAAAATGATGATAGGATCCGCCACTGGCCCCTGTGCCTTGTAATGAAAAATGCTTGCATAAGTCTTCACACAACATCATAGCATAGGAGCCAGCTCTTTGGGTGCTTGAGCACCTAAACTCTTGCCTATGTCCATGGAGGGGTAATTTCCATTGGATTTAGCACCCCATAACATTTTGAAAAGTTAGCTCCTATGCATCATACCAAACCCAAGGTAGCTCAGTTTCCAAGAATTGGATTAGCAAAGTCTATATTAAATTAGAGCCAACAGGTATCCATAGGAACATAAGAATAGCCATACTGGGTCAGACCAATGATCCATCTAGCCCAGTATCCATTTCCAACAGTGGCCAATCCAGGTCACAAGTACCTGGTAGAATCCCGAAAATAGCAAGATTCCATGCTACTCACCCCACAGATAGCGGTGGCTTTTCCCAGGTCTATCTTAACAGGTGATGGACTCTATAAATTTGTTCAAACTTTTCTTAAGCACAGCTACACTAACTACTTTTATCACATACTCCGTCAACAAATTCCAGAGCTTAACTAAGCTTTGAATCAACAAATATTTTCTCCTATTTCTTTTAAATAGACTACTATGTAACTTTGAGGGGCATTTTCGAAAGAAACTTCTAAGTCGGAATTTGTACGTCTTTGTAAAACATTCAAATTCAGAGGCGGGGAGAAGGGCATTTTCGAAAAAGATGGACGTCCAACTTTTATGTTCGAAAATACCATGAACGTCCTTGGATTTGCACGTTTTGTGATTTGGACGTCTTTGATTTTCGACCATTTTTGAAACAAAGATGTCCAAGTTTAAAACGTCCAAACTCAAGCCATTTGGACGTGGGAGGAGTCAGCATTTTTAGTAGACTGGTCCTCCTGACATGCCAGGACAGCAATTGGGCACCCTAGGGGGCACTGCACTGAACTTCATAAAATGCTCCCAGGTACACAGCTCCCTTACCTTGTGTGCTGAGCCCCCCCAAACCCACTACCCCCAACTGTACACACTACCATAGCAGTCTCAGTCATAAAACGTATAGGGACAGGCTTATGAACCTCAACTTGTATACACTAGAAGAGAGGTGGGAGAGAGGGGATATGATAGAGATGTTTAAATACCTCAGTGGCAGACTATCTTGCTCAGGACTTGAGTAGTAGCTCAATTTGAATTCAGCTATCTATCAGTGAGAAAACTTATTTTAGACATTTTTAATCGGATGACCCCCGAGGCACGCGTCTTTACGCCGAAAACATGGCCCACGTCGGGTCAATAGTGCAAGTTTTTATATATAGGACACATGACGTGTAAATAATAGGTTTTGTCCCGCTTGTGAAGGCCCCTAGTATTTCTTTTTTTGTGGTTTGGACTTTGTTTTGTGCTTTGAATACCCTCTCTTTCTTGTTGTCCAAAATTCAATTTCTTCCATTAATAGCCATGTGCTAATTTCCAAATTAGCTTAGCTGAGTTTAAAAAAGGTTTGGACGGCTTCTTAAAGGAAAAGTCCATAGACCGTTATTAAATGAACTTGGGGAAAATCCATTATTTCTGGGATAAACAGTATAAAATGTTTTGTACATTTTTGGGATCTTGCCGGGTATTTGTGACCTGGATTGGCCACTGTTGGAAACAGGATGCTGGGCTCGATGGACCTTTGGTCTTTCCCAGTATGGCAATACTTATGTACTTATTACCATCTGAGCCCTTACACCTTCCTATTTAGCAGGCAGTAAGATGCGACCGCACCTCGAATATTGTTTTCAATTCTGGTCGCCGCATCTCAAAAAAAGATACAGTAGAATTAGAAAAGGTACAGAGAAGGGCGACGAAAATGATAAAGGGGGTGGGACGACTTCCCTATGAGGAAAGGCTGAAGCGTCTAGGGCTCTTCAGCTTGGAGAAGAGATGGCTGAGGGGAGATATGATATGATAAAATAATGAGTGGAGTTGAACCGGTAGACGTGAATCGTTTGTTTACTCTTTCCAAAAATACTAGGACTAGGGGCCATGAGATGAAGCTACAAAGTAGTAAATTTAATACGAATTGGAGAAAATCTTTCTTCACTCAACTTGTAATTAAACTCTGGAATTCGTTGCCAGAGAATGTGGTAAAGGCGGTTAGCTTAGCAGAGTTTAAAAAGGGTCTGGACGGCTTCCTAAAGGAAAGGTCCATAGACCATTATTAAACTGACTTGGGAACATCCACTGCTTATTTCTGGGATAAGCATCATAAAATGTAATGAGATTTTCTGGGATCTTGCCAGGTTATTTGTGACCTGGATTGGCCACTGTTGGAAACAGGATACTGGGTTTGATGTCCCAGTGTGGCAATACTTATGTACTCATGTGCTATTTGTGTAATGATCAGACAGCATGCAGCAATGTGCCCAAGCTGCCCAATTACCATTCCTCGCCTCCCCCCATACTAGGGTGTGCCCGGCGGTAGTGCTGTTTTGCCGTGTGGTAGCTCTACCACTCCTTTGTAAAAGTCCCCTAAGATTCTAAGCTTACAAGGGGTAAAGCTTTGTGATCTGTGCCATTGCTGCAGTGAAGAAGTGGATAAAATCCATGACAACTCAGTTCTTTCCTTGAACTTTTCTTTTGTGCTAATAGAAGAACCATATACATTTAGCATCCTGACTTTAAGCCCTATGTCAAGTGTGCTAAAATAATTCTAAATCTGTATTTGAACTTTTGAAGGATAGCTTTACCCATATACCAATAAGCCACTTGACCCCTCCATGAGGAATAAGGAGAAATTAGACCTTACCTGCTA
Source organism: Microcaecilia unicolor (assembly GCF_901765095.1). Taxonomy (NCBI): domain Eukaryota; kingdom Metazoa; phylum Chordata; class Amphibia; order Gymnophiona; family Siphonopidae; genus Microcaecilia; species Microcaecilia unicolor. The sequence goes on from NC_044031.1 coordinate 280,380,805, forward strand.
ATTTGCTTTCCTTTAGTCCCTCCGGACCGGCCCAGATTGAGACTGATGGGTTGTGCACACCTTCCAGCAGGTGGAGACTGAGAACTGCAACTCTTGAGTGAGAGCCAATAAGAGCCCCTGTCTAACATAAAATGCTCTAGTAAACTGTACAAAAGCAAGAAATAAAGACCTCGATCTGTGCATCTGGAACCTGAGCAGCCATGTGCATCGAACCTACTCTGGGCTCGTGCAACTTGTCCTCTATGCCTAACGACTTAAGCACGGCAAAACTGCCAGAACATGAGAGGACTGACTTGAAATATAACTTTTTAAACAAGAACTGTAAAATAAAGCAGCACAGCTTTCATAACCCAAAACAACAACAGGCATTGTAAAATTCACGGTTGGGTTCTGGGCTGGTCTGGAGGGACTAAAGGAAAGCAAATTAGCAGGTAAGGTCTAATTTCTCCTTCCTTAGCGTCCCTCTGGACCGGCCCAGATTGAGACTGATGGGAATTAACAAAGCAGTGACTTAAAGGGTGGGACCCCAACAAACCCGCTGCGAGGACATGCGCACCAAAAACTGCATCTTGCCTACACTGCACATCCAATCTGTAATGCTTCGAAAAAGAATGTAAAGACGACCAAGTGGCCGCCTTACAAATGTCCAAAGGTGGCACTAAAAAACGCTCAGCCCAAGAAGCAGCCTGAGATCTGGTAGAATGAGCCTTCACTCCCTCCAGAATGGGCTTGCGCGCTAAAAGATAAACGGAAGCTATCATTTCCTTCAACCACAGAGTGGGCTTAGAAGCCACCAAACCTTTCCGAGAACCCCCAATCAAAACAAAAAGGCGATCCATCTTCCGTAACACGCAGGTAATGCTTGAGCGTCCGCCTAACATCCAAACACTTGAGGCGACGCTGTCCCTCCGAACCAGAAGAAGAACCCAGCACCGACAGAATAACAGCCTGAGACAAATGAAATCTGGACAAAACTTTGGGAATAAACGATGGTACTGGACGCAACATGGCTCTATCCTTAGCAAATTCCTAAAATGGAGACAGAAATTTATAAAAAAGAAATAAATACCAAGTAAGAGACTAAAGGGCTCACCACCTTCCAACCTGCTGGAGACTGAGATTACTAGAGCATTCTATGTTAGACAGGAGCTCTTATTGGCTCTCACTCAAGAGTCAACAGTTCTCAGTCTCTACCTGCTGAAAGGCGTGCACAACCCATCAGTCTCAATCTGGGCCGGTCCGGAGGGACGCGAAGGAAGAACTGTACGGCTGTTTGATGCAAAATGTTTTGCCAAGTTTTTCTTGGAGAAAACCATAAATATCAGAAACCCTCTGAATACACAGCTGAGAGGTGACTAATATAATCTGAATCACATTCAGTTTGTTGACTTTTTCCCTTACTTGGATACTGACCAGATTTTGAAAGGTATTATTGCACTTTATAGACTAAAATCCCAATTTTATATAGAGCGTCTAAGTCAGAAAACAGATGTCCGAGATGCTTAAAATTTGCCGTGTACACAGAACCTTTTGTAAAATAAGAACTGCCAGGACTCACTGGCACAGATAGTTAAAGGCATCTATCTAGAAGAGCTGCCACTAACCGGTAAATGCCCTAGGTGACCCTATCTATGCATTTTCAGTGGATGCATGTAGGGGGTCTTTTAATAAGGCGCTAGCATGCCTTAGTAAGAGACCCGGAGAGAATGCTGCAGAAAGTCTGCATAGACCCCCTCAGCACTAACCAGATAGTGCCCAGACGGAGCACAACCATTATGCCCAATTATATGGAAAACAACGATATTCCCACTCATGGCAGGCTCAATGCGGCTTACATGGGGCAATGGAGGGTTAAGTGACTTGCCCAGAGTCACAAGGAGCTGCCTGTGCCTGAAGGACCAGTTCCTCAGGACCAAAGTCCACCACCCTAATCACTAGGCCACTCCTCCACTCCATATATATATATATATATATATACATATGTATATGTATATATATACACACACAGTGCAATGATAGGGTTAAGTGACTTGCCCAGAGTCACAGGGAGCTGCCTGTGCCTGAAGTGGGAATCGAACTCAGTTCCTCAGGACCAAAGTCCACCACCCTAATCACTAGGCCACTCCTCCACTCCATATATATATATATGGAGTCACTATCTGGATGGGACACTAAACTACTAATTTAGGGCCCCTTTTACCGCTGCCCAGAAAAAGGCAATTCCGGGTGGGGGACAGAAATGGCAATGAGTTAGTGAAACACCTGCCATGCAGCCATTTCCTGGGGAAGCCCATACCATCACATATTTAGGAGGAGGTAAGGGCTCCTGTGCTACCCCGGCGATAATGGGCAGCGCCAATTACTGCCAGGTAAGCCCACGATGCATAAAATAAATCCAATGTGCTGCAGGATTCCGGCGATAGTGCTGGATTGGGGAGTAGCAAAGCGGTGGTACGGGTACCGCCACTTGGGGCCCTTAATGCTGTGGTTGGTGTTTAGAAAAAACACACTCTGTGGTATTTAAATATTGACTTGATTGTTATTTTTAATTGAAAAAACATTAGAAACAGATTGGACCTGTAGTGAAACTATGCTTTAGTTGTACATAGGCATATAAATGCTTATTTGAAATGCACACACTTCGTATTTGATCAAAAAGCTAAGACTGCAACTTTCAATTTATCTATCGCCCAACCCATTCTCTTGCCACTAAGAATGTGCAATTGATGGAAACGAAACAGGAAATTGCGATAACATTTCTATATTTCCTATTTCATTTCATTTCTGAAAGGAAAGAAGGAAAGAAAATGTCATTCATTTTTCTTTTCATTTGCTTCATTCTTTTTTTTCATATGGCCTCCATGTGATTGACCCCCTTCCTCCTCAAACTATGCTGCTATCACCAAAGACCAAGGGCGTAGCCAGACCTCGACAGGAGGGGGGCCAGAGCCCAAGGTGGGGGGGGCACATTTTGGCCTGCCTCCCTGCCGCCGCCATCTCCACCCCCCTCGGTCGCTACCACCTCCCCGCCGCCACCCTCCTGCTGCCGCGTCCACCCCCCCACTGCCACCACTGCAAAGGTACCTTGGCTGGCAGGGGGGTCCCCAACCCCCCCCCCCCAGCTGAAGCGCTTGTCCCGCACTGCTCTCACATTGCCTGGCTCCCTGTCCTGTTTTAAGTCACTGTGCATGCTCGTTTTAACGAAACTGAGCATGTGCGAGCGTGCATAGCGACTGAAAACAGGACAGGGCGCCAGGCAATGTGAGAGCAGCGCGGGACAAACACTTTAGCTGGCGGGGGTTGGGGACCCCTGCCAGCCAATCTGGGGGCCCCAGAGCCGATTTGAGGGGATCCAGGCCCCCATAGCAACACCACTGCCAAAGACACATTTAAAACAAGTCCTTCAGACTTCTCTTCCTTCTGACCCCCTCTTTACCTCATCAGACGTTTGAGTGACCCATCCTGTAACTCCTGCTCCACCAGTGGCGTAGCTACGTGGGGCCAGGGGGGCCTGGGCCCCTGTAGATTTGGCCCTGGACCCCCCTGCTGACGACCCGCCCGACTCCCCTCCCGCGGCCAACCCGCCGTTGCCTGCCTTTGCTGGCGGGGGACCCCACCCCCACCAGCCGAGGTCCTCTTCTTCTCACAAAAGGCTTCCATCTGTTTCTGACGTCCTGCCGATCAGCTGATCTGCAAGGCTTTGTTCTGTGAGTCTGACGTCAACGTGCAGGACGTCAGAAACAGAAATAAGCCTTTCGCGAGAAGAAGAGGACCTCGGCTGGCGGGGGTTGGGGTCCCCCGCTAGCAAAGGTAGGCGACAGCGGGTTGGCGGCGGCCGTGGGGTCGGCGGCAGTGGGGGCTAAAATGTGCCCCCTCACCTTGGCTCTGGACCCCCCCCCCCCCCCCCCCCCCGCTGAAGTCTGGCTATGCCCCTGTGCTCCACTACTACTTTTTCTCAAAATGATAGCTGACTGAAAGCCGTTAACACTTTAGAACATAAGAACCTAAGAATAGCCATACTGGGTCAGACCAATGGTCCATCTAGCCTAGTATCTTGCGTCCAACAGTGGCTGAGGGGAGATATGACAGAGGTCCATAAAATACTGAGTGAAATGGAATGGGTAGATATGAATTGTTTGTTTACTCTTTCCAAAAATACTAGGACTAGGGGGCACGCCAATGAAGCTAAGTAGTAAATTTAAAACAAACTGAAAAAAATATTTCTTCACAACGTGTAATTAAACTCTGGAGAATGTGGTAAAGACTGATAGATTACCAGGTTTAAAAAAAAGGTTTGGATAATTTCCTAAAAGTCCATAAGCCATTATTATGATGGACCTGGGAAAATCCACTGCTTATTTCTAGGATAAGCAGCATAAAATCTCTTTTACTCTTCAGGGATCTTGCCAGGTACTTTTGACCTTGATTGGCCACTGTTGGAAATAGGATACTGGGTTTGACAGCCCTTTGATCTTTCCCAGTATGGCAAGGCTTATGTTCTTACCCCTGGTTAAATTGTATGTTTCGCTGAATCTTTATAATGAACAGAAGCGGACACAACCTCTACATCTTACAGTTAAACATGACATCTTTCCTCACATTTTAATGCATAATTACTGCTTGCTGTTTTTTAAATTTAATAAACTTGATTAAGTGCACTTTGGATAATGGCAAGGCAATGTGCAATAAACTTAAAACAAAATAAAGTTACAACATAATACAGATTAAGAATGTATACAAAGTAAAATCATTTCACATACAAATAATAACCACAAACAAAACACCTATAACAAAGGGGAATACCAAAGGCACACAAACAAAAGACATAAGCTAGCAGAACCCCACCATCAACCATGGAACTAATTTAGAAAAAAAATTAAAACCCATTCAAATGTGCTTTGAATTTTTAATATAAAGCTCAAGATCTGAGACTGTATTTGGAACAAACTTCCTGATAAATTATTAAGTAGACAAAAGAAGTTCTGCGTGTCATTTTTAATCATACATAAGTAGGAGAGAGCAACACTGGAAAACTACCCTCTGATGACCTCAAATATTGGACAGGGATGTAAGGAATAAGAAAGTTAGATAAAGACAGTTGTAAGAACAAAAACCACAAAGAGATGAACGTACTGTTTTAAACTGAATCCTAAATACTACTGGGAGCCGAAGGTACACAAAAAGGAGGTGTTGCATATCATACCTCTTACATCTAGCGAAGATCCCGATAGCCATGTTCTGAATCAGCTGAAATCTTCTCAGAGATCCCTGTTTTGCACCTGCATAAAAATGACATTACAGTAAATCAATCCTATTCAATAGTAAAGCGTTAATCGGCAGTTTTAAATCAGCCTCTGATAAATACCTCAGTGAATTTTCTGCAGTACTAGAAAGAAGCAGCACACTAGAAAAGAAATTTAAGCTCTAAATCCAATTTGGATTATCCAGTCAGTAACACACTGACTGGGGACCAAAACACAGGGCAGACAACTTACTTTGAGAAAATCAAATAGCTTCACATTTCTGAGGGTTCAAAAGCAGCTTCTGTTGAAAGCCACTGGGTGATCAACGAATCTAGATAAGAGATCCATTGATCCCTTATCATATGTATGAAAAACTCAGGCTACATTCCTGAATCAATGTTGGAAGTCACAAAAATATCGAATAAAGTGGGGGCAAGAATCAAGCTCTGAGGAATCCCAAAACTAAGCAGGCCTGGGTTAGAAGTAAGGGCATTATAATCTAAAGGATCAAAACTATCTCAAAATAGTGCCCCCAATACCAAGGTAAGGTCAAATGGAAAAAGCAGAAGATCATGGTCTGCCAAGTCAAAAGCAGCACTTAGGTGCAAGGAAACAACATCTTTCCCCCATGTTTATAACCTTGTCCTGATGTCATTAAGTAGAGCCACAGGAAAGGTCTCAGTGTTGTTGCCAGCCCTAACACACGAATGATCAGGATGAAACATAAAGGGCTTATAAAGGAAATCTGAGATGTCCTCAAATTTCTCTGCAGCTATTGAAACAAAAGAGAGATTTGAGACTGGAGAGGTTTCTTTAAGAGCTGACACACTATGTCTTTTTTGAACAAACAGGAAGAGGCCAGAGGAAAAAGCTGTTATTTGCCATGGTTGAGATATAAGTTAAAAGCGCAAGGCCTTCGTTTTGTTTTGTTTTACCAGCAAAAAGATTAAAGGGTCATGTGGAGGGGCATAATCAAAAGGGATGTCCTCGCAAAATGTCCCAGTGGAGGGGCGGAGAAACCCGTATTATTGAAACATGATGGACGTCCATCTTTCGTTTTGATAATACTGTCAGATATGTCCAAATCTTGAAATTTAGGTGGTCCCTAGAGATGGTCGTCCCTAGATTGGTCGTTTCTGATTTTCAGCGATAATGGAAACCAAGGATGTCCATCTCAGAAACGACCAAATGCAAGCCCTTTGGTTGTAGGAGGAGCCAGCATCTGTAGTGCACTGGTCCCCCTGACAAGCTAGAACACCAGCCGGGCACCCTAGAGGGCACCGCAGTGGACTTCATAAATTGCTCCCAGGTACATAGCTCCCTTACCTTGTGTGCTGAGCCCCCCAAAACCCACAACTGTACACCACTACCATAGCTCTTACAGGTGAAGGGGCACCTAGATGTGGGTACAGTGGGTTTGTGGTGGGTTTTGGAGGGCTCGCTGTTTCCTCCACAAATGTAACAGGTAGGGGGTGTATGGGCCTGGGTCTGCCTGTCTGAAGTGCACTGCACCCACTAAAACTGCTCCAGGGACCTGCATACTACTGTGATGGACCCGAGTATGACATCTGAGGCTGACATAGAGGCTGGAAAAATATTTTAAAAGATATTTTTTGAGGCTGGGAGGGGGGTTAGTGACCACTGAGGGAGTAAGTGTAGGTCATCCCTGATTCTCTCTGGTGGTCATCTGGTCATTTCGGGCACTTTTTTGTGCCTTGGTCGTAAGAAAAACACGACCAGGTAAAGTCATCCAAGTGCTCGTCAGGGATGCCCTTTTTTTCCCTATTTTGGGTCGAGGACGTCCATGTGTTAGGCACGCCCCAGTCCTAACTTTGCTACGCCTCCGACATGCCCCCTAGAACTTTGGCTGTCCCTGCGATGGAAAGCAGTTGGGGACGTCCAAAATCGGCTTTCAATTATACCGATTTGGACGACCCAGTGAGAAGGACGCCCATCTTTTGATTTGTGTCAAAAGATGGGCGTCGTCCTCTTTCGAAAATGAGCCCAATAGTGATGCAGAGAACGTTTTTTTTTTTTTTTTACATTTGTACCCCGCGCTTTCCCACTCATGGCAGGCTCAATGCGGCTTACATATTGGGGCAATGGAGGGTTAAGTGACTTGCCCAGAGTCACAAGGAGCTGCCTGTGCCTGAAGTGCGAATCGAACTCAGTTCCTCGGGACCAGAATCCACCACCCTAACCACTAGGCCACTCCTCCACTAAATGATGAAAAAGGATTGAATGTGTGCCATGGGCAAGATGTAATACCAGATACCAGTCCAAAGTCCACTTTATTAGACAAGGGTGACAATACAGACTGCAGAAGGTACTGAAGATTGAGTTAAATTGGTTGCCTTGATTAGTCTTACTGGATCTGCCAATTTTGCAGAAAAATGGTTCAACAGAGTATTCCTAAACATCATACAAAATCTTCCAATAACAACCCCAGCACAAATACATTAATTGGAACTGGGGTAGTAAGCTTGTTAATTATATGAAATGAGCTGGAAAAATATCTCAATTTAGCAACTCAAAAGTGCTTCTTTATAAGTATGATAACAATCTTTACATTAAGCCTAGTTCTCCAGCGACAACTTGTTCTTCCATAGCAACATAGTAGATGACAGCAGATAAAAACCTGTACAGTCCATCCAGTCTGCCCAACAAGATAAACTCATAGCATAAGATATGATGTGATACTTCATATGTATACCTGATCTTGATTTGTCCTTGCCATTTTCAGGGCATAGACCATAGAAGTCTGCCCAGCACTGGCTTTGCTTCCCAATTACTGGTGTTGCCATCTAATCACCACTAAGCTTCCCTGGATAAGAACATAAGAATAGTCATACTGGGTCAGGCCAATGGTCCACCTAGCCCTGTATCCTGCTCCCAGCAGTGGCCAGTCCAGGTCACAAGTGACCTGGCATTAACTCAAACAGCAGCAACATTCCATACTACCAATCCCAGGACAAGCAGTGGTTTCCCCCATGTCTATCTCAATAACAGACTATGGACTTTTTCTCCAGGAATTTATCCAAACCTTTATACATTAACGGCCATTATTACATCCTCTGGCAGCGAGTTCCAGTGCTTAATTTCATTGATAGTCCCTTAGTTTTCGTACTTTTTGAAAGAGTGAAAAATCTATTCACTTTTACCCATTTTACACCACTCAGGATTTTATAGACCTCAATCATATCTCCCCCTTTAACAACCATCTCTTTTCCAACCTAAAGAGCTCTAATCTGTTTAGCCTTTCCTCATATGGGAGAAGTCCCTGCCCCTTTATTATTCTGGTTGCTCTTCTACTATATCTTTTTTGAGATACGGCAACCAGAATTGAGTGCAGTTCTCAAGGTGAGGTTGCACCATGGAGCGATACAGAGGCCATAATATTCTTGGTCTTTATTTGCATCCCTTTCCTAATAATTCCTAGCATTTGGTTGGCTTTTTTGGCCAACACCGAACATTGTGCAGAAGATTTCAGAGTATTGTCTACAGTGACACAGATCTTTGACTCAAGTGCTAACTCCTAAGGTAGACCCTAACATAAGGTAACTATGATTCACATTATTCTTCCCAATGAGCATCACTTTGAATTTGTCCACATTAAATTTCATTTGCCATTTGGATGCCCAATCTTCCAGTTTCCTAAGGTCTTCCTGCAATTTTTCACAGTCCGTATGCATTTTTACAACTTTAAATTCGTAGATGACGCAAAACTATTCAATCACCTCACTTGTGGTTGCGTTTTCTAGATCATTTATAAATACGCTAAATAGCATCAGTCCCAGTACAGATCCCTGTGGCACTCTACTATTCACCCTCGTCCATGGAGAAAAATGGCCATTTAACCCTACCCTTTGTTTTCTGTCCAATAAGCAATTCCTAATCCATAGAAGGACATTGCCTCCTATGATATGACTTTTTCATTTTCTGAGGAGTCTCTTTTGTCAAAAGGTTTCTGAAAATTAAGATACACTACATTAACCACCTCACCTTTATCCATGTTTATTTACTATGTGTTCCGTAATTTTATTCTTTATAATAATTTTCACTATTTTCCCCAGCACTGACATCAGGCTTACCGGTCTGTAATTTCCAGGATCACCTCTGGAACCCTTTTTAAAAATCAGCGTTACAATGGCCACCCTCGAATCTTCAGGTACTATGGGTGATTTTAATGACAGGTCACAGATCACTAACAGATCAGCAATTTCATATTTGCATACTTTCAGTACTCTGGGGTGTATACCATCCGGTCCAGGTGATGTATCATTCTTTAACTTGTCTAGCTCAGTACATCTTCCAGGTTCACTGAGATTTCTTTCAGTTCCTCTGCACTGGTCACTGGCCTTGTCCTCCCTGACTGCCCCTTTTGCTCCTTCGTGATCTAAAGGTCCCATGGATTTCCTCACAGGCTTTCTGCATCTGATGTATCTGAAAAAGGTGTTACTATGAGTTTTTGTCTCCACTACAAGTTTTCTTCATATTCTGTTTTAGCCTTCATGATCAATGCGTTGTATCTAGCTGGACAGTGCTTATGTTGCTTCTTATCTTCTTCATTCAGATCCTTTTTCCATTCTTTGAAGGGTGCTCTTTTGGCTCTAATAGTCTCTTTCACTTCACCTTTTAACCATGCTGGCTGTCGTTTGTCCTTCTTTCAACCTTTGTTAATATGTGGAATACATCTGGTCTCGGCTTCCACAATAGTATTTTTAAAACATCCTTGCCCAACTTAAAGTCCTAATCTTTGTAGCTGAACCTTTTAGCTTCTTTTTATTTATTTATTTATTTATTTATTTATTCCACGTATCAGCTCTACATATGTATAGAGAATAGCTGTGAAATGAGAAGTTTTGAATTTGGAAGTATTTTCGGCCCTTGAGGGCTTATGATTACTGGACATTGAGGAAGCGACCATGGACTGTCGACATTAAGATGATTCTAGCTAAGTAATAATTGAAAGTGAATTTCTCCACATGTGTGGCTTAATTATCAATCAGCCTCTACCTTATTGTATTGTTTAAGGTGTGTGCACAAGTATGTAGAGCTGATACGTGGAATCGGCGAAATAGCAGTGAAAAGAAGAAGGGACATCATAGTGCATGTGGCCAGTGTTCAGTGTGTTCTAACATGGTGACCACAGACGCATTTGTGGACGTGTATACAAGAAATATCTTTAGTTTAAAATCTATTACTAATTGTCAATCGATGAATGTGATTTATCTCTTGAAATGTCCCTGCGATTTATATTACATAGGACAAACGTCACGCATGTTGAAAACAAGGCTGATTGCGCACCGTCATTGTATACAAGCTAAAAAAATGTATGAACCTCTAGTGTCCCATTGTTTACTGAAACATCACGAGTTTGCAGAATTATTATGTATTATTCTAGAACAGATTCAAATAACGGAACGTAAAGGAGATGTGAGGAAATTATTAAGACAAAAAGAACAACGATGGATTTATACATTACAAACCGTAATCCCGAAAGGTTTAAATATATCTATAGAGTGGAAGGCTTTTTTGTGAAAAGATCCTTTTAATGTGCAATTGCGGTACTGCTGTAGCCCTTCATTGAATGTGGTCGTCACTGTGGAAGTGACGTCATGGGAAATGACGTATATATATCAAGGAGAAGTCGCTCTAGTTTCAAAGACGCCAAGATGAGGCACTATTGCGGTGAAATGAGAAGCTTTGAATTTGGAAGTATTTTCGGCCCTTGAGGGCTTATGATTACTGGACATTGAGGAAGCGACCATGGACTGTCGACATTAAGATGATTCAAGCTAAGTAATAATTGAAAGTGAATTTCTCCGCATGTGTGGCTTAATTATCAATCAGCCTCCACCTTATTGTATTGTTTAAGGTGTGTGCACAAGTATTTTATGAATAAGAAGAGTGGAGTTTTTTTTGTGAAGAACCTGGACCGAATTCGAATTACTATCAGAAGACCTCATCTCTGAAACACTCAAAAGATTCGCCAAATCCTACTGCAAACTAGATACATGCCCAAACAACCTTATGAAATCAGCTCCTCAACAATTCATAATAGACCTAACGAACCATGTAAACTCCATGCTACAAAACAGACTTTTCCCGAAAGAAAAAGGAAAAATCTTACTTACCCCAATACCCAAAGACACAAAGAAAAGTGCAAGCGAAATAACTAACTATAGACCAGTAGCATCCATACCACCAATAACCAAAATAACTGAAGGAATGATAACAAAACAACTTACAAATTATCTAAACAAGTTCTCAATACTGCATGATGCCCAATCAGGATTCCGATCGAATCACAGCACAGAAACAGTACTAATTACCCTGATGGCTAAATTTAAACAAATGATTGCAATCGGCAACAATATACTCCTCCTACAATTTGACATGTCAAGTGCCTTTGATATGGTTGACTACGAAATCCTACTACACATACTTGAATATTTTGGCATCGGAGGCAATGTCCTAAACTGGTTCAAGGGGTTCCTAACCTTGCGCTCATACCAGGTCACATCAAATTCCACTACGTCTGAAGCATGGACACCTGAATGTGGAGTACCGCAAGGATCACCCTTCTCACCAACTATCTTCAACCTAATGATGACACCATTGGCAAAACTTCTATCAAAACATAACCTTAACCCATATATATACGTTGACGATGTAACAATATATATCCCTTTCAAACAAGACATTAAAGAAATCTCCAATGAAATCAACCAAAGCTTACACATCATGAACACCTGGGCAGATGCATTTCGACTGAAACTGAATGCAGAAAAAAACTCAATGCCTGATACGTACCTCCCAATACAACACGAATGAATTCACTGCTATAAACACACCAAAACTAAATCTTCCAATTTCAGAAACTTTAAAAATCCTTGGAGTTACTATTGACCGCCACCTAACACTTGAAACCCACGCAAACAACACAACCAAAAAGATGTTCTACTGCATGTGGAAACTGAAAATAATAAAACTATTCTTCCCAAGATCCGTCTTCCGCAGCCTAATGCAATCACTCGTGCTCAGCCATCTGGACTACTGCAACTCACTATACGCAGGTTGTAAAGAACAATTACTGAGGAAACTTCAAACAGCCCAGAACACAGCAGCCAGACTCATTTTCGGGAAACCAAAATACGAAAGTGCAAAACCCTTACGAGAGAAGCTACACTGGCTCCCACTCAAGGAACGCATCACTTTTAAAGTATGCACATTAGTCCACAAAATCATCCACGGTGAAGCCCCAGCCTACATGTCTGACTTAATAGACCTACCACCCAGAAACGCTAAAAGATCATCCCGAACTTTCCTCAACCTCCACTTCCCTAATTGCAAAGGCATAAAATACAAAGTGCTGCATGCGTCCACCTTCTCTTTCATGAGTACACAATTCTGGAACAAACTACCACGAAACCTGAAAATGATCTACGAACTGGCCAACTTCCGCAAACTATTAAAGACCAATCTCTTTGAAAAAATCTATCGAAAGGATCAAAACACATGAAGTCCAAACACACTGTTCACAATGCATCAATACATTCTCTTCTATACTTTTATCCCCCGCAATTTTAACACATTTAAACCTTAATTTACAGGTAAAAATAGAAAATATTATACCCGAATGTTCTCTTGCTATTGCTCTGTTGCCCTATCAGTATCCGTCGTTCTTCTATTGTTCAGTTGTTCTTTTCCACTGTTTTGCTCCCCTTAACGATACTTGGACTTTGTTTTAACTTAACTCCTCACATTGTAACCATAATCATGTTGTAACAGATTGTACTTCCATTTTTACAATGTATTGTAAGCCACACTGAGCCCGCAAATAGGTGGGAAAATGTGGGATACAAATGCAATAAAATAAATAAATAAATAAATTGAAGAGGAGTTCTCTTAACTTTGAAAGGTGTTCCTTTAAAGAGATATCACCGTGGTTTCTGAAGTCTTTTTTCTCCACATATTTTCATGAATATATATGAATGCACACCTGCAATACAGGGTTTCATTTAGTAGAATTGGTTAGGATATTTGGGTAATTGAAATCACCCATTATTAAAATGTTGCCCAATTTGCCAGCTTTCCTAATTTCTGTAAACATTTCTTCATCTGTCTGTTCATTCCATCCTAGCGGATGGTAGTGCAGCCCTACCTGTATGTTCTTTCTCTTCACACATGGAATTTCTATACATAAGGATTCCACACTGCTATATTTTGTTTGACTCAATTTCCTCTTTAACATATAGCACAACCTTCCCTCCAATTTGATCCACTCTATCATTGCCATATAATGTGTACCTTGCTAACAGTGTCTCATTGATTGTCCTCCTTCCACTAGGTCTCTAAGATGCCTATTATATCTACCTCTTTATTTAGTGCTATATACTCCAACTCTCCCATCTTGATTTTTAGGCTTCTAGCATTTGTATATAGACACTAATGTGTTTTTTCCTAGCATTTACAAGCTGGTTTGAAGTTGATGGTGATACCTTGCATTCTTTACTCTGTTCTCCGATTAAAGGGGAAATGGGACTTGATATACCGCCTTTCTGAGGTATTTTGCAACTACATTCAAAGCAGTTTACATATATACAGGTACTTATTTTGTACCTGGGGCAATGGAGGGTTAAGTGACTTGCCCACAGTCACAAGGAGCTGCAGTGGGAATCGAATCCAGTTCCCAAGGATCAAAGTCCACTGCACTAACCACTAGGCTACTCCTCCACTCCTTGATCTCTTTCACCATTAGTGAAACCTCTCTATTGGGATTTCCTATAGATTCTGTTTCAATAGTATCCTTCAAGGATACTTCACATTGAACCATACGCTCCTGGGTGACTGTTGACTTTCCCCCCGAATTTACTACTACTACTACTATTTAGCATTTCTATAGCGCTACAAGGCGTATGCAGCGCTGCACAAACATAGAAGAAAGACAGTCCCTGCTCAAAGAGCTTACAATCTAATAGACAAAAAATAAAGTAAGCAAATCAAATCAATTAATGTGTACAGGAAGGAGGAGAGGAGGGTAGGTGGAGGCGAGTGGTTACAAGTGGTTACGAGTCAAAAGCAATGTTAAAAAGCAATTTAGTTTAAAAGCTTCTCTATCTCCTTTTTAAAAGTTAGCACCAGCAGCCTGGTTCCATTCTGGTTAAGGTGGAGCCCTTTCTTTTGGAACAGGCTCCCCCTTTCCCCAGAATGTTGCCCAGTTTGTAACTAATCTAAATCCCTCAGTTCTGCACCATCATCTCAACCACGAATTGAGACTGTGAAGCTCTGCCTGCCTCTTGGGTCCTGCACGTGGATAATATCCAAAAATGTTACCTTGGAGGATCTGGATTTCAAATTTCTACCTAATAGCCTAAATTTGGCTTCCAGAACTTCCCTTCCAGATATTGGTACCACATGCACCAAGACAGCCGGTTCCTCTCCTGCACAAGGGCTGCCAGACTGGAGGTGGGACTTCTTTACAACATCCCTGTAGGCCTCTTCTATGTACCTCTCTGTCTCCCTCAGCTCTTCCGCTACTCTAGCCTCAAGAGAACAGGCTTATTCTCTGAGAGGTAGGAGCTCTTTGCATCGAGCACACACCTGTAACTTCTCGCCAACTGGGAGATAATCATACATGTGACACTCAATGCACAAGACTGTATAGCACCCCTCTTACTGCTGGACTGCTGTCTGCATCTTAGTATTATTGTGTTTAAACTTCTTAAGGTACTAGGGATATTAGATTAATATAAAGATTCCTTTGTGTTTATCCCACGCATTTTTGAATTCCATTACTGTTTTCATCTCCACCACCTCCCGCAGGAGGGCAATCCTGATATCTACCACCCTCTCAGTGAAAACCCTGTCCATTTCCTTTCAACATGTCTGCAGTCCTAGAGGGTAACAAGGATGATTCTGTTTAAGAGTAATAAAGTATTCTTTCCACGGAGTCACTTTTAACAGATAAAAATAAAAAAAGTGAATATAGCAGATATAAAAGTTGACACAGTTCTGGTTGATTCACTATTACTTTTAAAAAGTTAATAAGGCAGCTAGCAATTTTAACTTTTGGAAACATTGCTACAAAATTAAAGCTACATTAAACTGCTGACGTCAAGGCAAGGTTGGGATGCCAAAGAAAAACTTCCAACAGAACAGCCCAAAAACTGATCAGATCTGTAAAACAGAATTCACTATTACCGCATATGACCTATTGAAATGTTTAGCTGACGCTGGAGTAAATGTCCACAGTAAAGAGTTGTTTACAAAAAAAAAAATTATATGTCTAGGAGAGTTGTCAAAAGTTCACACAGTTAAGCTACAAAGTGGTAAATTTGGACTGAATCGGAGGGAATTTTTCTTCACAATGTGTAATTGAACTCTGGAATTCATTGCCAGAGAATGTGGTAAAGGCAGTTAGCGGGGTTTGAAAAAGGTTTGGATGGCTTCCTAAAGGAAAAGTCCATGGACCATTGTTGAAATGGGCTTGGGGGAAAATCCACTGCTTATTTCTAGGCTGGGCAGCGTGGAATGTGCTTTTATGGAATCTTGCCAGGTACTTGTAACCTGGATTGGCCACTGTTGGAAGTGGGATGCTGGGCTTGATAGACCTTCGGTCTGTCCCAGTATGGTAATACTTATGTACTTATGATGAAACAAAAATTGATTTGTTTAGCCAAAACATAAGATATATTTGGAGGGAAAAAAAAAAAGAAGAGTTAAACATCTGGAGAAAAAAAAAAACACCTTGCCAATTCTTAAGCAACAAGGGTGGATCTATTACACTTTGAAGTGATGTGGCAGCCAGTGGTAATAATTGTGTGGGTGGAAGGAGAATGGATTCAACATATCCTATAAACAAATGTCCCACAGTCAGTATATAGGCAACGAAGCTGAAAAGAGGTTAGTTATTACAACAACAGAATAATAATCCAAAATCTCTGTCAAGATTAGCCATGAAGTACTTACAGAGAAGAAAGATGAAGGTTTTGGAATGGCATTCACAGTTCCTAGACTTATTACTGAAAGCTGTGAGGAGATCTCAAACAAGCAGCACATACAAGAAGACCTAAATATATATTTCAGATAGGAGAGTTCTGCAGGGAAAGCTGGGAAAAAATGCCATAGTAGGAAAAGAAAAGAGTTTTCAGCAGGCTACAGGAAACATTTAGAAGCTGTTGCAAAACTACTGAAAAGAAGGGTGCTCAAACTTTTGCACCTGCCATGTTCACTGATTTGAATTTGAATGCAAAAAAGGAATTCTGCATTCCAGAAAGATGTCATGTTTATCTTTGTACCACACAGAGGGCCCTGTTTACTAAGGTGCACTAGCGTTTTTAGCGCGTGCTAAAAATTAGCATACTCTAACCATATAGACACTCACAGGAATATTATGGGCATCTATTATGCGCTAATGCTTAGTGAACGCTAAAAACACTAGCGCACCTCTAACGAGGCTTAGTAAACAAGGCCCAGAGTTTGTAATCTATTCATTTATGGATTCCTCGAGCATACAATTTGAGAAGGGGTATCTAAACTGTAGTTACTGGGGAAGGCTCATAAAATCTGTATTTCATATTTTTATATACTACTGCACATTGACAAGAAATATTCAGCCAAAAAACTGGAAGCCATTTTAACACTGTTCTCAATAACAAAATCTTTTTCATCCTAATCTAGGCACCATCTCTTTGCAAGCTATAAAAAAATAAATAAAAATCTGTATGATAAAGATATTACTTAAGAAAACAAATCCAGGAGTGAAAATACTAAATTTGAGGTAAGTGTAGCTGGAATAAGATTACCTTCAGTGGAACTTTCAAGTAGTCCTGTTTACTATGGTGCACTAGTGTTTTTAGCGAGTGTTAAAAATTATAATGCGCTAAACACTAGAGACACCCATATATTCCTGTGGGTGTCTCTAACGTTTAACGCACGCTAAAAATGCTAGCACGCCTATAACACAGCTTAGTAAACAGGGCCCCAAATGTGTAATCTGTTAAACAATAAGTATTGATTCACCACTCTCCTCTCTTTTCCTAAGGAAAAGAGGGCAGTATACCTTTGAAATCAGCAAAGCAGCACTTTTAGGAGTTTTTCAAATTTCCAGCAGACATTTCTTGAG
The DNA here is from genome assembly GCF_901765095.1 of Microcaecilia unicolor. Taxonomy (NCBI): domain Eukaryota; kingdom Metazoa; phylum Chordata; class Amphibia; order Gymnophiona; family Siphonopidae; genus Microcaecilia; species Microcaecilia unicolor. The sequence continues at coordinate 280,398,178 of NC_044031.1, forward strand.
GTGTAACAAATTTAAATCTGGTAAAATTAAGTGAATATTACTCTCTCTCATAAGGTTTTCCAATGAATTAAGTTTATTGTGGATCATTTGATGTCCCTTGACAAAAGCACTGAAACTCTTCTGTACTTTTTCAGCCTTTTGTTCCTCACTGTATAAATGCTACAAAAAGGAGCTCATTTTCAAAGCACTTAGACACACAAAGTGTATGTCTAAATGCTTTGAAAATGAGCCCCAAAGGGCTCCGTTTCCACTTCCATCGTTTTAACATAATCCATAGAATTCTGAACTTGATTCAGCAATAGCTTCCCAAATAATTCCCCAACAACCTGAAAAAATTCCAAGACCAATTGGTCAGATGAAGATACGGACACAGCCACCGTAGCAGGTTTGACAGACATCGGAATTGCAGGTTCTCCTATCAAATTGCTTCAAACTTTCTGCTCCTTCATATGGCATCAACCACTTTCTTCATCTCCAGGGCCTCTGGTGACATCACTGAGATGTCAATCAAGGAGTGAAAAACTGCAGCCCTCTCTTGGTATTGGTTCTGGACGAGGTATACACAACTTCAGGCTTAATATGGCTTTAACATTTGAAGTTGTCAGCAGCACACCCCCTACTGTGGCGAATCCAATGAACAAAGAACATCAAAGGAATCCTGTTCAGAAGGAATGGATCCTCAGGACCTTAGCCGAGATTGGGTGGCAGAGCCGGTGGGGGGAGGTGGGGCTAGTGCTGGGCAGACTTATACGGTCTGTGCCAGAGCCGGTGGTGGGAGGCGGGACTGGTGGTTGGGAGGCGGGGATAGTGCTGGGCAGACTTATACGGTCTGTGCCTTGAAGAGGACAGGTACAAATCAAGGTAGGGTATACACAGAAAGTAGCACATATGAGTTTATCTTGTTGGGCAGACTGGATGGACCGTGCAGGTCTTTTTCTGCCGTCATCTACTATGTTACTACGCTGCATAAGATGAATCCACATGGTGGCTGAACATAAGAGTCCCACGAAGAATAAAAACAGAAAACCACACAGTGGGAAACGGAAGGAAACTTAGCAGACGATGGATCTTGAAAAAAGTTACTTTTACTATGTTAACAGTTCCTTGGTTACACTAAAAAAAAAAAAAAACTTCTTTTGATGCTGTCACATAGGAGACTCAACATGGCACCGTGTTTCTGCTCAAAGTGCCTGCCTCAGGAGTCCACAATCAAGTACAAAATCAATTCGGATATAAATAAATAAATAAAAACCATGGAATAAAACCACAGTTAAAATAAGTCAGCCCAGTGTGTTACAATTAAACACTACATGGATTCTTCAAAATATAAAAGATAAATCACATAAATTACGTAAAATGACCAGTGAAGTAAAGTAAAATCAAACCATATGAAATGGTGTTACATATTGTACAGTTAAAACATGTTAGATATTGGAATGTGTCTAAGACAATGGAACAGAAAGACACTGACCATGCGAATGTTTGTCAAAGGAATAGAACTGAACAGCTACTAGTAAGATGGATGACATATATGCCCAAAAGGGCCTAGCTGAGGGAGGACTGGGATAGGTAAATCTGAGCCCGTCTCTTCCGTTTCACCATAGCTGAAGAGGAAAGAACTTTGAGGAAAGAAGAAAATAAAAGGGAAAAACATAGCAGAGCTGTAAAGAAACCAGCCACTGGTCAGCCATCTGTGTATTTTAATATCTCCGTGCTAGAATAATTGACCTAAACAATCTCATCAATATTAACACTTGCAGTTGTTGGCAGAGCATCGAGTTTTTTTATTTTTAAATCCAGGCCAGATATACATATAACCGATTGTTTTATTTATATTTATTTGTTTTAATTGCAAAATGAACAGTTATAAGATTTAAAAAGAGGGGCATGGTCAGAGCTGAGGGTGGGCATAAAAAAAGTTATACGAAATATAAATGAAATGTGCCTCTGAACATATATGTATACTAGTAAAAAAGGCCCATTTCCGAAACCAATGAAACGGGTGCTAGCATGTGGTTTTTTTTGTGTCTGTGTGTATGTGTCACAGAGTTATTTTGTGTGTGTGTGTGTGTGTGTGTGTGTGAGGGTGCGGTGTGTGTGCAGATTGTTGATGATGGAGGTGGTGCGTTGGTGTGCGGTTGTTTCGTTAGTTTGGCAGCCAGTCTCCAGCGATTCCTAGGCAGGGAAGGAGTACTCCTCCCCCTTCCTTGGTCGCTGTTTGCTGCTGGCTGGGTCGCGGGTAATCCTTCCAGCTGGGCCGCAGCTTGTCCTGTTCGCCCATGTCCCAGATGGTGACGGGCACGTTGTTTTCCGGCTCCTCTGACTCCATGTCAAGCGATCCCAAATATAGTCTGTGCTATAGGCCCTCTGGCACCAGGGGCGTATCTGCGTGGGGCCACAGGGGCCTGGGCCCCCGCAGATTTCGCCCTGGACCCTCCTACTGCCGCAGTGGGTACCTTTGCTGGCGGGGGACTCCAACCCCCACCAGCCGAGGTCCGCTTCCTCCTGCCGCTGCGAGGTTTTTTAAGTTCATCGGGATTCGTCCTCCGTCACTCTGTGCTGCTGTTCAAAGAAGCTGCTAGCTGAATGCAGTTTCAGACTGAGTCTGACGTCGCTGCTGCACGTTGTACATGAGTCTGACGTCCTGCACGTACAATGTGCAGCAGCGACGTCAGACTCAGTCCGAAACTGCATTCAGCTAGCAGCTTCTTTGAACAGCAGCACAGAGTGACGGAGGACGAATCCCGATGAAGAACTTAAAAAAACCTCGCAGCGGCAGGAGGAAGCGGACCTCGGCTGGTGGGGGTTGGGGTCCCCCACCAGCAAAGGTACCCACGGCGGCGGGGGGGGGGGGGGGTCGGAAATGGCGGTGGCAGCGGCTGGGTGGGGCTATAATGTGTCCCCTCACTCTGGCTTCGGCTCCCGCTACCGCCGACTTTCAGATACGCCCCTGTCTGGCACTCTTCAGTACTGGCATTAGGCATTTAAAAATTTCTCCCCCCCCCTCCCCCGGTCTATTTTTGCACATACCCACAGCAGGAATATTCTTCTCTCGTTCCAGCTGTGGTTCTGTGCTCTCCGTGCTGCACAGATAATGAGCCATTCTGCTGGGGAATGCTCCTCCCTTATTGTCACGTAGTTTCCTCTGATTGGTCTGTCTTACGTTGCCTAGTGTTGCCTGGGAACGGTGTTGAGATGGTCCTTTGTGTTTCAGAATGTTGAGGGTGTTTTTTCTGATTGGTCCGTCATGAGAGGGCGGGCAGAGAGACATGGTCAGTGTTGTGGCTTCACCACCATGAATCCATGAACCCTTCAGTGAGTGACTGAGTGACTTCAGAACGTTGTCTTCAGAACGTTGAGGGTGAGTTTTATTATAGTAGATATGGTGATTAGTAAATGATAGCTTATAACTTAACAGATAAGAAATCTGGCACTTAGGACTGGAATCTATATATGACACCAAAAAAAGCACTATTCTATAAGCTGTGCTTAGTTAGGTAACATATAGTAACATAGTAGATGACGGCAGAAAAAGACCTGCACGGTCCATCCAGTTTGCCCAACAAGACAAACATATGTGTATACCTTACCTTGATTTGTACCTGCCTTATTCAGGGCACAGACCGTACAAGTCTGCCCAGCAGTACTTCCCGCCTCCCAACCACCAGTCCCGCCTCCCATCACCGGCTCTGGCACAGACCATATAAGTCTGCCCTCTGCTATCCTCGCCTCTCAACCACCAACCCCTCTTCCCCCCACCTGCTCCGCCACCCAATTTCCGCTAAGCTTCTGAGGATCCATTCCTTCTGCACAGGATTCCTTTATGCATATCCCACGCATGTTTGAATTCCGTTACCGTTTTCAAACATGCGTTTATAGAATAGCGATTACGCCCAGGAATCACATCTAACTTTAGGTGTGACCACTTGCACCAACTAAAATGAGGTGCAAATGTATGCACCTAAATTAGGCGTGAATCCCTGTTATTCTATAACAAAATGAGTTAATTTTAGGAACGCCCCCATTACACCCATGACCCTCCTGTTTCTGCGTCCCATTTTTCAGATCACACCTAAATTTATGTGCGTAAATGCAAATTAAATCTAATTAGTGTCAATAATTGCTTGTTAAAAAGTCAACTGGTGCTAATTAGCTCATTATTCAATTAAAATACGCATGCAAATTGGACATGCACCCAAATTTGTGCGCACAATTTTTGGAGATTTTTATAAAATTAGGAGGTTACTGTATGTTTTTTACTTCTGAAAATGTGTATAAGGTGAAATTCAGCGCTGCGTGTGTCTGGTAGCGCTATACAAATGTTAATAATAATAAATTTGGTCCTACCTGATCATTTCCTTTCCTTGGTTCCTGCAGAAAAGCTGAAGATTCCAGTGCTATCACTGGTATAAGGACTGGTGTAGCTTGGAACTTATCAGTATGTTTATGCCAAAGCAATGGAAGGGATCCTCTGCAGATTTTGCTAATTACAAAACACAGACTCAGAACAAAATGAACAGAAAACACAGGCAGATGCTGCTAGTACTTTCTTCAGCTCCATAATCTTCCTAGGTAGGCCCTGGACTTATCTAATAGAAGTCAAGGAAAGGAAGTTCAGGTAAGACCAAATTTCAACTTATTTTTACGTAAGAATATATGTGTTGCCATACTGGGACAGACCGAAGGTCCATCAAGCCCAGTATCCTGTTTCCAACAGTGGTCATCTAGGTCACAATTACCTGGCAAGATTCCAGAACAGTAAAATTGATTTTTATACTGCTTATCCTAGAAATAAGCACTGGAGTTTCCCAAGTCCATCTTAATAATGGCTTATCAACTTTTCTTTTAGGAAATTATCCAAACCTTTTTAAAACCCTGCTAAGCTAACTGCTTTTACTACATTCTCTGGCAATGAATTCCAGAGTTTAATTACACGTTGAGTGAAGAAATAGTTCCTCCAGTTTGTTTTGAATTTACTACTTAGTAGCTTCATTGCATGCTCCCTAGTCCTAGTATTTTTGGAAAGAGTAAACAAGCGATTCACCTCCACCTATTGTACTCTACTCATTATTTGCTTGTTTAGCTGCCACTACACATTGAGCAGAGGGTTTCAACATATCATCCACGATGACACCTAGACATAGGCGCCCTATATAAGAGGATTATGGAGGCTAATCCTCCCCAGTCCCAACTGCAACCTTTCCTGTCCACCAGCCCACTGCCTTCGGATATTGTCACTCCTCTACCCTGCCACTGTGCAGCACCTTTTAGCTCCCTTCTTCCCTTTTCACCTCTGTCGGCCCGCGATAGCTCACAAGAAGCAAAGACGCGCAAGACTGTGTCTCTCCATGTGCCACTACTGCTTCATCTGCTGGTTCTGGAAGTTTTCATCAGAAGAGGCGGGACTGGCAGAGGAAGCAACAGCGGTGCATGGAGAGCCGCGGTCACATACGTGTCTTCAATCCTTGTGTGCCAGTGTGGCCCTGCAGAGGTGGAAACATGAGGGAGCCAAAAGATGCTGCACAGCGGCTGCAGTGGAAGTAGGGGACTAAGTGAGTGAGAGAAAGAGGGAGAAATGATCGAAACCGTGGTTGAGGAGGGGAAAAGACGAATGGGACAAGACTGGAGGGGAAGAAAGAGAAAAAACAGCGTGTCACAGAGATGGGACAATATTGGATGGGAGGGGGCAGAGAGATACAGAGGTAATATTGGGTGGGATGGCATCAGAGAGAGACAGCAGAGAGGGGAAATACTGCATGAGGGAGAAAGTGCTAGTGAGAGGCGATGCTGGATGGGGGAAGGGAATAGGGAGAGAGACAGTGGCAATACTGAATGCCAAAAGGAGAGAGATGGACATCCAAGCAATGTTGAATGGTGGAGGGAAGGGAGGAAAGATGTAGAGGAGATGCTGGATGGTGAGGGGAGAAAGAGGCAGGGACAATACTGCATGGGGGGGGGGAGACAGGACAGTGCTGAATGGTGCAGGGGAGGGGAGATATACAGTGGTAATGCAGGATGGTGGGGCAAGGGACAAAGACATAGATGAGATTCTGGATGGTGAAGGCGGGAGAGAGAGAGAGAAAGAAAAGAGGAGATGCTGGATAGCAGGGAGAGCAAGACAAGAGTAAATAGTAATGTAGTAACATAGTAACTGACGGCAAATAAAGTCCTAAATGGTCCATCCAGTTTGCCCAACAGTCTCATTCATTCTCAATTCAAGATTAAAATCAACAATATTGTATGGTGGAGATGTTGGATGATGGTGGAGGGAGGGAGAGACAGAGAAGATACTGGATGGTAGATGATAGAGACAGATGAAAGAGTTAAAGACTGGGGAATAAGAGGAAGGAGAATGGGGAGGGCAAGAGAAGGAAAACCCAGTTGGAACTCACAATGGGCAGGGTACCAAGTTCTTAATAAACCTGAAACTTGAAAGCTGTAAGTAGACACAGTAAAAAGAGGGAGACTGAAATCTGAATGGATAGAGAAGCAGAAAAAAAATGGAAGAAAGCTGAAAATGTTGGATGTAGAGGAAGTGAGAAGGAAGAAGACAGAAGTTTAAAAAAAAAATGGATAGGGTAAAATAATGTGGTAGCATGTTAGTCTACTTTAAAAGTTAATAAATATAAATAAAATAAGGCGATATCTTCTTACTGGACTAAATACCTTTTGAAACTAGGTTTTGGGGGCCAAAACCACCTCCTTCAGGTCAGGAGAGTACACTACTGTTGTTGTATGTTTGTCCTGACTTAAGAAAGGAGATTTTGGCCTCCAAAAGCTAGTCAAAAAAATGTAACAAGTTAGTCCAATGTAAAAGGTATCGCCTGTCCTTATTTTCCATGTATTGATGCTCTAGTGCCCACTGCAGCATTTCCTAGGAAGACCCTTGTTGTGTGCCCACTGAAAGTTAATACTGTTATGGTATGGTAGAATTGCTTTATCAGATCCTGAGTGATTTTGTAGGGTTTTGTATTACTTTACAGTATTCCTGGTACTGGATTTTGGATTTCGCTCATGCCTCTTTCAGTTGTAGCTGGATGAATTACATTCAAGTACAGTACTAATTTTCCTATCTCTGAAGGGCTTACAATCTGTTTGTACCAAGTGACTTAACCAAGATCTCAAGCAGCAGTAGTGGGATTTGAACCCTGGCTTCCCTGGCTCTCAGACCTAAGTATTAGGTACAGCTAATACATACAAAACATTCCAAACATGTTCATGTCTGGTAAATCAAAAATAAAGGCCAACAGATCTGAAGTATAGTGGTCATTTAGCACAAGATTTTGTTAAAGAGCTGCTGAACACCATTGTTCACATGGTCAACAGGAAGATACTGGACTAGAGAACTAAGGCTGACTGGAAGCCAAGTGTTAAAGTACTTGTATATATTTCTAGAATACTGCAAATATTGTTCTGTTTAAATATGCTGTATTATTTTTGGTGCATTATTTTGATTTTTTTGGCATATCATTCCTGGAGTGTATTCAGTGTGCACACAACCACCAGTAACAGTGGATCTAGGGAGACATCTGATACAGCTGCACCAGAGCCACAAAGTGAAGATTTCTTCCTTACTGAGTTCAAAAGTGTCCCACTGTTCTTTTACTGCAGACACAGGCGTTGACCCCACTACAAAAATTTTAATTTTCTCCATTCAGTTGCACTTTGCCACAAACCCCACCCTAGCCCTGCCCCATAACTTCACCCTAGCTCTGCCCCATAACCTCACCTTAGCCCCACCCACTTTCACCTTTCCAAATATCCAAGTCACCAACTGTCATGCACCTAGTTCCTTTTCCTGGGCGGTGATTCCTAATGTGGATTCTTGCATTGCACAGCTAAAGTTTGGGCTCCTCTTTCCCACATACATCACTTTGTACTTGCTCACACGAAACATCATCTACCATTTGATGTCCAAACATCCAGTCTCGCAAGGTCCTCTTGTGACTTAACAACTTTGAATAACTTTGAGCCATCAGCAAATTCAATTACCTCACTAGTTATTCCCATCTGTAGATCTGAAGATGTCCCATTGGTTATCTTCCTTCCACCAAGTCTCAGAGATGCCTATTAGATGTACCTTTTCTAATTCCACTATATCTTTTTTGAGATGCGGTGACCATTTTTGTTTTCCATTCCTTTCCTAATAATACCTAACATTCTATTTGCTTTCTTAGCCGCAGCAGCACACTGAGCAGAAGGTTTCAACGTATCATCAACGACAACACCTAGATCCCTTTCTCGGTCTGTGACACCTAACATGGAACCTTGCATGACATAGCTATAATTCAGGTTCCTCTTTCCCACATGCTTCACTTTGCACTTGCTCACATTAAACGTCATCATCTGCCATTTAGACGCCCAGCCTCCCAGTCTCTTAAGGTCCTCTGGCTTCTTGCTTCTAATATACCTAAAAAAAAGTTTTTATTGTGGTTTTTTTTTTGCCTCCAATGCAATCTTCTTTTCAAAGTTTCTCTTTGCCTTCCTTATCAGTGCTTGGCATTTGATTTGCCATTCCTTATGCTGTTTCCGATTACTTTCAGTCTGATCCATTTTCTGAAGGATTTTCTTTTAACTCTGCTTCCTTCACCTCACTTTTTTACCATGCCAGCTGTCGTGTGGCCTTTCTTCCTCCTTTTTTAATATATGGAATATATCTGGTATGGGCTTCCAGGATGGTATTTTTTAATAGCATCCACACTTGATGTAAATTTTTGACCTTAGCAGCTACTCCTCTTAAAGTCTTTTTTCTTTTACTATTCTCTTCATTTTATCATAATCTCCTTTATGAACGTTAAATGCTAACGTATTGGATTGCCTGTGTGTATTACTCCACAGATTATATCAAATCTGATCATGCTATAATCACTTATCAAATGGCCCTATCAATACCTCCTGCACCAGATCTGGTGCTCCACTAAGGACTAGGTCTAGAATTTTCCCCCCTCTTGTTGGTTCCTGAACCAGCTGCTCCATAAAGCAGTTTTTTATTCATCAAGAAATTTTACCTCCCTATCATATCCTGTTGTTACGTTTACCCAGTCAATTTTAGGGTAATTGAAATCACCCATTATTATTGTGCTCCCCAGTTTGTCAGCCTCTCTAATTTCTAATAACATTTCTGCATCTGTCTGTTCATCCCGACAAGGTGGACAGTAGTACACTCCTATCACTATCCTTTTCCCCTTTACATATGGAATTTTTATTCATAGGGATTCCAAGATGTGGTTTGTCCTGCAGAATTTTTAATCTAGTTGATTCAAGGCCCTCCATAGCGTATAATGCTACCCCTCCACCAATTTGATCCAACCCATCACTGAGATATAATTTGTACCCTGGTATGACAGTGTCCCATTAGCTATCTTCCTTCCACCAAGTCTCAGAGATGCCTATTATACCTATCTTTTCATTTAGTGCAATATATTCTAGCTTCTGGCATTTGTATACAGACATTTTAAACAATGTTTGTTGTTCCTATTTTATCCTGCTATGCCAGTCCAGACCAACAGGATTGTAATAATGTGAGCAAGGGTTGAGAGCGGGCCTTCAACCTATACAGCCAGACAAGGATACAAGGTAAACTAAACTCTTTATTAACTCAAAAGCTGAGGCCTGTTACTTCACAGGTACAGAACTGGGTAAAGTCTCTTGCAATTCATAGGAAATCTTTACAAAGACCTGAGGCTGACAGGCCCCAAAACATAGTAAGGTTTGGTCTATCTGAGCCAGATAATGATAGCTAGACATAGGTAGGGAAGGCACACACTGTGGGCTTGCTTCTCCCTTCTCTGGGCCTCTTTAACACAACTCTGGCCCCGCCTTTCATACTTCCTGGCAGCTGTCCTCCTGGCTCCACTCCTCCTGTGCCATTTCCTCTTTGGGTTGGGCTATGGGGTTTAAGGTGGTCCTGACTCTATGAGGGAGTATTCTTAAGAGACAAGGGCAGCGTCCTATAAACACCCTAACCAGGATGCAGAAAAGCTTTACCCTCAAGGTGGAAGGAAGATGAGGTCCCCTCCAGTACTACTCAGCCAAAGGCACTGTCACCTCCAGCCCAATCATCAATCTTGTAGTGTCTCAAAAAGGAACACTGCAACAACCATGCTGCCACCCTGGAAATATCTTTTGGAGTTACCACCCTGAGATCTTGTCTAATGAGCTTTTAGGCCTACTGGTACAACCTTGCAGTTCAGGATATAAGCCACCTCAATCGCCGCTTTAATCTAGTGTGCCAAGGAAGCCTTGGAGGCTGCCTTCCCATAGTACGGGACCACGAAACAAGACAAAGAACCGATCGTACTTCCTGAAATAGCTTGTGACCTCCAGATAGCGCAAGAACATCCTCCACACATTCAACTTATATGGAGCACCTAATCTGACTCTGACTTTGTCTTCTCAGAAAACACTGGGAAAGAAATCACTTATTTATTTTAAAAACTTTTATTCCGCACAATCTCAAAAGTTGTAGGCGTATCACAAAACATACATTCATAACTTTAAAACCACATAACACATTAAAAAAATAAGACCTTTAAAAAAACAAAAAACGACCCATAAAAGTCAATAACTACAGTACCAAACACAAACCTGCATGTACTTAAACCAATCAGCCACCCTCTCATACACCAGTACAAAGAGAAGTGTTTTAAATTCTCGTTTAAACTCTTTCATAGCCTGAATCCTTCTCAATGCAATTTCTTCCATAACAAAGGACCTGGTGTATATAAAAAAAATTGAACTCCTGAGCTCATTTGATCTTATCATACGGTGTGATGGAACATCCATCATCTGCCGATTTCCACGATCGCATGGGCTGATTCATGTGGAAGGGTAAAACCGCCTTGGACAAAAAGAAAGGCAGTGTGCAAAATGAAACTGAATTGGCTACAAATAATAAATAGGGATCTTTATACAAGAGGGCCTGCAAGACTCACCTGACTGACCAGATAACCACCAGAAACAACACTTTAAAAGAAAGGTCTTTAATAGTTTATAAAATTTGTACCACTTGTCTCTTATAATCAAAGTGGTTTACAATAAAAATTGGGTCAGGGAAGAAGTAGTAGCATGATCACCAGGATTCTTCCAAGAAAGGACCAGGGAGACAGAGTATGGAGTATATACTTTATTCCGTAATACAAATTGACTCGACACTGCACTGTGTTTCGGCAATAGTGCCTGCCTCAGGAGTCTGAATTGCTGTTAGGTTACCCAAATGTAGTAGTAGGTGTTTCAAATAATGTAAAACATAGGTTAAGTCTTTAAAAAAGATTGTTGGTTACATGCGCCAGAGCTTTCCAGCTGGGACTCTAATGGAGAACTGTTCAAAGATGCCAACAGGTGGTTGATCTTACAATAAAAATTAAAACTGAAAGGAAAAGGATGCCATAAAATAATAGGAAAGCACACACATCAAGAACAGTCATACACCCATTCGTTGTCTAAAAAAATATACAGAGACACAGTTACAGAATGCCCCAAATTGATAATAAGTGCCCATAACAGCTTTTTTGGGGGGGAAAAAAAGCTTTCAATTTCCCTTTAAATTGTTTCAAAGAAGCCTCTATATGCAGCTCCACCGGCAAGAGGTTCCACAACACAGGAGACTGACAAAAAAAGCCCCTTCTCTAGTAACCAACAACCACGCACAAGAATTACTGTGAACTACAAGCAAATGCACAGTCTCTGATCTCAATGTCCTCTCTGGGGCATACCACTGAATCATGGGCAGAAGACCTTCATATAAGACTTGATGCACAAAGAACCCCCCTCACGCCTACCAGGCTAGAGATTCCCCACTGCTGCTGCCCATGCTGGTTTGTCCTGTTCTCTCTTGTATTTCTCTTTTTTTTTTTCCTTTGAAGTAAAGTTATTAGGCAGACAGCTCTGTGCAGCCTAATAAGCTTAGCATAGGGCTGTGATTCCTTTTTTTTTTTTTGTAAATCTACTGCACAGGCCCCTAAAATGGGAAGGGGAGAGGGGAAGTCAAGAAGAAAAAAGGGTGCTCACCCCTGTTGACGGAGGCCCCATGGGAATTCTGCAATTCAGCCCCACTGAAAAAGAGCACGTAGGTTAAGGCTCTGGGTCTTAGAGGCATGGACACTTTCAGACTCAACCAAGGAAAAGCCCATGCACTGATCCTTGGGAGTCAAAGACTGGCCAAGGGACTTGGCTGCTGGGCTGCAGGCATAGATTGCAAAGAGTAAATATGGCCAATAGTTAGAAATCCTGTTGCACTAGTCCAACATGCACCATCTGTTGGAGGCAGAGAAATACCAACCAGTTCCAGGCTGCACCTCTCCTTATACAGGCAATGCCACTGGAAGAGTTCAGTTTTTGCGCCTCCACTTGCTGGTAGGGAGACCTAACCAGTTGGTTTGGACTAGTCTAGAAGGAAGAAAAAGGAACTTTAAATAAGCTTTTTATCCATTTAAAGTTATGCAACAGCTCTGTCACTGAAAACTGACCTCTGTAATATTCTTAATTTTACTTTAAATGCCATTTGTCAGGTATATTGATTATGGATAATGGCAAAGGAAAAGCCACATTATTGACCATTCCTGAAATACATTTCCCAGAAATCCATTGCCATATAACACGACACACAACATTGAACAATTTAAAATCCATTATACAGTGGGGGAAATAAGTATTTGATCCCTTGCTGATTTTGTAAGTTTGCCCACTGACAAAGACATGAGCAGCCCATAATTGAAGGGTAGATTATTGGTAACAGTGAGAGATAGCACATCACAAATTAAATCCGGAAAATCACATTGTGGAAAGTATATGAATTTATTTGCATTCTGCAGAGGGAAATAAGTATTTAATCCCTCTGGCAAACAAGACCTAATACTTGGTGGCAAAACCCTTGTTGGCAAGCACAGCGGTCAGACGTCTTCTGTAGTTGATGATGAGGTTTGCACACATGTCAGGAGGAATTTTGGTCCACTCCTCTTTGCAGATCATCTCTAAATCATTAAGAGTTCTGGGCTGTCGCTTGGCAACTCGCAGCTTCAGCTCCCTCCATAAGTTTTCAATGGGATTAAGGTCTGGTGACTGGCTAGGCCACTCCATGACCCTAATGTGCTTCTTCCTGAGCCACTCCTTTGTTGCCTTGGCTGTATGTTTTGGGTCATTGTCGTGCTGGAAGACCCAGCCACGACCCATTTTTAAGGCCCTGGCGGAGAGAAGGAGGTTGTCACTCAGAATTGTACGGTACATGGCCCCATCCATTCTCCCATTGATGCGGTGAAGTAGTCCTGTGCCCTTAGCAGAGAAACACCCCCAAAACATAACATTTCCACCTCCATGCTTGACAGTGGGGACGGTGTTCTTTGGGTCATAGGCAGCATTTCTCTTCCTCCAAACACGGCGAGTTGAGTTCATGCCAAAGAGCTCAATTTTTGTCTCATCTGACCACAGCACCTTCTCCCAATCACTCTCGGCATCATCCAGGTGTTCACTGGCAAACTTCAGACGGGCCGTCACATGTGCCTTCCGGAGCAGGGGGACCTTGCGGGCACTGCAGGATTGCAATCCGTTATGTCGTAATGTGTTACCAATGGTTTTCGTGGTGACAGTGGTCCCAGCTGCCTTGAGATCATTGACAAGTTCCCCCCTTGTAGTTGTAGGCTGATTTCTAACCTTCCTCATGATCAAGGATACCCCACGAGGTGAGATTTTGCGTGGAGCCCCAGATCTTTGTCGATTGACAGTCATTTTGTACTTCTTCCATTTTCTTACTATGGCACCAACAGTTGTCTCCTTCTCGCCCAGCGTCTTACTGATGGTTTTGTAGCCCATTCCAGCCTTGTGCAGGTGTATGATCTTGTCCCTGACATCCTTAGACAGCTCCTTGCTCTTGGCCATTTTGTAGAGGTTAGAGTCTGACTGATTCACTGAGTCTGTGGACAGGTGTCTTTCATACAGGTGACCATTGCCGACAGCTGTCTGTCATGCAGGTAACGAGTTGATTTGGAGCATCTACCTGGTCTGTAGGGGCCAGATCTCTTACTGGTTGGTGGGGGATCAAATACTTATTTCCCTCTGCAGAATGCAAATAAATTCATATACTTTCCACAATGTGATTTTCCGGATTTAATTTGTGATGTGCTATCTCTCACTGTTACCAATAACCTACCCTTCAATTATGGGCTGCTCATGTCTTTGTCAGTGGGCAAACTTACAAAATCAGCAAGGGATCAAATACTTATTTCCCCCACTGTATCTAGTCCATCTTATTTCTTTACTTCTAAGTCAACTCAGTATAAACTCAAACTAGGTCACCCTGATCGCCAAATAATTTTAGTATTGCTGATTTGAAAGACACTACCCCATCTTATTAGCCAACACTGCAACATTTGCGTCCTACAAAGAAGTGATCTTCGCTATTTTTGAAGCAGAGAGACAACATTGACAAAAAGACTTCCACGAGGGCCAGTAACTGTGCTGGATAAAACTGATGGTGCCCAGAGTCCTGGGTGATAAAGGAGGGGGGGGGGGGGTCTCTCTCTAATAATGTAGCCAATCTAGCTGCTCAGGCACACGTACAACAATATGTTAAATAAAATGAAGTTTGATTCCCCAGCCTCTCTGTCTCTCGGCCTATCTTGTCTCTCCCAACTCAGATTTTCCCCAAAGCTCGTTTCCTCAATACACCCTTTCCCCTAACCCTATCCTAATCATTCTCAACTCCCACCAGCCTCTCCTCCCAGTCAGCCACCATCACCCTGCCCCCAATCTCTCCAAAGCTGGTTCTCTCCAGGTCTCTCCCTGGTTTGCTAATAACCCCTGACCTTTCCTGGAATCTTCCCACAGGCACTGCCTCTGGGAAAGCTGTTCTGTTTTCTGCCAGCATCATATGGTTCTTGGTGAGCTTGATCCATGTGGTATCCAAACTTCTTCACGGTTCACACAGTCTCACAAGAACAACATGGGAGTTTGTATGCTGTGTAACTCAAATTCACTGTGAACTGCTGTCCTACAGGAATCAGAGCAGTTATTGTGGAGCTGGTGCCAGCAGTGGGCCTCTGGACAAGATGGGGAATGTATATATTGAGAAGAGTAAGGTGAATGGGGACTGCTGCTGACCCCCGGGCCTTAAAATGAAGAATACTGCTTCAAAGGAATGTGGGGAATTTTAGAATAAGGCACAGCATCTAGAAAAAAAGATGAAATTAGCAAATAGTGACACAGTGGAGTGAAGGAGTGGCCTAGTGGTTAGAGCACCGGTCTTGCAATCCAGAGGCATCCAGTTCAAATCCCACTGCTGCTCCTTGTGATCCTGGGCAAGTCACTTAACCCTCCATTGCCTCAGGTACAAACTTAGATTGTGAACCCTCCTGTGACAGAGAAATATCCAGTGTACCTGAATGTAACTCACTTAGAGCTACTACTGAAAAAGGTGTGAGCAAAATCTAAATAAATAAACAGTAACTAGCTATTTTATTAAAAACCTGTTCTATCATTGCTTAAATCTTTGCCTTGTATAATTCAGACACATTTCAAAGTATTCATAACCCCAAATATTTATGCAATCTGCAGCATACTAGAGCAGCAAATTCTCCTTCCATTTTATATATTGTGTCAAGATTTCAGTGTTGCTAAAAACAGTTTGCAAGGAGTTCAAGTGACAGGGAGGGAAAAATGAGTACCTCTAGCATGTACCTCATTATAGTACATGGCACCCTGATCACAAAAGTGCAGTAAGTTTTTGCAGTTGTACATGTAAAGGACAATTTCTAACATGTGTTAACTGCAAAACCTACACAGTAATTGTAAGATTAAAAAGGGTGTATTCCTGATATGTCGTGTGAACCAGCCTCGATGTTACTGCATCTTTAACTACAGCTTTAAAGGAGTGATGGGCAATAGTATTTGACAATTTGAAATGCTTTTCTTTTCTTCTGAATCACTTAGGATCGAGGCTTCCTGACCCTGTATACTTCCTGTTTCTACAAAAGCACTTGATTTTAATTTTAAATAGGTTTTCTAAGTATATCTTTTAAAAAATGTTTTTTTCAGTCAGATTTTGATTCTGATTGTTGTTAAAAGTTTTTAATTTTGTATCAGCAATGCATACATCTACCAGCATATATAAGCTTGATGATAGTCAGAGGTTTGTTAGATTCTGATGCTGTACACTAGATACTGAAAGCATTTTCCATCTCACAGATAGGCTGCAGAGAATACCTTCTCCTGCTTTAGACTTAATCCTACCCACCCTACCCCTCTACCCACCCACCCCTAGAGTGACATGTCTTATATAACCTCCCTATCAACCCACTCATTACTTTACCTCACCCATTTCTATTCTTCTATCACCTTCTCGCACTACTCCAACCAGAGTTACACCTAATCACACTGACCACCCTTCAACATCTTCTGTCCTTCTGTGACTGTTCTCTTGTGCTTGACTGCTTAAATATTTTAAATTTAAATGCTTTACTTTTTGTCTATTAGATTGTAAGCTCTTTGAGCAGGGACTGTCTTTCTTCTGTGTTTGTACAGCGCTGCGTACACTTTGTAGCGCTCTAGAAATGTTAAATAGTAGTAGTAGTAGTAGTACTGAAATCTGTGTGTCAAAACTGACCTGCTGCTTGGTGAGTTAGCAATCCTCTGCAATCTCATTTGAGCATAGATCATTTTATGGTTTTATTACTGATTATTTAAAATTCTTCGCCCTCATCTGTAGCTTCTGCAAACTTTCTTACGCAAAAAGGAGTTCTTTTATGATTATTTTTTTTATCTCCATTGGTATGAATGTCTTTTGGATTACATTTTTTGTATTTCAGTGAATGTATATTTTTGAATGTATTATGTTTGTTCTTATAAGTTGATTTTACTGTATTAACAGTAACTCCTGACACAGCCCATTGGTGGGCGAAAAAAAGCCACATTGGGCAACTTTTATGTGAGATCCTCTCTGTTAAGAATATAAGAATAGCCATACTGGGTCAGACCAATGGTCCATCTAGACCAGTATCCTGTTTCCAACAGTGGCCAATCCAAATCACAAGTACCTGGCAGAAACCTAAATAGTAGCAATATTCCATGCTACCAATCCTAGGGCAAGCAGTGACTTCCCCACCATGTCTGTCTCAATAGCAGACTATGGACTTTTCCTCCAGAACTTGTCCAAACCCTTTTTAAACCCAGATACTCTAACCACTGTTACTATATCCTCTGCAAAGAGTTTCAGAGCTTAACTATTTGAGTGAAAAAAATATTTCTTCCCGTTTTAAAAGTATTTCCATATAACTTCATTAAGTGTCCCCAAGAGTAAAAAATCAATTCACTTCTACTCATTCTACACCACTCAGGATTTTGTAGATTTCAATCATATCTCCTCTCAGCCATCTCTTTCCCAAGCTTAAGTGTCCTAACTTCTTTAGTTTTTCCTTAAATGACAGGAGTTACATCCCCTTTATCATTTGTCGCTGTTCTTTGAACCTTTACTAAATCCGTAATATCTTTTCTGAGATATGGCGACCAGAACTGAATGTAATACTGAAAGTCACCTTGAAGCGATATAGACACATTACAATATTCTCGGTCATCCCTTTCCTAACAATTCCTAGCATTCTGTTTGCTTTTTTGACTGCCGCCACACACTGGACAGAAGATTTCAGCGTATTGTCTACAATGACACCTAGATCTTTTTCTTGTGTGCTGACCCCCAAGGTGGATCCCAGCATCAGGTAACTATGATTTGGATTGTTCTTCCCAATGTGCATCACTTTGCATTTGTCCACATTAAATTTCATCTGCCATTTGGATGCCCAGTCTTCCAATTTCTTAACGTCTTCCTACAATTTTTCATAGTATGCATATGTTTTAACAACCTTGAATAATTTTGTGTCATATGCAAATTTAATTACCTCACTTGTTGTTTCAGTTTCCAGATATTTATAAATATGTTAAATAGCACCGGTCCCAGTACAGATCCCTATGGCACTCTACTATTCACCCTCCTCCATCGAGAGAAATGTCCATGTAATCCTACCCTCTGTATTCTGACCAATAACCAATTCCTAATCCACAAAAGAACATTGCCTCCTATCCCGTGACTCAATTTTCTCAGGAGTCTCTCATAAAGAACGCTCACCTTTATAAAATAATGATTTCTTCTTTTGATGTGTGATCTGCTCTTCTTACTTTCCTGCATGATACCTGTAGATTACTGGTCCTCTCTTGTTTTTATTGTAGGAGAGATGTAGAGACATTTAAATATCTGAAAGATATAAAAGAACAAACAAACCTCTTTCAAAACTGAGAGACTACAGAAGTAGAGGACACAAAAACTGCAAAAGAGGAAACTGAAAGGCAACATCACGAAATACTTTTTCACCTCAATGTGCCTTCCTATGCAGTAACAGGAGGAACAATCTGGGTCCCTGCTCCAGACCAGTGCCAAATCAAACTACTGAGAGGTAGTCTAACCTGGGAAAAACTCAAGTAGGCTTGCCTTAGAATTTGGAGGCATCTATAAAACTGGATGTAAGGATCTGCTCAGGGTCCTCCTTTCTTCCTTCCCTCTCACAAAGGGACTCCATGGAATCACATAGTGGGAAAAGTGGTGGACGTCTCATCAAGGGGCCCATCAGGACCTTGGTCCTCTAATTCATAGACAAGGAGAAGAAAAAACTAATAGTGGGGGCCTGTTCTCAAACAGAAGGGTATACATAGAGAGGGTACAAAGTCCAAAATAGCAGAAAAAAGCACTAAGAGCCTTCAAAACTGGGACACAAATCCTTTTAATTGTATAACTTGAATATCTATCTTGTATTAATGACCTGACACAGGCAGCTTTATATATCATTATAATGACGTATGAATATGTGCACCATCATCAAACATTTCAATATGCACCTTAGAATTGTTAGGAAGCATGCTCACATTTACACTATCAATATGCATGTTCACTTTTAGTATATAACCATATAAATGTTCACATTATTAATGTATATGTTTCAAAGGTTCCACTTAATTTTATTGTTTCACTTTTATATATTTTTTATGCCAATATTTGCATCATGGCATTTTTACATTTGATATATCTTATTTGTCCTACTGCTTATTGTTCATTGTAGATTAAACACAGCCCGTGTTGGGTCATTAACACAAGATAGGTATTCAAGTTATACAATTAAAAGGATTTGTGTACCAGTTTTGAAGGCTAAGTGCTTTTTTTCTGCTATTTTGGAAGCAAACAGAAGGATGGAAGAGAAGATGGGTTACGCCTGAAATACAGCTAAATCCCAAGGCACAGTGAGCCTTAAAGGAGGAGAAGCAGGGATCAATGGGGAGATCCCATTTCCAGGAGCAATAAGGAGAGCAAAGCTGTTGCCAGTTCTACAATCCAGCATAAGGAAAAGGTTTGGAACTACATGTGAAAGAGACCTGTGTGATAGGAAGTAGGTCCTAAGCCCTGGGTGCATTCTACTTGTCAGGTCTTCTGAGGTCATAAATATGCTGACAGAGGAGAAGAAAGTCCTAGGAACAGGGAGAAGATGTCTACTGTGTGGAGATAACCCATGAGTGAGGGAGAAGCAGGAGGAGCACAAGTCAGAACACCACATGCCCTATACTGCCCAAAGCCAAGAGCTCATAGAGTACCTGAGAAGGAGGAGGAGGAGAGGGGTAGTTAGAAGCTCCCCTGCCTTTGCCACAGCCAAAGGAGGAGAAAGAAGACAGGGAACAGGACAGTGGAGATGACAGCATACCACAAAGGAGATCCACGACATTAGCACTGTGAGCAAATGTGAGACTTTTTGCCATCATCTCACTTTGATTTTTTAGACTTTTATGTTTTATTGCTTTCATTGCTCTACTTTGTATATTTGTGTGAACCTGAGGAGGGCTCAATAAATGGATATTTCTAAACAAATCCCTATTTGTCTCTCCTGGTTGTACATGCCTGTCCAGAGACTATGCAGCCAACCGACTGGACCCTGTATCATTGATCCGTGTGCATGTGTAGAAACTGATGGAGGAGACAGATTAAGCCACAGATGCTGCCAAATAAAATATGTACCTGTCCCAGAGTGATACCTACATATAAATATCACTTATAAATGACCCCTTTAGCCCCCACCCCCACACCATACTTCTAAGAAAACGACTTCCTCTAAGCATTCATTTCATCTGGCATAAGATTAGTCCTAGTGTGGCTCCTTTCTAATTCATATAATTTCTCCAAAGCCAGAAGGCTACAAAGAGGGGCATAACTAGCAAAAAGGAGAAGGTGATTATTCCCCTGTATAGGGGTTGCTAGTAAGGCCTCACCTGGTGTTCAGTTTTGGAGGCTGTATTTTGCTAAAAATAAGACTGAGGAACATGACTAAAATGGTACGAGGTCTGCACCAGAAGACACTTGGAAGACCTGAATGTGTATACTGTGAAACAGGAAAATAAGATATTAGTGAACAAATGAAACTTTTCCACAGACAGTGAAGCCATAGAATTAGAGGGCATGAAATAATGCTGAAAAGAGGAAAAATTTACAAGCCACAAGAAATATTTTTTCACAGAAAGGGTGATGGACGCTTGCAATGCTTTCACAGTGGGGATAGGGATAAAAACAGTGACAGAATTCACAAAGGCATGTGACAAACACTGATGATCTTTATATAATGATACACTCACTTCAAAAAAGCATAGAGGGGTGTGATCTGCATAAAGAAGCAGTTTCAACCCTAACCATTTTACTGGGCACACTATACATGGGCCATGCTGGTTTTCTGCCATCATTTACTATCTTACTATGTTTTATAATTTCTTATTAACATTCAAAATATTCACATTACTTCTTAACATTTTTTATATTTGTAAATTCTAATTTGTGCAATGATAATATACTTAAGAAAAAGGAAATAATCCAGAGCAAGAATATAATTAGAATCCATAAAGGAAAAAAACCAAGTTAACAGACCTCCGCTTCTAGTCATCAAATACAAAAGGAGCCCAACCGCTAATCCAAAAAGATTTAATAATCATTCTCTAAAGGTTATCAGTGAACTATAGAAGATATCTGAATTCTCTTATCACTTGATTTTCTGGTTCTCAAACATTTCTTGAGTTCCAGTATGTAACAGTGAGTGTGTTCAGTGCGAAGTCTGAGGTAATCATATTGGCAAAACAAAACAAACACAATCCACAGACATCTGCTGAGATCCCCCCCAAAATACATAATTGACACCACCAACCTTCATCAGGCATTTGCGTGTAAAGCACAAAAAGGAAGGACCTTACAGCTGGAGCACCTTTGGTCTTAACAGAAACTGCTTCCTTCTTTTGAGTTATTTCAGTGACATCAGGAAACATCCAAATAATGAATTTTCATGCAAGTTCAAGCTTTCACTCTTGAAGAACATCTTTAGGAGCCAATCTCTGACTCTAAAGCAACCTTAATAATGATAATATTATTATTATGACTAACCTTCTTATCTGATCTCTCTAGATATCCTGTAAGATATCTGAGGAGAATGCTCTTTCTCAGAAACTCACTTCCTAGCAGAATTGGCTTTGCCACCAAATAAAACACTCTAGAGAGAGGTGAACAGACTCAGAAGGAACTTTAAACACTAAGGTCACAAAAGCAATTCCCCACTTGAAATAATTGGAACGCTTACCAAGTTCGGTAATCATAAACTCCTCTTCTGAATAAATTTTCTAGAACTTCTATTTTCTATTGCTGGCAAGAAAGTCCTTCATAAATAATGAACCTTTCCTGAACATCTGGTGCCCTCAAGAATAGCAACTGCTGTTTGAGGGTACCCACTTCTTGCTCCTGTGCTACACCCTTTTGAAGTTTCTCCAAATTTATCACTAATTGATAGGAGTGGAATAGAGACGGTTTCAACGTAGTTAAACCTTCCCATAGGGTTTTAAAATTAAGGGGCCCTTTTACTAAGCCGTGTAAGCGTCTACACGTGTCCAACGCGTGCCAAAATGGAGTTACCGCATGGCTACCCTGTGGCTCCTGTGGTAATTTAATTTTTGGAGCGCGTCCAATACTCACGTCCAAAAAATAAGTTTTATTTCTGGCTGCGTGCCAAGTGGCATTTGGCTTGTGTAGGTTATTACTACCCAGTTACCGTGCGAGTCTTTACCGCTAGGTCAATGGCTGGTGGTAAGGTCTCAGACCCAAAATGAACATGCAGCAATTTTGATTTTGCCGCACGTCCATTTTCAGCAAAAAAATTTTTAATGGCATTTTTTTGCAGGTGCTCTGAAAAATGATTCTGTGTGCGCCCAAAACCTGCGTCTACACTGCCACAGGCCATTTTTCAGCGCACCTTTGTAAAAGGACCTCTTAATGTCCTAGGTAGAGAATGACATAAGTGACAAAGTTTGTCCCTGTCCTCATCTGCAAAAGCCTTGAATACTTATGATTTTATATTTAAATCTTTTTATTAACGTATAAAAAGGAACAATATTCTGTACAACTGTTTATAAATCACAAATAGAAAACAATATTTATTTTCAAAATTTCTATTCCACTCTATCTTTAGGATTCTAGATGGATTACAATGCAACATTCACAATCTAGCACATAAAATACAAAACAAATAGCACAATACGATAACCAACTGGTTCATAATTTAAGATTCATTAAATCAAATCATAAAAGTCAAGTATGCAGTCTGAAAGCCTGAACAAAAAGTGTTTAGGGAAACTTTAAAATCTTTCATGCCCCTCACAGAGCGGATGGATATTCAAACGGCAAATCATTCCACAATTTGGGTCCCACTACACAGAATATAAACAATAGATTCTCTTCAAAATATATCATGCAAAAAAAAAAAAAGGATCATCCAGCAAATGAGCAGCTGCAGACTGCAAAATACTTGAGGGCTGATGCAAATGTAAAGTAGATGATACAACTGGAGAAATCTTATTAATCAAAACCTTGAACGCCACCAACAATATCTTGAAACATATCCAAAATTCAATTGGCACCCAATGTAATGCCATCACAACAGGTGTAATATGTTCTCATCTAGAATGCCCTGGAACACACCCATTAACTGACTTATTACAATAGTCAAAATGAGGACATACAGTGATACCTCGGTTTTCGTTGATAATCCGTCTGAAAACAATCAACGAAAACCGAAACCGACAAAAACCGAGGCAATTATTTCCATATGAATCAATGTAAATCCAATTAATTAGTTCTAGACACTCCAAAATACATACCAAAAGCACATTTTATAGAGAATAAATATAGTCCCATGATGGAGCTAAAGGGAAAGGGTTAACTTATTAGCAAGGGAAACACTTAACAGGGACAATGAGATTTGAGCACATGTGATTTTATCTTACGTGCGTTGTGTTACACGCGCGGGGTGATGCTCACACAATGAGAAACAACGCCACAATGAGCAGGAGAATGTGTGGGTCGCCCTTTGTTTTCGCAAAATTAGCAGCGAGGTCACGTGGGCACGCCGACAAAATCCGAGGCAACCGACGAAATCCGAGACAAATGTTTCGCTGAAAAAAATCAACGAAATCCGAAACCGACGATAACCGAAGTCAACGAAAACAAAGGTATTACTGTACAACACTTTGCACAATAATAACAGTGAGTAACTATAACACCCCCCCTTACCCTTTTCAACCTCAAATAATAGCTGACTTCTACTACCACAAGGAATCCTAATCCACCCTGTTAAAATGTCCAGGAGTACAAAATACATCCCGCTCTGTAGCAGGGGAGAAATATGCCCTATGAAGCACTGTTATATATTTTTTAAAATCTGTGGATGAATAATAAGTCATCAACAATCTCAGGATTCAGTCAAGCTCTCTTGACTTTCAGTCCTTCCCCCAATAGAAAATGTCCTCTCAGAAGAAGTGCTGGTAGCAAGAATGCACAGGATCCCCTGTGCAACTTTTGCCAGCGCTCTTGCTTGTTTTTCCAAAAAATCAAAACATCGTCATCTGCATCACTCAAACATAAATAACTGTCCATTAAGGAGGAATCGTTTCATAAAAGTTGCTCATAAAACTGCTAACATCCTTTTTCATTCTTTTGGTGGGAGGGGCGGGAGCTCTTCCACAGATGTGACGCTTTCTGGGAATGTAGATTGTAGATGAGCCCGAGTTGTTGATGAACTTGAGCCTTCCATTTCGATTTGGTTTTGGTACAACCTTCTCAAAGATTAGGTTGCCTGTGTTTTCTACATCTTCTGGGAAGATAATTGGATTGTCTTTTAGACGTGGGTATAGAACAGAACCAACAGTGTAGTGGATGAACAGGAAAATAAGTGTAAACTAAGTGTTGGAAATGTTCTTTGATGCCAGAAACCATGGATGAATCTGTTGCAGTAACAGTAAGATGCTTGGGAAACTGATGCTCCTGCTGGAATTCTGCATGACTGCGCAGCGCAGAATTCATGCGGAATTCCACAGCCATGCAGGATTCAGCCTATTTGTGCAGAATCGAGCCCCTTTAGCCCACAGTAAAGGAAGGAGTGAAGTAAGGCAGGCTGACTGGCAGCCCCCCCCCCCCAAAACCTTAGTGGGACCACCCTGGGCCTACCTTAACACTCCCTGGTGGTCTAGTGGCCTCTTCGGGGGCAGGAAAGAACCCCACTTTTCCTGCCTGCTGCTGCCGCTCTCTGGCTGGTGCTTCATTTCTTCAAAATGGCTGCTGAGACTTCAAGTGGTAATCTTGTGAGACTGCCGCAGGAAGTCTCAGCGGCCATTTTCGAGAAGCAGTGTTATCGGCCCAGAGCAGTGGCAGCAGGCAGGAAAGAGTCAAGTTCTTTTCCGCCCCAAACAGGTACTTCCAATGCAATTCCTAGCTCCCTGGTGAATGCAGGTGTGGTGGGCTGTGGAAAAAACTGGATGGTGTATGGGTGCGGGGGAAGGGGGCTGAAAAAATATGGATGTGTGTGGGTGAAGGGGAGGACTGGAAAAAACAATGGATAGTGTGTAGATGCAGGGGGGCTGGAAAAACAATGGATGATGTGTAGGTGCAGGGGGGGACTGGAAAAAAAACTATAGATGGTGTGTGGGTGCAGCAGGGCTGGAAAAAACTATGGATGGTGTGTGGGTACAGGGACGGGGCTGAAAAAAAAGGTCATACTATGGGTGCTGGGAAAAGTATGGGTGGTATCTCTGTACAGAGAGGGGATTGTACTATTGTGTAAATTATGACAAACGTGAGAAATTTGCAACTTTTATGCGCACAATTTTGAAATTTTTTTTTTTTGCACAGAGTTCCAACAGGAGTAAACTGGGAATGTGATGGATTGACATTGCAGACTGTAGGGGTCTGATCAGCAGATAAGTCTATTGTTGCCACATTGAAGGCAGCCAAAAGACAAATGATGTCATTTAACGGCTCTTCATTTAAATGCAAAAGCAGCTTCAGCAGTTTATCTTTGAATTGCCAGTTGTCTAAGATGTGTTAAGTTTTTACTTATTGATACCAGCTTTTTTCAAATACTGTTCCATCCAGTTGGAGCAGCCTGTTTAAGGCTAGTCTCAAGCTTTTATTTATTATTTATTTGGATTTTGCTCACACCTTTTTCAGTAGCAGCTCAAGGTGAGTTACAGTCAGGTACACTTTTAGAGAATGCAATGGGGACAAAGCTTGTCCCTGTCCCTGCAGGCTCTGTCCCCATCCCTTTGGATTCTGCCCCCATCCCGGTGCCATTCTCTAGTCTTATGTCTCAACAAGCAGCCTTCACTTTCAAAGAAACTCCATTCTGCCCCAAGATCTCAGGTGCCTCCTGCTGCTTAGACTCACTCCTTCGGCAATGAGCCAGTAGTATCAACTGCTTTAACCAGCTTCGAAACTACAGAGAATTGCATTCCCTCTCCAAGGGAAAGGCATCCTTTGCTGGCTGTTCCATACACCTTGGAGTGGACATGACCAGTACAGTGTCAGCTTACATTTCCAACTTCTCAAGCAGGGTACTCCCAGGTCACTTCCTCCTAGTGTGTGTGTGTGTGGGGGGGGGGGGGGGGCAGTCCTCTGGGCTTGGTGATAACTTCCAGCTTCACTGGTAGTGAAGGGCCTACTTCCACTCCCACCAACATATAATGAATCCCCTGGAGTGGACAAGATACCGCTGATTTGTATCATCATTTCTGCTGGTAACTGCAGTTTTGCTTTATGTTTGCAACACATTCCAGTAAGAAACAAATATAAAATTATAGTACAAGAAATAGGGAACTTGCAGGAGAGATCACGCAGTGCACATTCTAGTCAATCCTCTTAGTTTCCCTTATTCATTAACTTCTCAAAAACACAGCTATAAAAAAAAAACAGCTGTACTTGTACTGCCATTTACTATATATACTATCTGCTACCACATTTGCTTATTTCCGATCTGACGAAGAAGGGCAACCTTCGAAAGCTAATCAAGAAATGTATTATGTTATGTCTAATAAAAAGGGTATCATCTTATTTTCTTTTCCATGTTTTATTTTGTTTGATTTCTATTGATAACCTAACTGAAAGACAATTTGTTTCCATAAGAGTAGCCATACTGGGTCAGATCAATGGTCATTTTGTTATTTTTTTGTGATTTTTTGTTACATTTGTACCCCGCGCTTTCCCACTCATAGCAGGTTCAATGCAGCTTACATATTATATACAGGTACTTATTTGTACCTGGGGCAATGGAGAGTTAAGTGACTTGCCCAGAGTCACAAGGAGCTGCCTGTGCCTGCAGTGGGAATCGAACCCAGTTCCCCTGGACCAAAATCCACCATGCTAACCACTAGGCCACTCCTCTTTTGTTAAGGATATAGAAAACTAAAAGTGGTCCACAGGAAGGCGACAAAATGATATGGGGCCTGCGCCATAAGACATATGAGAAGAGACTGGAAGACCTGAGTATGTATAGCAATGGTCCATATATAGCCCTGTGTCCTGCTTCCAACAGTGGCCAAGCCAGGTCACAAGTACCTGGCAGAAACCCAATTAGTAGCAATATTCCATGCTACCAATCCCTGGGCAAGCAGTGGCTTTCCCCTTATCTATCTTAATAATAGACTATGGACTTTTCCTCCAGGAATTTGTTCAAACCTTTTTACAAACTGGCAACAAGTTCCAGCCTTAACTATTCTTTGAATGAAAAAATATTTCCTCAAGCTTTTTTTTTTTGGATCTCAGCAGATGTCTGTGGATTGATTTTTTTTGTTTTGTTTTGTTAATATGATTACCTCAGACTTCACTCTGAACACTCACGGGTTACATACTGGAACTCAAGAAATGTTTGAGAACCAGAAAATCAAGTGATAAGAGAATTCCGATATCTTCTATAGTTCACTGACACCTTTAGAGAATGATTATTAAATCTTTTTGGATTAGCGGTTGGGCTCCTTTTGTATTTGAGGACTAGAAGCGGAGGTCTGTTAACTTGGTTTTTTCCTTTATGGATTCTAATTATATTCTTGCTCTGGGTTATTTCCTTTTTCTTAAGTATATTGATTATCATTGCACAAATTAGAATTTACAAATATAAAAAATGTTAAGAAATAATGTGAATGTTAATAAGAAATTATAAAACATAGTAAAATAGTAAATGATGGCAGAAAACCAGCATGGCCCATATAGTGTGCCCAGTAAAATGGTTAGGGTTGAAACTGCTTCTTTATGCAGGTCACACCCCTCTATGCCTTTGTGAATTGAGTTTATCATTACACGGAGACCATCAGTGTTTGTCCCATGCCTTTGTGAATTCTGTCACTTTTTTTGGTCAGTTGCAAGTCCAGTGAGTGGAATATTCTGCCTGTTACTTGTGCTACTGTACCAACGCAGGACACTTCAAAAAGCTTTTGAAGGCTCACTTATTTGTTCAAGCCTTTTAATATTTTGCAGCCGGACTTTTATAGTTTTATTTGCTATTGTTTTTTTTTGTGCGGGGGGGGGGAGAATTAGTATTGTAATTGTCTGTGTTATGTGTTAATTGTGAACGTTATATTGTTACCCACTTAGGTTTAAGCGGGATATAAGTTTTAGAAATAAAAAAATAATAAAAAAGTGCAAACGTAAGTGACTTGCCCTTTGTGTGCCTAAATGTAATGGGGTTGATTTTCAGCATGTGTTAGGTGGGCAGGAAAGGCCCCTGCTTGCTTAAACCATGCGGAGTGGGCCACGCATCAATATTCAGTGGCACTTAATCAAGCAGTGTCCCTGAACATGGGCTATAACCACACAACAAATATGAGAAGAGCAGGGGCGGAGTTAGAAAGGAGCTGGACATGGGCTATATTCAATGCCTGGATCCACACAGCTAAGTGGCTACATAGTACTGTATAAAAGCTGTCCGATATGTCACTGCTTAGCTATACAGGTTCCAGTGCTGAATATCGTCTGGCACCTGTATAACTTCTGGGTCACCGAACCAATCTCCCTCCCCAATCTTTCCACTCTGTTCCCGATCACCCTTTTCCGGGGTAAGCCAATAATCCCTGGGATCAGTAACATGAAATCTTGCTATTTGGGATTCTGCCAGGTACTTGTGACCTGTATTCCTGGATTGGCCACTGCTGGAAGCAGGATATTGGGCTAGATGGACCATCGGTCTGACCCAGTTTGGCTATTCTTAATGTTCTTATTATCCCTCTCCGCACCCAGAACCTCCCTGGATTCAAATACCACCTTCTTCCACACACACACCCCCCTCCCCGATTCATCCATCCTCTAAAGAGACGTCCTGTCCTCATGCGATGAACTCACCTCTCCTGGTACCCTTGGACCTCCCCTGGTCACCCCTTCACCCTCCATGAGGGGAGATCCCTGTGGTTTCTAGAGGGATGGGGCTGGAGTGGTTCCTCAAAACGGCAGCTATATACACAAAAAGTAGCACATACGAATTTATCTTGTTGGGCAGACTGGATGGACCATGCAGGTCTTTTTCTGCCGTCATCTACTATGTTACTATGTACCTACTGCTAGGTGTCAGTCTTCCATATAAGGGTAATTAGCCAATCAAATATTGGGGAGAATGCATGCTGAGCTATGATAGAAAAGGAACAAGCTATAACCAAATAAAGTAAACAAAAAAGCTACAACTTTTAAATCTGTCTGCAGGATGATGAAATCTTCGCTTCACTTACCCAAGGCACACTTTCTGCTAGCTGACTTAATTTCTTTTTGTACTTTTATTTTCTTTCTATGGAGATCTCTCTCCTCTCAATACTGTGGACATTTGGTGCTGTACCTAATGCTATTTACTTTGGGATTCGAAAGTGTTACATAGCACCAGGGCTTTTTTTTTTTCCTGCCTTCCAGAAATGTTCTATTCACCCCATTACATTTCTCACTCAAAATCTGCCATTACTGCACCAGCCAGTCTCAGACCTGTGACTCTCAGAAGCAGCCACCACACCGTACCAGCTGAAAAAAAAAAAAGCCCTGGTTACCCTGCCCCCTGAGGTTGGCTTTACATGAGTAGCAGCATCTTTTTTCCTAGAAAAAAAAATAGTGCACAGTACCTTTGTTTTCTTCACTCATGTGAGTTAGAGTTATTTGTATTTTTTTGTTTGAAATGCTCATCAACATTGAATAATTTTTTTTAAATATTACAAAAAGAAAACCAGAGAGAGAGAGAGAGAGAGACCCCTCGTTGTGATATACAATCCAGAGCTGGAAAAACTGAAAAACATCTTTAAGTCACTATTCCTGGAAGATGAATCATTACAAGAAATGTCCTCTGCTCTTTCCAGGAATCACTGAACAGGAAACAAAAAAATAGCAAAAACAAAAAGTCAGCACATATCACAAGACCCTACAGTTATCCATCATGAAAAGATATTCAACATACCAGGGGGTTCTACTTGGGCTTCCTCCTCTAAACAGTATGTACTATTTAATGAAGAAAATGTAAAGAGGGGAGAACAGTTCAGGAACAGACGAGAACAAAGTTACACAGACAAAACTATTCTACATGAGAGAGAAAAGCAAGGTGACACCTCCACGGGGAGAACATCTTCCAGGATTAGACCACTTGCATCAGTAACCTTATGATAAATGTGGTCTAGAGTAAACCTAGCTCAAGACACATTTGAAGTTAACATGATCAAACCCTTCAAAATGAACAGAAAAAGGTTACTTAGCAAGAGATAAGGATTTCTGATTCACTTCTTGCTATAACTGCTGTGTCTGTGCGATATCTTCCTCCAATCGCATCATTCCACGTTCCTCGCCCTTCGTACCATCACCACAAATTTAATCTAGGATTCTCTTGAACATTCAGACGTCATCGTTTGCTCTGACCGGTTCACTCTGCTCTGACCTCAGGAAGGAAACATCAGCTTCTGAGAACTACTCAAAAAAGTGCCTGTGAAGGGCAATTTTATAACCAAGAGCACGAATTTACCTGTCTCTCACACACACAAACGTATACAATATCAGCACCTTTGCAGGTTATGGGGGAAATTCTAAACAAGCCGCTCAAGAGGGGTACCGACGAAAATGAGCATTAAGTGCTACTTGTGGTGTATGTAATTATTCTATAAAGAGTCAATGGCTGCCAGTTTATGCCAGAGTTCAATTTAAATTCTATTGTCTCATTTATAAAGTAATTTATGGGTCAGTTCCATTGTACTTTTTAGATCATTTTGTCTTTTTTTTTTTTTTCAAAAATCTAGGGCTACTAGATCATCAGCCTTATTTACTTTTCCTTTGCTAAAAACTATGAAAAGGTTTAGACTATTAGCCTATTTTCTTTCCAAGCAGCTCGTCTTAGTAAAGATGTTCAGATCTTTTTTTACTTACTGCTCCAAATTATTTTCAATTTTAGAAAACAGGATACTAGGCTAGATGGACCATTGATCTAACCCAGTATGGCTACATTTATGTTCTTATTTAGTTCAAATTTTTGTTTTGCAATCTAATAGTTAGTGTGGATTACTTTATTTAGGTTTTTTGAACTGAGCATGTAGATTTTGCTGATTATTGTCATTATTCCTGGAAATGTCCAGCTTCTTTCTCACTGGAATCCGCTCTGAACTGTGATGTATTAGTGGAATACAAGTTACATTGTTAATGTTAATAGCACAGGGAATCGGAGCCAGACTTACGCCTCCTAAAACCTGGTATAAATACTGGTGCCCAAGTTAGGCGCACTTCAGTGTTCCATAAAAATGCGTGTAGCTTTTTGGAACATCCCTGACACACCCATGTCCCTCCCACGGCCACACCCTTTTGAGATACACACTATTGGAGCTAGGTGACCTTCTTTACAGAATATTGTGCAGCCAGATGAGTGCGCCAATTAACATCAATAATTAGTTGTTAGCAACCACAATTACTGATGGTTAAGAGCTCGCTAACCAATTAATTTGCGCATGCATTTTGGTAGCACGCCAGTGGCAGCAAAGTGACTAAGGGCTACTCTGTGAGGGCGCCCACCAGTGGTACAGTGTGAAAGTGCAAGGGGGCATTCAGATGGGTGGAGAACAGAAGGGATATGGGCGGTGCTGCCACTTGTGTGAGCAACGTTTTTTTTTTATTTGTACCCCACGCTTTCCCACTCATGGCAGGCTCAATGCGGCTTAGGTACTTATTTGTACCTGGGGCAATAGAGGGTTAAGTGACTTGCCCAGAGTCACAAGGAGCTGCCTGTGCCTGCAGTGGGAATCGAACCCAGTTCCCCAGGACCAAAGTCCACCACTCTAACCACTAGGCCACTCCTCCACTCTATAAGTTACACACACCCTTTCCACAATTACACGACTGCAGCTACAGGATGCTTGGCTTGATGGACCCTTGGTCTTTTCCCAGTGTGGCATTACTTATGTACTTATATATTTATACCAAGTCTATGCTGTTGTAACAGCGGGCGTGTAAATGTTAAGTCACACCGATGCCAAGTTATGCCAGTACCTGTGGGTCCAGATGCCGTTATAGAATCGGCTCTGACCACGCAGCATTGGGGGGCCTAAAAGGGAGTGCTCAGTTATAGACCTACCCCTCAAGTTTGTCCAACGAATAGCATCCTGGCCGGTTAAATAGTGTTTAACTAGCTACCCATGAATATTCAGCGGGAGATAGCTGGTTATCTCCAGTTGAATATCCACAGTCAGCGCTTAGTGGATATCTGGTTATATCAAGTGATATAACCAGCTAGTCGCTAATATTCAGCTATTTTTGGTGGCCAAATTGGGCCACTGAAATAGCAGGCCCATCTTTGGCCAGTTTGAACTTAACCGGCCGGCACTGAATATTGCCTTGGCTGGTTAAGTTGAAACCAACCAAATTTAAACTGGATATTCAAAGCCAGTCACTGGAAATGGCCTGGCATTGAATATCCAATCTCAGCGCCGGCCACAGCAGGCGGCCCAGCTAACTCCCGTGATCTGAATTTCGATCACTATAACTTTACATGATTTTGTTTACTGACCTTCATGTCTGTAATTCTCTACACGGGCCATATTCAGGGCAATGCTCATATTAGCCTTCTCCTCAAGTCACTTCACTGGCTTCCTATCCATTTCCGCATAAAGTTCAAACTCCTCTTATTGACCTATAAGTGCATTCACTCTGCAGCTCCTCAGTACCTCTCCACTCTCATCTCTCCCTACGTTCCTCCCCGGGAACTCCGTTCACTGGGCAAATCTCTCTTATCTGCACCCCTCTCCTCCACTGCTAACTCCAGACTCCGTTCCTTTTATCTTGCTGCATCATATGCCTGGACTAGACTTCCTGAGCCAGTACGTCAAGCTCCATCTCTGGCAGTCTTCAAATCTAAGCTAAAAGCCCACCTTTTTGATGCTGCTTTTAACTCCTAACCCTTATTCACTTTGTTCAGAACCCTTATTTTATCATCCTCAGTTTAATATTCCCTTACCTCTTGTTTGTCCTGTTTGTCTGTCCTAATTAGGTTGTAAGCTCTGTCAACCAGGGACTGTCTCTTCATGTTCAAGTGTACAGCGCTGCATACGTCTAGTAGCGCTATAGAAATGATAAGTAGTAGTAGTAATTTTCAAAGCTGTTTCTATATATACCACTTCATCTATGGAAATGGGCCATCTGAAAGTTGCCCACCCTGTGCACGTATTTTTACCTGCATTTAATGGAGATGTTCCTGGAGGTGTGGACTAAAACACCTGCACTTCTGTACTTTAGAAAGTCCTCGTAGAACAGAGTGGTACAAATATTCCTCTCTCCCCTTTGGCAGTACCAGTGTCCCCATTATGAACAACTGCTCCTAGCCACAAGAGAAAGGCTGATCTCTTCCAAACTTCTGCCACAAGCAAAGCTGAGACTGCATTCATTAGCAAAAACAAGCTTCTGACCAGCAGCATGCTTTCTGTAACCCCATACATAATGAAAGCTTTCTTAAAAAAGGGAAGGGAGGGAGAAGCAGGGTCACAGCCAACCCTAAACGGTGCAACCAGCCAGCTGTTACCTTTGGCCTCGGCTTTTATTCCTGTCCTGAGAAAAGCCTTGGACAAATAGGAGCTCAAACGCAATGGACCCCTCACTTGGATTACTGTAATGTTCTATTTCTTGGTATTAAGTGTCAATATCAGAAAAAAAATGCAAATCATACAGCCGCTAGACTAATATACAGATTGAATACATGTACTAGTGTTTCAACTCATCTTAAACTGCACTGGCTTCCCATAGCAGAAAGACTCAGGTTCAAAGCTGCTTGTTTAGTTTTTGAAATCTTAGAGTTTTACTTCTGAACTACAGACTAAGTCTGCTTCGCTACGTTTGGTCCAGTCTAACAGACTAAAAGAACTGATGCTAGCGTCACCGTTTCAAAAGACAATTAGAAATCAGAAGATGTGTTGTTTTCCTTCCTGGTTGGCGTTTCTAACATTAATAAACCAAGTCACTTCGTTAGCACAAGAACCTGGTTGTACATAAATCCATGCACGCTCTGACACCCATTCTGCATCTGAATGGTCTCAGACTGCAGAGTCAGCCCAGCCACAGAAATGAAGGTTCCACTTTTTTGGCTCTTCACATATTAATGAGTACAAGATTCTGTCCGGGAATAGAACACCAGGACAAGCTGCAATTTTTACAGCCTACATCTAGTATACCATAACTCACAGACCAGTGAGATCAAATGTACCAGAACAGCTGTAACAGATCATATATGGCATGATACAATGATTTTAATGTGGCTGTTAACAGAGCTTGTTTTTCTTGCCTCTTTTGAATTACATTTTAAAACATGTGATGCCTAATCAAAAACATTTTTGCCAAATTTTAATATGGTTAAAAGAAACAAAGGGCTCCCTTTACTAAGGTATGCTAACGGATTTAATGCATGCTAATGATTAGCGTGTGCTAAATGCTAAGCAGTCCATTTTATTCCTACGGGCTTCTTAACATTTAGGGCGCACTGTTAGTGTGCGCTAAATCCGTTAGCACACCTTAGAAAAAAGAGCCCATAGTGCGCTAGGCCCCAAATGTGGGCTTAGTGTGCCAAAAAGCTCATCCTGCGCTAATTTTTGTGTTTGTACACAGTAATCACACATTATTTTTGTTTTCTATTTATTGAAGAGGCGTGGCATGGTTGAGGAATGAGCACAGAAGAGTTATCCAGCTCACGTGCTCAAATTAGCGCTCGCTCACCGGTTACGTTTCAATAATTTTTTATTGATGACACAGAATGGTGGACAATAGCCAAACAAAAATTGTACAAATATAACAGTATCCACAGTCATCAGTTTTTTTTTAAACAACTGGTTCCCCCTCCCCTTACCCCCAAGCGGATCCACAATTACTCCAACTGGACATAGTTTTTAGACGATAAAAGTCAGACTCATCATTTTCATTCTGTTTGGAGGCTGGAGGGAGAGCTAATAATACCCCCGCAGAGAGAACTATGTTAAACAGACTAAATCCCCCACCCATGTTCAAAAGAAGAACTGCCCCTACCCTCCCTCCCCCCCAACCGCTTTTTCCCTAATTCCACAAGCCACTTTAACCCCTAAGCTTCACCCCCTTCCCCCTCCCCTTCTAGGAACTTAGTATTCCCCTCCCCTCTATGGGAATTAATAATAGGATCACCCTCATTAAGAAGCAAACTGCGACCTCGGGGATGTAAAATATGGAGATATAAGCCCCAGATGGCGAGGAAGCTTTTCCTTCTCTTTGGCGAGGACCGGGATTCCCTTGCCTCCCAGGTCACCAAAAGATGAACTTGGTTTCTCCAATGCCAGTAAGCTGGGGTGACGTCCAACATTGCAAAATACATTTACAGGCCATCAAACACACCTTGCGGAGGAACAACACTTCATTCTTATTCCGATCCCTAAAGGTGCCTGGAATATCCAGAAGCATTTGTTCCACTGTTCCCAGGATCTGGACACTCAATTCTGAGTCCAAAAAACGTCGGACCCGACACCAAAAAGCTTTTATGGACAGGCAGCTCCAGAACATACGAAAAAAAGAGCCCTGGCTCCCCCCACACTTTAAACAAGTCAATTCTGCAAGTCCCCCCCATATGAAACAGCTGGGAGGATGGGATGTACCCTCTGTATATAACCCTATAAGCGCATTCCCTTAAGTGGGCATCTGTAACAAGAGAGGGTATTCTGGCGACTGAAATTGGTATCTCCCAATATGTAAAAATGAGGCTCCCACCTCCCTTTCCCATTTACATTTCAGACCCGTATAATCTTTTTGGGGTTTCCACTTAGTTAATGCTTTGTGTAGTAACGGTACTGAGGTCTCCCCCTCCCTCAAAGACTGAAAAAAATCTCTAAGTTTGTCCCTCATAAATCCACTCAAGGATATTCGGGCTAACAAGGAGATGTAATGAGTAACCTGCCTGAACGCAAACCTATTTCCCCATGAATCTCCTACCTGATTTAATAAGTCTACCACGGAAATGGGGATTCCCTCCTCTGTCAGCAAACGTTCCAAACGGGTAATGCCCTGGGCAGCCCATTGTATAAAAATCTTACTGGTAAGCCCTGGCTGAAAAGTACAGTTACTCGCTCACCGGTTAATATAGACTTAATGTGGGAGCATTTACCGCCTTATAAATCTTGTGAACTAATAGATGGAAGTAACTAGTGAGGTAATTAAGGGCCTGTTTACTAAGGCACGTTGTAGGCACGCTAACGTTTTAGCGTGCGCTGATAGAGACACCCATTATATTCCTATGGGTGTCTCTAGCATTAATGCATACTAATTTTTCACTAAAACGTTAGTGCACCTACAGCGCGGCTCAGTAAGTAAATTTGCTGACGACACAAAGCTATTGAAAGTTGTTAAATCGCAAGAGGACTGTGAAAAATTACAAGAGGACCTTACAAGACTGGGAGACTGGGCATCCAAATGGCAGATGACTGTTTAATGTGAGCAAGTGCAAAGTGATGCATGTGGGAAAGAGGAAACCAAACTATAGCTATGTAATACAAGGTTCCACATTGGGAATCACCAACCAGGAAAGGGATCTAGGCGTCATCATTGATGATATGTTGAAACCCTCTGCTCAGTGCGCTTCTGCGGCTAAGAAAGCAAATAGAATGTTGGGCATTATTAGGAAAGGAATGGAAAACAAAAATGAGGATGTTATAATGCTTTTGTAATGATCCATGGTGCGACCATGCCTCGAATACTGTGTGCAATTCTGGTCACCGCATCTCAAAAAAAGATATAGTGGAATTAGAAAATGTACAGAGAAGGGTGATGAAAATGATAAAGAGGAATGGGACGACTTCCCTATGAGGAAAGGCTAAAGTGGCTAGGGGTCAATTTTATGGAGTTGTCGAATGTACCTCAGAGGGAGTGGTGCTGGAGAAACCAAGGATAGGGTGGTAAGAGAAAAGCTCACTAGACAGCGATCTGTCCAAGAGTAAGGAAAAACAGAAAACAAGTTGAGATGAAAAGAGGCCAAAAAAAGATGACAATACAAGATCCAGAATATGACTGGCCTGAAGAGTAGGAATGTTAACCCATTGTTACAAATGTAGATCAGAAATAAAAGACAGAAACAAAGCAACTCTAGGGTATGAAGGAATATCATCATGATGATTGAGGTCTCCCAAGATCAAAAGATCAGAATACCAAGTAACTAAATCTGCAAGAGACTGATAACAAGCATCCCAACGATCAATGGTTAGTGAAGAAGGACAATAAAACAGAAAAAGAATTAAATTGAAGCGTGGATCTTTGCAATCAATACTTCCCAATAAGGTTGAGAGTGGAGAGTTTCCTCTATCGTAAAGGAATTTGAATAAATGGGGCTGTGTGGTAGGTGACATAAGCACGTGTGGCAAACTAGCATGCTGTGCCCCCCACTCCAGCTCTATGCTGGAGCCTAGAAACAAGTTCCCATCCCAGATTTTCCTTGATAAAGATGATAAACAGACATTTGCACTGTTGCCCCAGGAAGGGGGCAGCAGCTACTGATGCTGGCCACATTTGGGCCACTCTAAGCATCCCTGTCTGTGACAGCTTGATGCAGAAGCCCAGCCTCATATACCACCTTCACCCTACAGACCCACACCTATTTAGCCGATTGCATACGGCTAATAAAATATAAAATGTTGTGTCGCACTAGCCACCAGTCTGGTACCAACCACACTCTGTTTAGCATGCTGCCATGGCCACAACCAATTGCTTCCTATCTACATATTGAAACCAACTTCACAAATTTGAGGTGAAGGAAGGGGGAAAAAAAAACTACATACACATTTGGGGGATATATACATGAGGAGTGAAAGGAACTATTATACACAAATCAGTGACCAGTCAAGTACAAACCAGCTTTCCCAAAGTGTTCAGCAGGCCAGAGGGCTGGCGAACAGTTTGCACCTTATCCAGCAAACTAACTCCCTGCAGGTACATGACCTTCCCGCTAAACCATGTGAGACCTCCAGAGGCAACTGCCCCCAGAGCCAGCAGATTATTATTATTATTTTTTTTTTATTGCATTTGTATCCCACATTCCCCCACCTATTTGCAGGCTCAATGTGGCTTACATAGATTTGTTAACATTGTCATATCAGGATATCAGATACAATAGTAATGTGTAGCGATTAAGGAAGGGAAGAAGGAAGAAGGAGGAGAGTTGTTAGGGTAGTTATAAAAGGTGGGCGTTCATAATTGAGTGGGTTGGTGAGGTGGCCTAGTGAGGTTATAGGTTCTCATTGTAGGCCTTGTTGAAGAAGAATGTTTTCAGAGATTTTTGAAAGATAGTTGTTTCTTTGATTGCTTTCAAGTCTGTGGGTAGTGCATTCCATAACTGCGTGCTCTTGTAAGATGGCAACCAAACCGGTCCTTTGTAGCCCCAGCAGCAGCTTTAGGGAATACCACAGCTAGGACAGGAGCCCTGGACTCAAGATCTACTGAACATGAGGGCCAGGGCAGGGATTAAGTTACTGGATGCTGGACATTGTAAACCTCAACCTTGTCAATGGATGGCCACATGGCCCAAGCTAAATGCAGTCTCAAATATCTGCAGAGCCCGGTGCAGAGGAAGAAAAAGGACTTTGAGGCAGCAAGAAAGAAAAGAAAAACCCAAGTCCTGCTGTTGAGGTAAATGTGGGGAAGGGGTGGGTCTGCATTAAAAAAAAAAATCAGCCAGCATTAAAATGCTATTAATGCATTAAAATATTAATGTGTTAATAGTGTTAACGTGTTAATTGACCACTCCTAATATAATATGCGTATATATATATCATTCAGTAGCACAAGTGTATATATATGTGTTTGTATGCATGCTGGGGAGCATGGGATGAGGAAAAAACATCCATGCAAGCCTTCACTGTCAGTGCCTTTCTTACCTTTACTATCACTTTAGTAACTTGCCTTACCCTGCCCATGTTGCTACTGGTTGTTTCTGCCTCTGCTGAGTCTTAAATACAGTTTATTGCTCCAAGTTCTTGGGTAGCAAACTAAGAGGTCCTTTTACAAAGGCACACTAGCATTTTTAGTACAAGCTAAACACTAGAGATGCCCATATATTGCTATGGGATGGGCATCTCTATTATATAGTGCTCGCTAAAAATGCTAGCGCACCTTTGTAAAAGAACCCCTAAAATCCGGCAGTATGTACCATTGATGTCAAAACTTGAATAAGAGCAGTAAATACTGTATGTCTCACTCTGATTGGGCCCTCTGTCTGTGGAAAGTTCCCCATGAAAAAAAATCATTCCCATTCAGAGATCCTGCACATAGGAGTAAACACAATGATCTTAAATAATATCTAGGTGTTTGAAATCCAGTGCACTGGAATCCATATGGTCCTTTACTAGGTTATTTCTTTCACTCTACAGAGGTAAAATTAAAAGAAGATTTAGAACTGACTAGACGTCCTCTACACAAGAGGAAGAAGGTCTTTGCACACTGTTCCAATACAGCATTAAATACTGTAAAATCTGAACATCTTGGGGTTTGGCTGTCAACTTGCGCTTTTTTTTTGTTGCTGTGAATGCTATATCTATGTGAATTATTCCTATAAAAAGGCTTGGTTTTGTTTTTTGACTTTTTCATTTTCAGAGCTTTGAATGCAACTGAAGTCCTGGGGGGGGGGGGGGAGAGACTTCACAGCCTCTGGCAGGGGGAGTCCTCTCACTGACCCCACCACATTAAGTATGTTTGGGAGGGAGAAAATAGGGGAAATATCTCCCTGCCTCAGCAAGTGAGCTCTTTAAGATTAGACTCAAGCTTTCCACTGCATGTCTTTCTTGAATCAGCATGGCCTGAGGCCACCAATCCACTGTAAAAGTCTCAGGGGTGGGCGGTGGCCACAGCAAGGGCTGGTAAGTGTGAGACAGAGGCAGGTTTGAATCAAACTGAGGGGATTCCCTCTAGCCTCAAACAGTACTGAATGAAAGCCAGGCCTCTGGCCTATCTGGGTGTAGTATCTGTTACCAGAAAACTAGCAGTCTACTGTCTAGAGCAACAGACTGAAAACCTGGCATAAAGCCAGGGTTCAAATCCTGTTTTCACTCTGTGACCTGGAGTAAGTCACTTTACCCTTCAAAGCATCCAATATAAATGTGTGGCTAGATTTAATCATATATTCACGCACAATGACATGCGAGTAATATGCTCAGTTAGTAAAGCAGCCCCACTGACAATAACGGGACTTGCATTAAATCACACTGGCATGTGCTAAATATAAATAGCACTGCTGACTGCTGCCCAGTGGAAGAAAAGTGCAGGAACAAAGGCAAGGAAACTCTTTGCTCCTTTCCTGTGCCACCTGTTGACCTAGTGGTCTTCAGTGCCCAGACGGCTGGACTGGCAGCACCACACAGTATTTCACATGCCACGTCTTTTACGCCAAGACAGAAAAGTCAAATTCTCAGGGAGAAGAACGTTTCCCACTCACAGCAAACTGCTTTTTACTCACAGCAAAGCTGTCAGAAAAGAAAAAAAAAAAAGAGAATACAAAAGAAAACATACTGTTGAGTGTTTGGAATGAACCGAAGCTGCTGAGATACTTGGCTGATCTGGGCAACTGCAAACTGAGACACATCCACTGCCAACCAATATTTACAGAGCTGGTCACTTCTTTGAACGTGTTGGGGCAATGGCAGCTTGGTGCTCTGCTCTCCCATGCTGATTCCCTATGACTAAGAAGAAGGGAAAAGTGAGGATTTTCCCTTCAGAGCCCTCACAGCCTTCCTTCTCATCGCAAGTAGTAGGTCCGATGGACACTTTTGTGCTGCGAGGAAGTACTGCGTTTCCACTTACCGAGGGTCACCTGGCTGTTTTGGTGTCAACATCAGGAGGGGCCTCCCTGGACTTCAACTCCGTGTTATCGTTGACCACAGATATGTCTTCACCTCCGCTTCAGGCTATGAGCGGGATCGGGATGCCACCAGAGATAGCAGGATTCAGCCTACGCAGGTCGCAAGAGCCAACACCTGCTAGAAAGGTATCTGGTGTAGAAGAGGGGATGAGCAACCTGCCCCCACCAGAACATCCTAGCATCACAATGGAAGTCAGAGGACTCTTGGCAGATTTGTGGGCCGATGATCAGAAGCAAACACAGGCGCTAGAGGCTGTTAGCACCATACTAGTGTCTGCATTTGCTACCGCCCCATGATCAGAGCCCCTGAGTGCATGAAACAATGCGCTCACAGGCTCTGAACGCAACTAGCATGCAAAACAGGGCTCTTAGTGTAAGTAGAATGCAAATTCATTCCCAATGATCAGTGACCAGCACGCCAAAGATTGGCTCACTGGTCGCGGCAAACCCTAACGCCAGCTCTGAGCTGGCGTTATGGTTTGCAGACCATTGGGGAGGAATGGTAAGCCCTGTCCAGCATGCATTTGCATGCTAGCAGGCCCCATTCCCCCAATGTAGCAGCCCCCCCGCAGGAACCCTGACCTGACCCCCCAAGCGACAGGGGGCTGGAGGTCCCCCCAACCCAGGTTCAGGGGGGCCTGGAGATCTGCTCGGTCTCCAGCCCCTCCCCCAACCACCCCAGCATCCCCTCATATGTCCCTGGTGACCCAGTGGGACGCAGGTTCAATCCCTCCCCACCTGGTGGTCTACTGGCCCTTCCCCACCCCCCTACCTTCAGTTGGAGGAGGGAGGTGGCCTCCCTCATCTTCCATTGGCAGCGCCCAGCCCTGCCCAGTGCATCCTGGGTTGCACTGGGCAGGGCTTCACACCATGGAAGGCCACCTCCCTCCTCCAACTGAAGGTAGAGGGGTGGGGAAGGGCCACTAGACCACCAGGTGGGGGGGGGGATTGACCCGCGGTCCACTGGGCCACCAGAGACAACTGAGGGGACGCTAGGGGGGGGGTTGGGGGGCTGGAGACCCACCGGACCTTCAGCCCCCGTTTTGCTTGGATCAGGGTGGGGGTACTTGAAAGCCTTTCCACTTTCACTTTAGAAATGACACTAGTTGTGGACTGCGATTTCAGAGTTGGGAAAAGCCATATCTTTGCAGCTGGTTGGGATGTTCAAGGTAACACTTCAAAGATTGCTTTGTCAACAATAATTATTACAAGTTGATTTGACCTTGTGAGACCATGTTATGCAAATTAAGAATTTACAAACTTTGAACTCTGCTCTAATGAAGGATAATAGTGACTTATGAAGGAATGTTGAAAATTTAGAAGATTTGGTAAGATTTTTCCAACTTGCGCCTTATTACTATTCCCATATCATATATTCCTCCAAAATATCAAAAGAAAAAGGGGAAATGTAATTCAAAATAGTTGTATCAAATGTATCATCACAGATCTCTTACAACTATACATATTCTAATATCTTTACTGTAAATTATATACCACAAATTCTTTATACAATATATAGACATATTAAAAAAACAATCATACTACTCTCACACTCCACACACACTCTCACCATACCTGAGGAAGGAAGAGTTGGCCTCTGAAGGCTAATCAAAAATGTATTAAAATCAATCCAATGTAAAAATATCACCTTATTTTCTATTTTGTGTTTTATTTGCATTTATTAACCTTTATTAACATAGCTACCACAGTACTTTATCCTAAATTAAAAATAAAATTATTTGCTGTACCTTTGTTGTCTGGCTGTGTACTTTTTCTAATTGTGTTGGTCCCAGTCTCTCGATTCTGCTTTCCTTCATCTTCTCTTAGCTCTCTTGCCAGGGTTTCCTGTCTTCTCTGTCCTCCTTTTTCTTTCAGTTTTCTTCAATTTATTTTTCTGCCTCTCTCTTTCTACTTCATCTTCTTACGGCTTTTCATCTTTTTCTCACCCTTGTTCTCCCCATGCCCCCACTTCCTCTTATTCTCCAGTCTTTCACCAACTCTATCCTCTCCCCATTTCCATCCAGCAGCTCCCCTCTTTCTCACCCTACCCATCCATCCAGCATCTCCCCCAATCTCTCCCCATCCTTCCAGTGACTACCCCCTCTTTCTCTCTGCATCCTTCCATCCAGCATCTTCCCTCTTTCTCCCCTACCCTTCCATCCAATATCTTCCCTCTTTCTCCCCCTTCCGTTCAGCATCTTCCCTTTTTCTCTCCCCGTCCTTCCACCCATCTACCCTCTCTCCCAATCCTTCTATCCAGTGCCTCCCTCTCTCTCTCCCCTTAGCCAGTCTCTCTCTCTACCCTGTTATGTTAACGTGGACCTCTAGCAGTATAACAATCTAAGCTCACCTGTTTGGTCAGTTTTTGATAGTGCTGAATCATTTACCCATCGGTTAAGTGGGTAGGACTTTTCTACCATGGAAGTTACCAACCCTATCGGATTCATTGTTTACTACTATGCTTACCAGACTTCCACACAAATATTGTTACTGTTATAATGCTGATTTATTTGGTGCTCCTGTCCTGACTGATGAGATGTGAGCCCTTGGGTCCCCCAGGAGAGCGTAAGGTATGCCTCAATGTTCCCCCAAAGGACAGCCGAGCACCCCGACTTCACCCGCGGCGACCACCGTTCACCAGAGGTTGAGCCCCCAGCTGCAGGTGGCCAACGGGACTTCTGGAACCGCGGGGGTGGCCGGACTGACCGGACACAAGGGGACAAGCCTCCCAACCCCAGCAGGGGAGAGGAGCAGGCAAAGAGCAGAGTAGTCCAGGGACAGGCAACAGGTCAAGGCAGGCGGCGAGCAGAGTAGTCCAGGGACAGGCAACAGGTCAAGGCAGGCGAGACGCAAAGTAGTCCAGAAATCACCACTAAGCTGGAGCCTCACTGAACAGAAGCCGAAGCAATATGCCTGCCGGAGGTGACGCTTTAAATACTACTAGCAATCAGCAAGCGAGCCTCAGCTGACAGGGGCGGAGACTTCGGGGGAGCTCCCTCGAGGAACCCTTCGGAGTGGTTCAAGGCTGGTCTTCAGGTGGAGCCTTGGTCCCAACCACCCAATCAGGGTCCTCCAGGGCGGGATCTTGATTCCCGCGTTCACTAGGCGGAAGAGACGCTGGCCCCAAGTCCCTGGCGCCATCTTCCCTGCCGGAGCGAGCGCAACTTCCATAGCCGGCGATGGCGAACTGAAAGTCATAGGAGGCCGGTCTTCGGCCGCAATCTCAGCGGCGGCCGGTCCCCGCTCTTGGCCGGCATCGCCTCGAGACCGGAATGGCCGGCCATCAGGGCGAGGAGCCGGCGCATCGCTCGGCGGCAGGATCAAGGCCGGCCATGGCCGCGGGCCGGCCTCTGGGTAAGCACCGACGGAGTTAGCGAGGGATGTGACAGCTCCTCACATGTTATGAATTGCCAGTTTGGTTATCCTTGTTTAGTATTGTATAGTTTGCCTTACTGTTCAGAGGTTTGGTCTGTACACCATAGGAGCTATGGCTTTTGCCAGCCTCACTCTTAATAGACCTTCTTATTTGTCTACATGTTGAAGAAGGGGGGGGGGGGAGAGGGATGAACGAAAAAAGAAGCAGAGGAGCAGAGGGAAGTAATTGTTGTGCTCTTTTTTTGGGAGTGGCATGAGAATTTATTGCGAGGGGGTGATTT
The DNA here is from genome assembly GCF_901765095.1 of Microcaecilia unicolor. Taxonomy (NCBI): domain Eukaryota; kingdom Metazoa; phylum Chordata; class Amphibia; order Gymnophiona; family Siphonopidae; genus Microcaecilia; species Microcaecilia unicolor. The sequence continues at coordinate 280,442,543 of NC_044031.1, forward strand.
TTACGTGACAGCCCCATTTGGGGTCATTATCCAGCTTATTTTCGAAAGAGAAAGACGCCCATATTTCGACCCAAATCGAGAGATGGGCGTCCGTTTCCCATGGGCGCCCAAATCAGTATAATCGAAACCCGATTTTTGTGTCCTCAACTGCAGCCTGTCACGGAGACGAACAAAGATGACAGGGGTGTGTCGGAGGCGTGGCGAAGGCGGGACTGGGGCTTGGTTATCGGCTGAGGAGAGATGGGCGTCTTTAGCTGATAATCGAAAAAAGAAGGGCATTTTTGACGAGAATTTGGTCCGTTTTATTTGGACCCTTTTTTTTCAGGTCCAAGTCCCAAAAAAGTGCCCCAACTGACCAGATGACCACCGGAGGGAATCGGGGATCACCTCCCCTGACTCCCCCAGTGGTCACTAACCCCCTCCCACCAAAAAAAACCCACTTTCCACATTTTCCCAGCCTGTATGCCAGCCTCAAATGCCGTACCCACCTCCATGACAGCAGAATGCTATCCTCTGACAGCCTTTCCCTGGTTCTGATGTGGGTCTCGGGTGAGTGTGACACCTTTTCTGTTAAGGGCACTGCAGAGTCACATCAGCAATGCATTGTGGTGGGTGTAGGGTATTGGGCTCCGTGATTCCACTAGCTTGTGTTAAATTGCTCACGATGTTGGTAGTTGGTAGGCTCTACTCCCATGGTGCTTTTCCCTCTGCTCACTGGGTCAGAGTGTGCCCTGTTTGTTTCCGGTAGTCCATGAGGTAGTGGCCATTTGTGTAAGACACTTTTAGATCCCTTTCATGTGTTAGCCACGTTACAGCACTTAGTTCTTACCTTGAATGTTGCTGAAAGAGGACATTGTACACCATTCTGCCAGCTCGGACCTACTGCTAATCTCAGTACCAGCGAGACTTGTTGCCAGTGGGGCACAACCTCTGATCTGCAGTTAACTGTGAGTAAAGGTGCTTATTCAAATAAAGGACGTTTTCAGTGAGATTAGTCTTCAGGTGTGAACTGATATGCCAAGGTTATACACCAGCAACAAGTCCTGTCCCTGGAGCACTTTTAGTGGGTACAGCAGTGCACTTCAGGCAGGCAGACCCAGGCCCATCCCCCCCCACACCCGTAACACTTGTGGTGGTAAACCACTGTACTCACATGTAGTTGCCCCCTTCACCCTTAAGAGCTATGGTAGTGTTGTACATTTGTCCCTCCCATGACCAAATGGCTTGGATTGGGACGTTTCTGAGCTGGGCATTTTTAGTTTCCATTATTGCTAAAAAAAAAAAACAAAAAAAAAAAATGCCCATCTCAGAAGGGACCAAATCCATGGCATTTGGTCCATCCAAACCGTATTTTCAAAACGAAAGATGGATGCCCATCTTTTTCGATAATACGGTCTGTCCCGCCTCTTCACATACCCGTTTTTGGAAATAGACGCCTATGGAGATGGGCATTCGCGTTCGATTATGACCCTCTATGGGTTCTATGGGCGGGGTTATTAGGGGGATGTGGGGCTGAAGGAGGGGGAATTGGATCGAAGAAGCTATATATTTCAGGGTAGGTCTGCACAGATGTTACTGTTGCCTCTAGTTAATAATAAATGGCATTTATTGAACTTAATGAAGGAGAAAGGCTCTCTGGATGCGCAGAGGGGTTCGTAATGGGACACTTTGGTTGGAAAAGAAACAATAAGGGGAAGACCACATTTATGACTCCTGATTCTCAACAGGATGGGGCTGTAGGCTGGGTCGGCCCACCTTTCCCTATGGTTCTTGAAAAGAATGGGTTCCTAGCTAATTATACTTGGGCCGTACTATAAAAGTAGTGACATGGAACGTGGGAGGAATTAATTCTCCCATAAAATATTGCAACGGTTACAAAGTCAAAAGGCTGATCTTGTTTTATTTCAAGAAACACATCTCACTGCAGCAGAAAGTGTGAAATTGAACAGATGGTGGGTTGGGGACTGTGTAGCTGCTCCAGCAAAAGGGAGAGATACCGGTGTGAGAAATGGTATTCAAAGCTGACGAGTCAGAGAAACTGAATGAAATCTTTATACACCCGGAAGATGTAATGGCACAATTTGACAAACTGAATAGTAGCAAATTGCCTGGACCAGATGGTATTCATCCCAGAGTACAGATAGAATTGAAACAATGAACCTGCAGAACTATTGTTAGTAATATGCAATTTATCCTTAAAATCAAGCATGGTACCAGAAGATTGGAGGGAGGCCAATGTAACACCGATTTTTTAAAAAGGTTCCAGAGGTGATCCGGGAAATTATACATTAGTGAGCCTGACATCGGTGCCAGGCAAAATGGTAGAGACTATTATAAAGAACAAAATTACAGAGCATACTCAACAGCATGGATTAATGAGACAAATGGATTTAGTGAAGGGAAATCTTGCCTCACCAATCTAATACATTTCTTTGCTGAGATGAACAAACGTGGATAAAGGTGAGCCAGTTGATATTGTGCATGTCGATTTTCAAAAGGCATTTGACAAATTATCTCATGAAAGATATTGTGTATCTGGATTTTCAAAAGGCATTTCACAAAGTACCTCATGAAAGACTCCTGAGGAAATCAAAACGTCATGGGATAAGAGGTAGTGTTCTATTGTGGACTAAAAACTGGTTAAAAGATAGAAAACAGAGAGTAGGGTTAAATGGTCAGCATTCTTAATGGGCAAGGGTAGATTGTGGGGTTCCCCAGGGGTCTGTGCTGGGACCGCTGCTTTTTAACATATTTATAAATGATCTAGAGATGGGAGTAACTAGTGAGGTAATTAAGTTTACTGACGATACAAAGTTATTCAAAGATGTTAAATCACTAGAGGATTGTGAAAAATTACAAGAGGACCTTACGAGACTGGGAGCCTGGGCATCCAAATGGCAAATTACGTTTAATGTGCGCAAGTGCAAAGTGATGCACGTGGGAAAGAGAAACTTGAAGGTTCCACATTAGGAATCACCGACCAGGAAAGGAATCTAGGTGTTATCGTTGATATGATGTTGAAATCCTGTGCTCAGTGTGCGGTAGCCACAGCAAAGAAAGCAAATAAAATATTAAGTATTATTGGAAAGGAATGGAAAAAAATGAGGATGTTGTAATGCCTTTGTATCGCTCCATCGTGCGACCGCACCTAGAATATTGTGTGCAATTCTGGAATTTGTTGCCAGAGAATGTAGTAAAGCAGTTAGCTTAGCGGGGTTTTAAAAACATTAGGATAGCTTCCTAAAAGAAAAGTCCATAAGCCATTATTAAGATGGACTTGAGAAAAATCCACTGTTTATTTCTAGGATAATCAGCATAAAATGTATTGTACTGTTTTGGAATCTTGTCAGGTACTTGTAACCTGGATTGGCCAATGTCAGAAAAAGGGTGCTGGGATTGATGGTTCTTCGGTCTGTCCCAACATGGCAACACTTATGTACTTATGATGCAGATCTTGATAAAACAAAACACAAAAAAGGCGGAAGACAACCCAAAACAGACCAAAAACAAGGGAGTTAGAGCGCCAGAAAAGTTTAATAGGACCCTACACGGTCCGTGTTTCGGCCAGCAGGCCTTCCTCAGGGGTCTAAGTTTCTTTCCTTTAGCCTTGCCAGACCAGTCAAGACTATTGAATTATGTTCCTCCTGCTTGTATCATGACATACAATTTCAGGAGTGTCCATTTCAATAGTGGAGGGAATACAAGGAACATAATAAAGAACATAAGGATGAACCCCCTGGTTTAGGCAAAAGCCAAAGTGGGAAGATAATTAGTTATTCTAGTCATATTCGTAAAGCCCAGGACAGAAACATATTGAGATTAGAAAAACAACTTTGTAGGGCCCGAATGTTATTTAGTAAGACACACTAGGGCTCTGGCACATTTGCAGAATAACAAATCATAAAATGATCTACTTGAAAGAGATCTAGTTGGGGTGAATAACCCTCCCTCCCCCTTCTCAAAAATGGCCCAGATCTCCAAAAAGATATTTGGAAAACGCAGAAGGCAGAGCTTTCACAGAAACTCACTCCATTAACATCCTCTGCTCCGCCATGGACAGCTGGCGGCTATTCAACTATCCACTATATGATTACAGCCTTCAGTACCTTTAAATAGTCCCACCTGAGACAGGAATCAGTATCTCAGAGCCTGAACTCTGTTACTGCAATACCATCCAACTATAGGACACAAAAGCAATTCTGACAGCTAGAGGAATGGGGAGGGCTACTGGGGCCCATGGCTCCACCAATATTTTGCCCAACAGAGCATCAGCAACTAGAGAGCTTGGGAATGAGGAGAAGGCAAGGATTGGTTTGTTTGGTTCCTGCAACCATGAAAGAATTCTACAACCCCCGTATCACCTCTCATGGCAAAGAATAAGCAATCCATCTAAACAAAACCCTGCCTTTTTACTCCTTCACAGTGCTTCTCAACCCTCTCCAGGAAGAACATCTGCCAGTGTATGCAAAGCCCTCTCATGCATATTCATAGTGGTAATCCTGAAAACCTGACTGGTTAAGTGTGCTGAAGAGTTGTGCATCAAACATAGCTGTTTAGTGCATGCCCAAAATACCAGAGGGGGGAGGAGGGAAGGAGGAGGAAGAGGAGTTGTGGTTTGCTGCTTACAGCGGGACAACCCCACCACCCTGCAGGGCAGGAAAAGGATGCAACTCTGGACAGGAGGAGGGGAAGGACAGTGGCGCCACCACTGCTTTCCTCTCCTAAGACCGGGTCAGACTGTACCTGTCTGTCTCCCCCCACCCCAGCTAGAGCCCAACTCCTGGATAAGCCGGTGAGTGGCACCGTTTCTGCTGTCTTCTAGATTTAAAAAAAGACCTTCTTATTGGACTGTCTCTTGACAGCTCAACATTGCCGCTTCTCCCTTCTTAATCCTAATGCCAGCTCCGAGCTGGAACTGGGTTTAAAGCGGTAGGATCGCCCAAGTTCATAGTGCTGTTTTCTAAGCAAGCAGGGGGGGGGGGAATAGGAAAGGAGCTCATTTTAATCTCATTTAAATGCCATCTGCAGCATCCCTTGACACGTTCGTTGTCCCCCATGCTAGAGCCTTCTGAGCATTCTGTGCAGGTAAACGCAGGTGCTAGGCAGCGCTAATGGCCTGTACTGCCCACGTTTACCTTTGAACATCAGGGCCTGGGATTGAGTAACCCACCTCAATGCTGTGCTTACCCTCTGCCTGCTTCAGACCAGAAACTAGAATCAGTCTCCTGCATCACAGCGCAAGAGCCTCAGTCACAGGGCTAGCCTACGCTGCACCTTTACGGGCAGGACAGCATTTAAATAACTCCAAGGAATGCTGGATGTAGACGAGGAAAGAGCTCTCTGATATGTGTTATCATTCCATTACTGCACAGCATTATTCTTGATATCCTGCAAAAGCTCGGGAATGAATTTCCTGATGGAAATTGAGAGCTTTTCTGCTTGTGCTTTCATTTAGCTCCCCTGCCCCCTTGTTTCCTTTGGAGCTGGGGCATGCAAAGTGTGCCAGAGCACATTTAAATGAGGCATTATGGCAAGTGAAGCATGGGCAGGAGTTTTAGCTTCTTGCCCTAAGCTTGTATGGAGTAAGTCCATGAGCGTGCTCCATTCATTCTTCTTTCTACCCTATTCCAGATGCTGCTGTCAGCAGTGTGACTTTCAAAGATCAAAGAGTTGGATGGTGTATTAAGCACTGGAGAATGGGTATGTGGGGCCTAAGCCCCTGTAGAAAGGGGGCTTTTTTTTTTTTTTAATTCCCATGATTGAGATCAAATTTGCTGACATGCATCTAAAAAGGAAAAACAGCCAGCCCAACATCTCAGTTGCAAGCACTCTGAACTGCAGAGGATCCCTGAGTGGGTCCTTCCGCTCCCCAGGTCAGCTTGGGATGGGGATGCTGTGGAGGCACTGCGCACAGCCTCTGGTATGGGGAATAATGACTTTGCTTAAGGGTGATACCTAGAGGCGTATTTTCAAAGCACTTAGACTTAAAAAGTTTCATAGTAACCTATGGAACTTTGTAAGTCTAAGTACTTTGAAAATGAGCCCCCTAGTGGCTGAAACACCACCACCCGACTGATCTTCAGAAAATCGTGCTTTGAAAGAGCCAGCCTACTGCTGCAAGTCTTGCACTGGTTCCCTGTGCAGGCAAGGATAACTTTCAAGCTCTTTGCACTAGAATACAGAATCATCTTTGGTCTGCCTCCAGAATACATGTCAAACATAATAAACCTACCGCTACACAACATACACATGGAAGCATGAAGTTATCTCATACTCCACTTCCCCAACTGCCAGGGTTTACGATACAAGAAGTTTATTCAGCAGGCTTCACCTGCCTATGCACTAAGAAATGGAATGCACTCCCTAAAGCGCTGAGCAGCCTAGATACTTCCCTGATCTTTCATAAATGACTGAAGGCCCACTTCTTCAAAAAATCCTTCCATGAAGCTCCACCGTGAATCAGCTATGAATAAGTCATCACTCTTACTCAGCAACGTTCCTTCCATCCCTTCCCTGATCACGACCTCGCATTAGCTTCCGCTAATAATAGATCCACCTCCCCACCCTGCCGCCTTTCTCTTGTCCTTCATATTTCCTCCTGCCTCACTTCTCCCTCTATCCCTCTTCAAGCCACTTTGATTCTATGTAATTCAGATCCCCTCATTATATTTCTTAGTTCTAAGTAACCATCAATATCAAACTACCAAATGGAGAATATGATCACTGAAAAATGTTTCCTCTAAATATCTTTAAAAAGTGATCTAGAAAAAAAACATCTGTTCATGGAATTTTCACCATGTAAATCACTTTTTTAATGTTTGTTTATGGAAGGGAAACAGCCTCAGTTGTTGCTAGACCTTCAATAACATTGATAGGATCTGCAAATGATAGAGTTCTCCGCTCAGCTGCATTCGATCATTGGTTCAAAAAACCTCCGTAGTAATTTTATTTTTTTTTCTTTTCTTTTTATTTCCCTTACTAATTTTTTTATGTATGAAATTCCCATCTCCTGAATAGATGCAATTGAAAACCCTTTTATGTTTCAAACATTGAGCATGTCAGAGAGATACATTTATCTTATAATGGGGCAGCTCTTTTGTGGGTGAATATTGTGCACCCTATATTTTATGCAACCCATATCGCGGGCCATACATTAGATCTAGTAATGACACATAAACTGGATGAAGTGAAATGTTCAAAAATTGTACTAACTCCGGTATCTTGGTCAGATCACTACCTTCTTCAATTCTATTTATTAATACCACAGTTATTACATAATACTAAACCAGCTCAAATTAAAACTAGGAGTCTAAATAAAATCGATTTGATATCTTTACCTTCTTTAGCAGATAAGTTCCCACTAAACTTTGATATACTCCCGATAGATGACCAAATTAAAATATGGAACCAAGTTCTTTCAGCAGCCCTTGATGATATTGCACTGGAAAGAATAATTAATAAAACAACGAAATGTTTCCAACCTTGGTACCATCCAGGATTAAAATTATGTAAACAACAGGTACGTAAAGCTGAACGCCAATGGCGTAAGCATAAGACCGCAGAATTAAAAGAAAAGTGCAAACAGTGTAAAAAATATTATTTGTCACAATTAAAGGATGCTAAAACTGCATATTTCTCAAAAGAGATAAAAGAAGCAGCCAGTTCGCAGAAAAAACTGTTCCACATTATGAAACGCTTGACAACAATAACTAACAAAAATAGAGAATCGCCTGCTATTGACTCTGAAACTCTAGCAAAGTTCTTTAGCTCTAAAATTGAGAAATTAAGAGCTCACTTCCCAAGGGTACCAGGGCTAAGTCATACTGACAATTCCCCAAGTTCACAATTATTTGTACCTTGGAAGGATTTTGAAATTCCGTCTGCCGAATCATTATATACCTTGGTTGCAAGGTCTATCGCCTACCTATAGTTCTTTGGTTCCTATACCTTCTGCATGGTTGAGAAAACATACGTTAGAAGTCCAACAGTTTATGTACTCAATTGTCATGTTGAGCCTTTCTGATGGGATAGTCCCCACTATTTGAAAGAAGCGCTAGTAAAACCTAGTCTAAAGAAATCTTCATTGGATCCCTTATGACCTACTAACTATAGGCCAGTCTCTAATCTTCCTTTTCTATCCAAAGTTATAGAGACAATAGTGTTTAGACAGTTGCAAACTTATGTAGATTCAAAAAATTTGTTACATCCCAGACAATCGGATTTTAGGAAGGGTCACAGTACAGAGACTATTCTGACTTCACTGTTAAGTGAAATCCATGCTAAATTAGAGCTCGGTTATATTGCCCTGGTTGTTTCATTAGATTTGTCTGCGGCCTTTGACCTAATTAATCATAACTTACTTCTTGACAGATTGAGTGAGATTGGTATTTCAGGGACAACTATGAAATGGTTTATATCCTTTCTCACGGATTGTTCATTTAAAGTAGTTCAGCAGCAATCTTGTTCTACATCATACAACTTATCATGTGGAGTTCCTCAGGGTTCGGTTTTATCTCCACTACTGTTTAACCTATACATCAGTCCCCTGGCGCTCCTCATTCAAACAATGGGTATCAGTTTTTACTCATATGCAGATGATTTTCTGCTTATTCATTATGTTAAGACAATCGAACATAGATCTTACACCAATTCAAATATGTCTGGATAAAGTGGCAGACTGGTTGACAACATATCAGTTGGTACTGAACCCGGATAAGACTATAACATCTTGGATAGTAGGGCAAGGCACATATCCCTCTGTGGTACCTATGCTATTTGGTCAGAATATTCCAACAGTTAAGTCCTTTAGATATCTCGGGGTCATTATTGATTCCGCATTGACTTTTGAGGAACAAGTATCCGACATAGTGAAAAAATCTTTTTTTCATCTGAGGCGGCTTCGGTCAGTTAGAAATTCAGTAAGTAAGGACTCTCTCAAAACACTGACATCTGCATATATTACTTAATGTTTAGACTACTGTAACATTGTATATGCTGGGATTACTCAAGCCAACTTAAAGCGATTACAAAGAATTCAAAACACAGCAGCACGTATGATCTGCAGGGCCCGGAGGGATGACAGAGTAACACCTTTACTGCATTGTCTGCATTGGCTCCCGGTCGAAGCAAGAGTAAAGTTTAAGGCTCTTGTTCTGTCACAAAGCCTTTTACACATTAAATCCTAGTTACTTGTCGAATTTAACAATTCCCTACACCGCTATGCGAACTCTTAGATCCCTAACAGATAACAGGTTAGTTATTCCCCCTCTTGCTAAGGCTAGATGGGAATCTACACGGAGATCGGCTTTTTTCTATTTGTCACCCTCCCTTTGGAATGGCCTTCCAAAGGAGATCAGATTAGAGAAATCCTATCTCCATTTCCGAAAACTTTTGAAAACCTTTTTCTTTATAAGCTATGTAGAACAGAACTTAGCATAATGAGATAAGGTCAAAAAGAAAAAAGAAAAAAAGGGGTAGCTTAACTGTATATTAGATTTTTTTAATTTGTACTGATTTTATTATGTAGTTAATTCTGGTTTGCTGTGCTTTCCTGTCATGAATGGAATTCCTATGTTTGTTTATTTGTATATACTAGTTGTTTTTATACATATGTAAACCGTTCTGTTTTGCAGTTGCAATAAGATACGGTATATAAATTAACATAAATAAATAAATAAAACCCCAAATTAAAGCGAGTGTATATAAGTAGTATGATTTTTTTTCTTGCTTGTCAGAGAAAGAGACGGATAGAGGACTTCCCCTGATGAAGCGGTAGTGAAACGGGTTCCCGTTGGGATTGTCCCATTATAAGGTAAGTGTCTCTCTCACATGCTCAATTTTTGAAACATAAAAGGGTTTTCAATTGGATCTGTTCAGGAGATGAGAATTTCATAAATAAAAAAAATGAAATTAATACAGAGGTTTTTTGAGCCAATGATCGAACGCAGCCAAGCAGAAAATGCTATCACATGCAGTTCCTATCAATGTTATTGAAGCTCTAGCAACAACTGAGGCCCTTTTCCTTCCATTACACATTAAAAAAGTGATTTATATGGTGAAGATTCCCTGAACAAATGTTTTTTCTAGATTGATCACTTTTTTAAAGATATTTAGGTCCATGTAAACCACATTGAAACAACACTAATTAGAAAATGTGAGATAGAAATGCTGTAAATAATTAAAAAATAAAATACATGACTGCAGGGTTCCAGAAAGACCCCTGGTGCGAGGTCCCCAGCCCAACGCTGTCACCAGTATGACCAGATTAGGTATGTTGGGGAAGGAAGAGAATAGGGGAAATATCCCCACGCACTTGAAGCGAGGACTAATGGCAACAAATCTCAGCCCCCATTCCTACGGATTTGCACACTTCTAAGAAAACAGAGATTTGGGATTTATAGCTTGTGCCAATATCACATAACGCTAAAGCTGGATGGTTTCGTGAACTGACAAAGGAAACAGTCCTTCACCTTTACATCAGTTGGTCCTTTCTAACCCAGAATATTAGTGAACAAAAATCAGTAACTACTGGAGTGAGACATGGGGGAACACGGCAATAAAAAAAAAACAAAAAAAAAAACCTGAAAGCTCGTGATCAAACTGGACATTACATTTTTCTCTGCCAGAGAGTCTTGGGAGAAAGCCAAGGCCTGAAACTGCAAGACAGAGCTCTCTTTTGCCCAGCTGAAGACTGAGGCATTCTGGCAAAGTAGCATGTGTGTGGGAGGGAGGGGGAAAGAAAAAAGGCAGAAGGTAAAAGCAGGCACTGCCACTGCTTGTACAACCCATGCTCTGGAAATTCAAAAAGGCTTCCTCCAACTTCTAGCACCTTCCACTACAGGAACTGAAATAGATATGAGAATAGCCACTGAGCCTTTTTTACTTGCCTTATTTATGAAGATGCCCTTCAAGCTGTGAGCGGGCCATTTGGTTTTCCTCCATTCTGCCTTTTATCTTCTTTTTCAAGTGTTCTGCTGAGGCACTGAATGACTGCATCCCTTGTCAAGCTGCTTGAAACAGAAACTTTTTATGGTTTCCAGTAATAAAAGTCCCCCTTTGGCTTCCTCTCAATCTTTTGCTTACTTTTAATCTTCCGTTTTCTGCCTTAATATGCAACTTTTTTCCTTTCCAAACAAGTTGCACGGGCCAAAGAAAACCCCCAAAACAAAAGATCTTGAAGTATGGTCCTAAATCTACTGCTAGCCAGCTTGTCCTGGCGCAAGTGCTTCTTGCACATGCTGCATGGCACAGTGCTGCGATCTTGTGCCGCCCTTTTTTTCAATCTCACAACCAAAGTAGGTGGCGGCACCTGACGTCAGTGCTCAGCATTCTGAAGCAACGATAAATCAGAATGAGCATATAGAGAGAAATTAAACACGGTCATACTTTCTAATACAGCTTTGCATTTCTTAGAAACGTCTCACTCATGGTCACCTCCTCTAACACGCTGTACCTCACTGACTAGCCTATTACCTATTCTGTTATCCCGGATCTTTTCTGTGGCATTGAAAGACATACGCAACAGGAGGAAGATACGGAATTCAAACATGCAGAAATGGCATTCAAAAATGCGTGGGATAAACACAAAGGAATCCTGATTGGAAGGAATGGATCCAAAGAAGCTTAGTGGTGATTAGACAGCAACACCAGTAACTGGGAAGCAAAGCCAGTGCTGGGCAAGACTTCTGAGGTCTTTGCCCTGATCGTGGCTGAATAGATTTGGATGGCCTGCAGTGGAGCTTTTCAGGGGTTTTGATAACTTCAGAAATTTCGAACAAGGACAGTGCTGGGCAGACTTCTGTGGTCTATGTCCAAGATCAGATATACATATGAAGTATCACATTATAAACTCATTACATATGGTATCTTGTTGGACAGACTGGATGGACCGTACACCATCTACTATGTTACTATGAGAAATGGTCCCTTCTCTATGACTCTTTCTGCACGACCATGACATAAACAGAACAAATAAAATACTTCAGGCAATTTATTATAAAAACTCCCCCTAGCAAGTGTGCCCACTTACACCATGTCAACAGCAGGCGTAAATGTGCATGCCTTAATGTAGCACTTTAGCACGTAATTACAATGGAGCACTTTAGCATGTAATTACAATGTTTACGTGTGTAAGTGGGAGCCCTGCCTATGCCCTACCCATGTTCTGCCCGTATATACTCCCATCACTCACACACTAAGCAAGTTGCGTGCATTAGTTATAGTGCTGAGTGTGCACACAATGCTTATAGAAACATGACGGCAGATAAAGGCCATATGACCCATCCACTTTAACTCCTAGCTCTTCCTTTTCCTAAGCAATCTCACATGCTTATCCCATGCCTTTTTAAATTCTAGAATAGTCCTCGACTTCACAACCTCCACCGGGAGGCCATTCCACGCCTCCACCACCCTTTCTGTGAAATAGTACTTCCTTAGATTACTCCTAAGCATATTCTGTCTTAGCGTCATCATATGCCCCCTCATGCCAGAGCTCTCCTTCAGTTGAAAAAGGCTCTCTTCCTCTACATAAATGCCCTTGAGATACTGACATGTCTCTATCATGTCTCCTCTGTCTCTCCTCTCTTCCAGCAAGTACATGTTGAGGTTCATAAGCCTGTCCCTATAATTTTTACATTCAAGACCGCTTACTAATTTTGTAGCCGCCCTCTGGACCGACTCCATCCAGTTTTTATCTTTCCGTAGGTGTGGTCTCCAGAACTGTACGCAGTACTCCAAATGAGGCCTCACTAGAGACCTCCTTTTATACTATTGCCTCCTTTTTGCTGCTGGTCATGCCTCTCTTTATGCACCCAAGCATCCTTCTGGCTTTGACCATTGCTTTTTCTACCTGTTGGAAGCTTTAAGGTCATCAGACACAATCACCTCCAAGAGCCGCTCTTCCTTCGTACACTGAAGCACTTCACCCCCTATATTGTACCATTCCCTCGGATTCTTGCGACCCAAGTACATGACCCTGCATTTTTATGATTAAACCTTAGTTGCCAATATTGGCCCATTCCTCCAACTTTGCTAGGTCCTTCCTCATGTCATTCACGCCCTCTAGGGTGTCCACCCTGTTGCTGAGTTTGGTATCATCCGCAAAGAGACAAACCTTACCAGACAGCTCTTCTGCCAATATCGCTCACAACACGTTAAAAAGAGCCGGCCCTAGGACCAATCCCTGCGGTACTCCACTGATGACATCTTTTTCTTCAGAGCAAGCTTCATTTACCACTACCCTCTGTCTCCTTCCATTCAACCAATTTTTAACCCAATCAGTTACTCTAGGTCCCATACCGAGGGCACTCAATTTATTTATCAGTTGCCTGTGCGGAACCGTGTCAAAAGCTTTGCTGAAATCCAAGTATACCACATCAAGCGCCCCTCCCACGTCCAACTGTTTGTTCACCCAGTTGAAGACAGTCAGATTTGTCCGATACGACCTGCCTTCACCCAGCTGAAGACTTCACCCAATTGAAGACAGTCAGATTCGTCCGATACGACCTGCCACTAGTGAAGCCATGCTGCCTCGGGTCCCGCATTCCATTTAGTTCAAATAATCTCAGAATCCTCCTCTTTAGAAGTGTTTCCATTAGCTTACTCACCACTGAGGTCAGACTGACAGGTCTGTAATTCCCAACCTCCTCCTTACTTCCACCCTTGTGCAAAGGAACCACATCCACCCTTCTCCAGTCCACCGGGACCACTATACACCTACCTGTGTACGTGCTAGAATTCTACAACTTCACCGCACAAATGGCACTTAAATTTAGAGACTAAAGTTATAGAAAGAGGTAGATGGTTAAATTGGCTGTGTGCAACAGCCTCAAAAGATGGGTTTTAAGCAGGATTTGAATAAGGCCAGAGGGGACATTATTAAGCAACTCAGGAAATCTATTTCAAGCATCTTGTGTAGCAAAAAATGGAACGTGTGAAGTTAGCATGGAAAAAAAAGGCACAGATAAGAGCGACTTACACATGAGCAGAGTTCACAGGGACATACACATGGGGAAAGCCACTGCTTGTCTCTGGGATCGGTAGCATGAGTCTTGATACTATTTGGGATTCTGACAGGTATTTATGACCTGAACTGGCCAGTGCTGGAAGCAGGATTCTGACCCAGTTTGGCTATTTTTGTGTTCTTATGAGGGACTGTAGTAAGAGTGTAGAGAGGAAAGGGAAGAGCTGCAAAATGAATGCTCTTGTAGCTAAGTAAGAGAAAGTAAATTTGTTCTTACCTGATAATTTCCAGGGATGTGGAGTCAGTACACCAAACCTTTGACTCCCCTATTTTACTACTGTATTATTAGGAAAGGAATGGAAAACAAAATGGGGATGTTATAATGCCTTTGTATCGTTCCATGGTGCGACCGCACCTTGAATACTGTGTTCAATTCTGGTCACATCTCAAAAAAGATATAGTGGAATTAGAAAAGGTACAAAGAAGGGTGACAAAATGATAAAGGGGATGGGACGACGTCCCTATGAGAAAAGACTAAAGTGGCTAGGGCTCTTCAGCTTGGTGAAAAGACGGGTGAGGGGAGATATGATAGAGGTCTATAAAGTAATGAGTGGAGTGGAACGGCTAGATGTGAATCGCTTGTTCACTCTTTCCAGAAATAATAGGACTAGGGGGCCACGAAATGAGCTACAAAGTAGTAAATTTAAAATGAATCAGAGAAAATATTCTTCACTCAACATGTAATTAAACTCTGGAATTTGTTGCCAGAGAATGTAGTAAAAGCAATTACCTTAGCGGGGTTTTAAAAGGGAAAGGGAAATGGACTTGATACACTGCCTTTCTGAGATTTTTGGAACTACATTGAAAGCAGTTTACATATATTCAGGTACTTATTTTGTACCAGGGACAATGGAGGGTTAAGAGGACTTGCCCAGAGTCACAAGGAGCTGCAGTGGGAATCAAACTCAGTTCCCCAGGATTAAAGTCCACTGCACTAACCCTAGGCTACACCTAAAGGAAAAGGTCCATAGACCATTATTAAATGGACTTGGGGAAAATTCACTGCTTAATTCTAGGATAAGCAGCATAAAATGTACTGTACTGTTTTGGGATCTTGCCAGGTACTTGTAACCTGGTTTGGCCACTGTTGGAAATAGGATGCTGGGCTTGATGGACCTTTGGTCTGTCCCAGTATGGCAATACTTATGTACTTATGACTCCAGCTCTGACTCTGACTGATATTAAGCTTTGATATATTTTTTTTTGGGTTCTGGATTTAAAGTACTGGTAAATACAACTTTAGATCTGGGACAGAGACTGTCTTGGTTTTTTAATTATTCCGCTAAGAAGGTATCAGCGGTATAGAAGTATATTGTAATGTAATATATATATTTTTTAAAGTACAAAATGATAAATTTACCATATATTATAATGTTTTTATTATTTTGAAGCTGGGAGTCGGAGGGGCACATTTTTACTGACCGACGCCACCAAAATTACTTCTTACTCTGATGCTACAACTCCAACTGTTTCCTTTCCTTGAATCCTGCTAGACCAGTCCAGACCTATGGATTATGTACCCTTAGCAGATGGAGGGCAGAAAACTGGACGAGTCTGATGACATCTTTGCTCTTCAGGGACCTTCCAGTATGCTAATGCCAAAGCAGATCAAAAGAAAGCATGTACAAGAAAATTAAGGAGAAAAACTACAACATATCCACAAATCCCTTGGGAGAGAAGACAAGAGGAAGATACAGGAAAAGATACAATGTAGAACACACTGAGATAACTGGTGGCAGACCAAGGACCCCAAGAAAATGACATTTTTTCATCTTCAGGGCAGGTCGTGGTCTAGCAGGATTCAAGCAAGGAATTAACATGTAAGAACAAATTGTAGTCTCCTTATCATCCTGCTAGACCAGTCCAGACCTATGAGATGTATCAAAGTTCTTATCCCACAGGGTGGAAGACACAACCCCCTGGCAAAGGCACTGTCCTTGCCTGCCCAAATGTCAAGCTTGTAATACTTAAGAAATAAATGCAGTGAATACCATGTTTGCTGCTCTACGAATATCCTCGTAGCCGCTGCTCTCGCTTCCACCCAGGATATAGCTTTAAACCTGGTAGAATGCACTCTTAGAACCTGAGGAATGTAGGCCAGTTTCAATTGCTAGTTTGATCCAACTCACAATGGACAACCTAGACATACAAGGACGAACCTCCAGGTAATGAAGGGGAACACTCTGGACATCCAACTTTGAAAGATCTGAGAAAATGGATGCCAAGGACTTCTGGAAGGAAGTCAGCACCACCACCTTACTCAGTTAAAAAGAAACACTTTCAAAAGGAAGGAGAGAACCATCTATAGTGTAGCGGGGTCAGGAGAGAAATGTGAATAAGAATCTGTATAAGAGAAGGGCCTGAAGTTCAGAGATCCTAGCTGAGGTGATGGTCACCAGAAAAAAAACAAAAGTCTTCAGAGTAAGGTCTTTCACTTAAGCAGAATGCAGTATCTCAAAAGGTGGTCTGGTAAGGGCCGCCAGGACCAAGTGGAGATCCCACTGAGGAACAACTGCACAGAGCAGTGGCCAGATCAATTTGATAGCTCTACATCCAGGGGAACCAGCCACTTTGCCACTGAAGCAAGCCAGTAAAACTACTTGAACCTTGAGAGATTTTAGCATCAGCCCCTGCTCCAGGTTTCCTTGCAAAAATTCCAAAAAGACTGAATAACCACTCATCAAAGGAGAGTTGACTGAGAAGAGCACTCAAACACCCTCCAAACTCAGATATAGGTGAAGTGGATAGAGGATTTCCATGCTGTCTACAGAGTAGCAATAACTGAAGGAGAAATCCTTTCCTTTTCAGGTGTTGCCTTTCAAGGGCCATGTAGTAAAGCAAGAAAGGATCTGGATCATTATGAGTACTGAGCCTTGAAGCAGCAGCCCTGTGAAGCAGTGAAGATAGTAACATAGTAAATGACGGCAGATAAAAACCTGTACAGTCCATCCAGTCTGCCCAATAAGATAAACTAATTTTACATGGTATGCGATACTTTATATGTATACCCGAGTTCGATTTGCCCAGCTCTGTTCTTGTACTAAAAGTTCTGAAGCTAACGTCGAAGCCCCTTAAAATTTACAGTCCAGCCCATCCATATCTATTCAGTCACAATCAGGGCACAGACCACAGAAGTCTGCCCAGCACTGGTTTTTCTTCCCAGTTACCGATGTTGCCACCCAATCTCCGCTAAGATTCCGTGGATCCATTCCTTTTAAACAGGATTCCTTTGTGTTTATCCCACGCATGTTTGAATTCCATTACTGTTTTCATCTCTACCACCCCCGGGAGGGCATTCCATGTATCCATTACCCTCTCCGTGAAAAAATACTTCCTGACATTACTCCTGAACCTGACTGATAATAAAGCAAGATACTTACCTGTAGGAGGTATTCTCCGAGGACAGCAGGCTGATTATTCCCACAAGGAGGAGTAGCCTAGTGGTTAGGGTGGTGGACTTTGGTCCTGGGGAACTGAGGAACTGAGTTCGATTCCCACTTCAGGCACAGGCAGCTCCTTGTGACTCTGGGCAAGTCACTTAACCCTCCATTGCCCCATGTAAGCCGCATTGAGCCTGCCATGAGTGAGAAAGCGCGGGGTACAAATGAAACAAAAAAAAAAACTGGGTTGTGGTTGGTCTGGCACAATAAGGATGACTAAGAAGGGATGCCTCTAAATTCTGCAAAGCACAGCCAACTAATGGTCAAGGAGGAAAGATGTACAGTGGTTGACCTTGGGCCATGGCTGTACCAAGGTATACAGGCTGCATAACCTGGCCTCCCTCCTTCTGAACAGGCTCAAGTCGCCATGAAGCGGAAGACTGGAGCACACCAATGCTAAACCACTAGGCAAAAGGTTTCCTGACTGAGCACCCATTCACCAGGATCCAGAGCCTGGAAACTAAAAGACTTGACTGCACAGAGCCAAAATATTTTCTACCTGAGTGGTTCTCAGGTTTCAGTTCGGTTGAGGTTAATCGTGTAGTGCCCCAAGGATCAGCATTGTCCGCACTACAGTTCAGTTTTTTTTGGCACCACTGAGTAAAGTTTTTCAGACTTTAGAGATTTGTTATCACTTTTATGCAGATTATATGCAGCTTTCCTTACCAATAGTATCATGGGAGTATGCTTGGAATGACCAATTAAATATGTATATGAGAAAAGTAAAACAATGGATGGCTGAACATGGACTTTTTTTTGAATGTGGCTAAGACAGAAGTTATGATTGTAGGTAGAGAAGAGATGACAGTTTGGCTACATAAGATATGCTTGGATGGAATGTATGTTCCAAACAAGAAAGAAATGAGATTGTTGGGGGTGATTCTTGATAATATATAGACTATGAGGTCTCAGGTAGTTAATGTGATTCAAATAGCATATGTTATATAGATTTAAAAAGATGCTTTCTGCTTATGATTTTTGTTGTGTTGTTCAAAGTATGGTTCTCATACGTCTGGACTATGGCAATGCTTTGTACATCAGTTTATCATCTATGAGTGTTAAAGCATTGCAAGTAGTTCAGAAAGCGGCTACTAGAACAGCAATGGGGGTAGCAAGGTATTCGCATATAACACCACTGTTAAAACAACTTCACTGGCGCCCTGTTATACAGAAGATTCAATTTAAAGTATTGACCACTGTACAGCAGGTTCTTTTTTCTACTGTTGCATTTTATTTGAAACAAGCACTACAGATTTACTGCCCATGGCGTACAAGATCTGAAACTGCTATGCCTCTCTCAACTGATGTGATTAGACAATTGCGCTATGTGAACACTCAAGTCTCAGCTTTTGTTCCAGCTGGTTTCAATTTGTGGAATGCACTGTCTGGACAGCTTCAGCAATGTAGTAGTAAAACACAATTTAGAAAGTTGTTGAAAGCAACTGTTTGTGTCTGCCTTTTTTTTTTTATTTTTATGACAAATTGAACTAATTTGTAATTGATTATGTGGTGTATGTATGTAGTTGTTTTTGTTGAATACTGTGATTATTACCTTGTAAACCACCTAGTCATAGGTGGTATAGAAACTTTTTTTAATTAAACAAATCTCTCTTCCAGTGTACCTGAATGTAACTCACCTTGAGCTACCACTGAAAAAGGTGTGAGCAAAATCTAAATAAATAAATACGTTTCTATAAGGTACAGAAAATTTTCAGTGAAACCAATTTCACTCGGGCCTCAAAGTGAGAAAACTATCAAATATGACTCCAAGTATTTTTAACTCATTTTCCAAATCATACTTTATCTCATTAACAATAAAAGATGGCATTTTTACTATTGTTATGCTGTTAACAAAATTAAGTTTTATGTTAAATTGTACCTGCTGTACACCACCTTGGGTGAACCTCTTCATAAAGGTGGTTAATAAATCCCAATAAAAAAAATACATGAATACAATTTTTAAGGGGGGGAGAGGTGCTCTGAATTTAAAAAAAAGTCTCCCAAGACAAAAATGAAGAAATCACTTGTGACCATTCCTGATGGCTATGAAAACATGCTTCCAAAAGGTCAAGTGAGGTCAGAAACTCTTTGAGTCATAAAGTTGCTTAGTCCCATGCCACTGAGATCACCACAACACTAAGTACAGCCGACAGCTTTACCATATGTAGACCAGAGTGATTTTGTTTGAAAGAGGAAAGAAGAACTTCAGAAGTCTCATACAGGAAGTAATCCGTTTGAATTTGTACACAGTCGGAGAAACTGCTGTAACACTCCCTCTACCAATATTATCCCTCAATTTAAGTGACTAAAGGACTAAGTAAAAGAATATTTTTGGTTCAGAATACATCGAGAAAAAGAGGAGGGAGATGCCCAAAGACGACCAGAATGTAGCCGGGAATGTCTTCAAACAGTTCTTTTATTGGAATCTGTACACATCAATATCATAAACAAATGCAAACCCACTTGACGGACTCAATACGGGCCATGTTTCGGCTACATTGCCCGCAAATGAATACAATAAGAACATTAAAAAAAACAAAAGATAAACAGGTGTGCATACGAGACACATAATTTTTAAAAATACGCTGGCATCAAATGTATGTTACAAATAAAAACATAAAGATGAATGACTTATGTTGCGGTGGTAAAAAGCTGAACATATATGCTAAAAAAAAAATAAAATGAACAGAAATAAAGAATGAGACATACCCAAGGTGAATATATAGGGTGTCCACCTATAACAATTGGATAGTGCAGTTTAGAAATGTTGTAAATAAAGAAAAAATATAAGATAAATGTAGTTATGTACACAAGACTCATAGGCATTCTAACTGCCAAGTCCCGGCTTCCGTTACACTATATTTAAAGCAGAAACCAGACACAGAGGAAAGATAGCTTCAAAACAGTGTAAACATATCTGCCAAGATACTGAGACACTAGTAGAGATTCATAACAGGGCTACTAACCCTCACACAAACTTATCCTGTGTTGAGAGATTAGGAGTGTTTACTTTGGCAATGCATGAAAGAAGAGGGATATTTAACAATAGGAAAGCATGTGTGAAAGAACCCCTACAAAGACTTGTTTTTTTGGGATTGCATAAGGTTAACGCAACAAGACTAACCCAAGTGGCATACACAAACGCCCAATAAATCAATCCAAAGTCAATACATGCATCCTGTACTCAACTATGGTTAAAACAGTTGCAGTGGAGGGATTTTAAAAGAATGCAGACTTATTTCTCGATCCGCTTAATTGCAAGGGTCTGGGACCAAAAAAATACATGCCGTTAACCGGAGCGTTAACTGATCAACATATGTACAGTACTATTTATTATACGTACAGTATACAGTCTCCGTTAACTGATGTTATACAGTCTCCGTTGACTGACATTAGGCTTACTTGAAGTAAGTCATTGTACACTCTTGTGTCTGTGAGTTCCATAGACTACATCTGCCAGACGGTAAAGACTGTCATAGCACTGACATCCAGTGGCCTCCAGATAGGCGAATTGAGACTCTCCAGCGCTCTTGCAAAAGTGACAGGAGGTTGTTGAATTTTGTCAGCATGTGCCTCGCTGCTCATTTCATCATCTGTTTCATCATCAACGTTGCCTGCGTGTAGGCGCATATCTGGACATCAGTGCTGTCATCAGCTGTTTGTAGATTGTAATCAACAGCTACGTAGTGATGAAATTCCTCTTCAGTAACACCGGCTGGGATGTCAATAGCCTGTTCATCTGACGCATTTGCAACAGCTGCATCTGTTTCGTCCCTGTCCACATCCCTAACAAAGCTTGCCCGCTTGTAGCAGTTCACAATGGTTGCCTGTGTAACTTGATACCAGGCTTCTTTCTGCATATGTAGGGAATCCAACAGTGATACATTACGAGCCAGTTCAACAGCATGTTTATCCTTGCCAGTCTGCTCATCCATAATGCTCAGCACACAACACAAGAGCCCGATAATGTTGTTTGAAATTGGCTATTATGCCCTGATCCAGAGGTTGGATCAAAGAGGTAGTGTTTTGTGGCAGGAAGACCATCTTGACATTAGACAGCCTGACATCATCACTGTGTGCAGCACAATTATCACAAAGCAGCAAAATCTGACGCTTTTGTGCCCGCATTCTAGTGTCTAACTTCTTTAGCCACTGCTTCCAAATTTCCCCCGTCATCCATGAATTTGCATTAGCCTCGTATGACACTGGAAGTCGCTTAACATTCTTGAAGCAACGAGGCTGTTTGCTCTTTCCAATGATGAGTGGTTCCAACTTCTCACTCCCCTCCATATTGCAGCAAAGGAGGATGGTCAGTCGGTCCTTCAACATTTTACTTCCTGTAGTTTCAGCTTGTTTGAATGCAAGTGTTCCATCAGGAATCGCTTGCCAGTAGAGACCATTTTCGTCAGCATTGAAAATGTCACGAGGTGCAAACTCGTTCAAGATGGTAGGGAGAACTGAAGCAACGCAATTTTCAGCACCAAAGTCATCTGCGTCTTGTTTTCACCATGCTGTTTCTTGAATTTTATGTTGTTCCTCTCCTTCCATCTTTCCAACCATCCAATTGTGGCTTTGAATTCAGTTAGTCCAAGACTTTCAGCTAGCTGATTAGCTTTCTCCACAAGCAGTGGCCCACTGACAGGAAACTGTCTGCTCCTGACTTGAGAAAACCACTGAAGAAGAGCATCTTCTACATCCTCAGCTTTTCCCGTCCGTTTTCGTTTCCTGTGTGGTTTTGTATTGTTTTGCCAGTCTTCCAGAAGCTGATCTTTCTGCTTCAAGATACGTGAAATTTGACTGGGATTGACATCAAATTCTTTAGCAATAGATGCTTAACTTTGTTCATTTTCTAATTTTTTAAGAACTTCTATTCGTTCAGCCAGTGTTAAAATCTTACAGTTGCGCGACAACGACGACAACACTACTCCAGTGTACACTCTAACAACATTCTTTCGCTTATTCTGCCTGTGGCAGTTAACCAATGAGATTTCAAATTTACCACCCCTTTGTCACGTGCCTATCATCTTCCATATTCCGTGCATGCGCTTATGCGGAGTCTTTCCTACAGAGAAGCGGTCTTCAACCATGCATATAAGCGAATCTTGCACTTATCAGTGGTGCGCTAAACAGAAGTTGGTCCCCATAGAAACTGATGGCGCCAAAAACGGGACTGAAGTATGGCATGCAGTTAAACAGAGCATGCGCTTATCCGACATGCATTTAAATGGAGTGCACTGTACTTCTCTCTTATTTGACCTCTATATGGTTACTAAACCATACTGCCTCTGAAAATGGTTAGTATACTCCGCCAGAAAACTTAAGAGCTGTGTCACATGGAGTAGTCATCCAGAGTTACATGACTTGCCCAAGGTCATAAGGATCGTCCGTGCAAGAGAGTCAGTCCTCTAGATAAGAAATCATTTTACTTTTTGAGAAAAATGGTAGGATTAGAGACTTGTTGATAATGAGACAGATCAGACCTGCTCTATCTGTGATTTCTTTAATATGCCTGTGACTCTAGGTTTTTACCAACATTTTGGAAAAGTGCCCTAAAAAAAACAAACAAACAAACTTGAATTTATCATAGAGCAGGTAAATGGACCCAAATCAGGTCCTCATGTGGAGAATCTGGGTTCAGTTCCTGGGCTCAGGTCCTTCACATGGCAGTGGAACAAGGTGAGAGTTGTTTAGGCTAGGTGGAGGTGGAAGGGAAGATGGAGTTTCTGTTTTAGGCTTTCAGGGTGGCCTGAGTCATGTGACAGTGAGGAAGGGAATGGAGCTACATTAGAAAAGGGGTATCAAATGGAAGGACTGAGAAAAAGAAAATCTATGACTCCTCCACCTTCTGTCTTTCACACAACATACATGCATATCCTATATAATAATTCTCACCTCCAACGTTCTAACCTGCCTGGAACCGTGGATCCCTCGGAGGTGGTCTGCTAGGCAGCTAAGAACACACTGACGTCAGTAACGTCACTGACAGCTAATTCCAAGGCAAGGGGAGGAGTAGGGAAACACATGGAGCGTGTTTCTCTACTCCTCCCCCTGCCTGGGAATCAGCTGTCAGTGCGCCGCTCCCTGCCACTTCTGAGCAAGTGACAGGGAGCGGGCAACACAGAACCCCCCCCGGCACATCACCAAGCACCCCCCCCACCCGAAGAAAATCAACACCCCCGCCCTCCCACACACACACGTCACTCCCTCTCTCCATCCCTTTCAAGGCCCCCTCATGCCCCTCCCAACGAGTTCCAGACTCCCCCTCCCTCCGATTTCAACACTCCCCCGCGTAACTGACCCTGGAACCCCCTGCCGCGACCCTCTCAACCCCCCCTCCGCCGAAAACCCTACCCCGCCACCGTTGCGTTCCTGTGCTGACGACAACCAAACTTCTCTTCTCGGCTGCCTGGGGCATTATGATGAATCATCTGTTCAAGTTTCTGTGCATGCGTCTGACATCAGACGCACGCACAAAAACTTCAACAGATGATCATTCAACAAGCTTCGCCAGTGCAGATGAGAAGAGAACTTTGGCTGTCTTCAGCACAGGTACGCAACGCCAGCGGGGGAGGGTTTTCTGCGGGAAGGGTTGAGGGTCGCGGCATGGGGGTCCAGGGGTCAGTAACGTGGAGGGGGGTTGAAATCGGAGGGAGGGGGGAGTCTAGAACTCGGTGGAGGGGGCCTTGAACTCAGAAGGAGGGGGGGGGTTGGAACTCAGACGAAAGGAAAGGAAGGAAGGGAGGGAGGGGTCTGGGGAGGGGGGTCTGGAACTCGAAAGGGAGGGACGGAGGGGGGGGGGGATTACCTTGCTAGTGCCCGTTTCTTTGCCTACCGAAACGGGCCTTTTATACTAGTCTAATATAAAAGCCAGTTGCTATGTTTGTATGTTTGTTCATGCTGTATATTCTAGTAGACAATACTGCCACCTTGTTGCTACTGCCGATATCTTAGCCTCTCTCATTTCACTGGACATAGGTCTTACTATAATAAATTCATCCAATTATTTAAAAACGTGAATTGGTTTATATAGTTCAACTGTTTCTAAAAAAAGAAACGTTTTGAAAAAAAAAAATGGCAACTGAGGGTGGCACCTGCTTACTCCAGAGCCTGGATACACTGTTGAAATATGAGGAAGGTTGGCGCTTAAGACAAGTGGTAGTATTTGTAGCAGTGTCTTAGTATATCTAAATGTTTGTAGTCTAAGAAAGAGGAGCGTGTGTCAAACTATCCTCAAAGGAGGAAGGGGATGTAACAAGACTAATTCTTTTTCAGACCACCACAAATTAAGTCCATTTATTTACACAGTACTTGTAGAAGTCTTCACATCCTTATACATTTTTTTTTACTTTCTGCTATCTAAAAAATACAATTCAAATGCATTAAAGTAGGAGTAGGAGTTTGTTTCACTGATCTTCTATACAACATACTCTATCTACGCTTTCAAATGAAAGAGCAATTGAGGGACTTATTTCCAAAACCTTCCTGAGTCCATATTAATTGCATTGGGGAGTTTTGGAAATAAGCCCTTCAATTTTAGATAAAATTGTTGTTGAATAAGAATAAAAATAGGACATAATGCACATCACACATGAAATTTTATAGAAAGTGTGTTATAGAAACTGAAGTGTTTCACCAAAACCAATGTTCTGTCATGGACACCCTTATACTAAGAGCAAGATCAGAAAATAAGCTGATCGAGTGAACAGTATCTATTCAACGATGACATAATACTCACTGGAATTGATGACTATAATGAACTATATAAATACTTGTCTTTGTTTGAAATCCATTCCTAGCACCACTGTACAGTGATGTAAAAAATCCTATCCTGATTTCTCCTATTACTGCATATATGCTACACTGAATGGTTTCTGATGTTTAAACAAAATGTAATACTAGAAAAGGGGAACCTGAGTAAACACATAACATAGTTTTTACATTACTTCATTTATTTAAGGAACAAAAAATATTATCCAACACCCTATCACTCGTGAGAAGAAGTAACGGCCCCCTTAATCAACTGACCCAATTTGATAATTAGATTCAGCTGACTGAACACAGCCACGTTTGCCTGCAGCTAGCCCTGTTGAAACTAAACTTCACTATATACTGAACCTTACCATGAGGGAGAAGTCACCACAGAGTTTCTACAAGAACACTAAGCCATGATCAAAGAAAATTCCAGAAGAAATAAGAAAAAAGTTATTGAAATATATCAGTCTGGAAAGGGTGATGAAGCAATTTCTAAAGCTGTGGGATTCCACACTGAACCACAGTAAGAGCCCTTGGTGCTAATTTTCAAAGCAGATAGATATCTCAAAATGGCCAAAAAAGGTCCATCTGTAACAAAACAGACAAATCGTGATTTTTGAAAGGCAGAATTTGGATGTTTTACACTGCAGTTCATCCAAATAGAAAGGGTGTATGTTGGAGGCGTGTCATGGGTGGGACTAGGGTGGGCCCAAATTTAGAACATCTTTCACAGATAATGGAACGGGAAGAAACGGCAAAGGCAAAAAAGGAGAAATTAGGTCTTACCTGACCATTTTATCTCCATTAGTCTTTCCCACTATTCCAGAACCTGTGGGATAGTTGTGTCCATCAACTAGCAGGTGGAGATTAAAAACTGAGCCGAGACATATCTCTCTTGGCATCCAGTCCAGCTCCTCATTTACACAGACAAGCAGTAAGGAGAAACTCAGAATAGACAACAACCTTAAACAACTCGCTAACCTAATCAGATGAGCAAACGTGTGAACCTTGCTAATCTCTGGACAACTTTTGAGAACAAGAGATATGCGGGAAGCACAATGCAAGGTGACAGTTGAGGGGAAAGGGGATGGGACTTGTTATACCGCCTCTCTGTGGTTACAATCAAAGCGGTTTACATATTGTATACAGGTACTTATTTTGTACCAGGGGCAATGAAGGGTTAAGTGACTTGTCATAGTCACAAGGAGTTGCAATGGGAATCGAACTCAGTTCACCAGGATGAAAGACAACTGCACTAACCGCTAGGCTACTCCACCCATTACTTCGCACCTACTAAACATCTCAGAAACCTTGGGCATGCCTCTGGAATAGTGGGAAGGACTAATGGAAAGAAAATTATCAAACAAGACCTAATTTCTCCTTCCATTATGTAGCTTCCCACTATTTCAGAACCTATGGGATGTTCAAAAGAAATTCCTTGAGTGGGTGAGATCCTGGCGCCACTGCCCTGAGGATCAAAGCACTAAAACTGGTTTCCAAATGTGTCGCCCTGTAGCGCTTGGATAAAAGGTACGCAGTATTGACGACATTGCCACCCTGCAAATATCTGCTGGAGACAGTAAGGTAGACTCTGTCCAGGATGTCTCTGTATGCCTCGTAGCATGAGCCCTCAAGGCCTGAGGAGCCTGCTTCCCTGCAAGCTATTAAGCTGATCAATAGTCTTCTTCAGCCATCTAGCAATTGTGGACTTGGAAGCCATGAGGCCAAGCCTCTATATACCAAAAAGCACAAACAGTCTATCCGATTGCAAAACTCATTTGTGACATCCAGATATCTAACGAGGTCTCTACGCATATCGAGAAGCTTCAAGGAGAATACGAGCCTCTTTGTCCACAAACTGGTTGAGATGAAATGTTGATACCACCTTCGTAAGAAAGGAAGGAACCATACACAGGGATACTCAAACCTCGGAAAAGCAAAGAAAGGGATTTTGACAAGAGAGAGACTGCAGCTCCGAAACCCTACTTGCCAACATAACTGCCACCAAGAACATTGTCTTTAGTGCAAGATCTTTCAAGGAGGCCTTCCAGAGTGGCCCAAAAGGAGGCTTCTTGAAGAGTTTGAAGATTAAATTAAGGTTCCACTCTGGACACGGTATACGAAATGGAGGTTGCAAGAGGCCTGAACGATATCTAGATGAGCCACAAGCGACATCTTCTGTAGTCAGACCCTGATACAGGCCAAAGCCTCAACCTGAACGTTTAGAGAACCCAATGCCAATCCTTTCTGATGGCCTGTCTGGAGAAACGCTAGGATGTGAGTGATCTGAGCAGAGAAGGGACAGAGCCCGCTCTCAGAACACCAGCCCTTGAACATCCTCCACACCTTCGCATACGAAATGAATGTAGAGCGTTTCTGAGTCTGAAGCAAGATAGAAATGATCGAATCGGAATAATCTTTTCGTCTCAACTGAGCCCATTCAACGGTCAAGCTGTAAGACCAAAGGGGCACGGATCCTCCATCAGTACTGGACCTTGCTTCAACAGGCTGTGTACCTGCGGAATACCGAGAAGACCTCTGTCCAGCAACTGAATCAGGTCTGTGTACCCACAGCCTTTGCGGCCAATCCAGGGCTACGAGAATTATTCAACCCCAGTGCAATGTGATCCTTTTCAACATGAGTGCCTACTAACATCAATAATTTGGTTGAGAGCTCATTATCCAATTTATTTGCAGGCACATACTGAAAGTGCACCAGAAGTTAGGCGTGCAACCTTGGGTGCCATATATAGGATATGGAGTAAATGTATATCTATCCATACCTACATCTTGATATACATGTTAAGAAAAGTCCATACATCTCATTGCCATACCAGGACTCCTTCTCAACATGAGAACACGAAGTAGCTATTTGAAGGAAATAACAATATGTGAATTTCAAATGGGGCCAGATTTGCTGACTCACTTTATGAAATGAACTCAGATGGTAAAATGAGTCAGCACATGTCAGAGCCAGGTTCTTGAGGGCTGATACTGATTTTATCTAACTTTCTGGACGCATCGGAAAATCAAACACGGCTGACATGATGTCAATGAAATTGTGACTCCTCCCCACCTCCATTTTATCTTAGCAAAAAATGTTAGCACAATGGTACAAAAACCATAGACGAGAAAAGGGAACAGAGAGCTGTGAAACGCAAAAACCTCAGCTGAATCTCCCAACGCTATTCTGTGTATCATACTGAGAGGCTCATTTAACCTCTCTTTCATTATACTGGTCTTACCTTGTTGGAATACGTTTATGTTATAACCAAAGCCTCAATTCAACCAATCTGGATTAAAAAAGGAGGCCATGACAAATATAAATAAAAAAAAACAACAAAAACACTATTCAAAGATTAATCATTTACGGAGCAAATTCTATAACACAGATGATAGCATCTGCTAGTTACACACAGAAATGTTTAGAAAAAGAACATAAGAATAGCCATACTGGGTCAGACCAATGGTCCATCTAGACCAGTATCCTGTTTTCAACAGTGGCCAATCCAGGTCACAAGTACCTGGCAAGATCCCAGAACAGTAAAACAGATTTTATGCTGCTTATCCTAGAAATAAGCAGTGGAATTTTCCCGAGTCCATCTTAATAATGGCTTATGGACTTTTCTTTTAAGAAATGATCCAAACCTTTTAAACCCTGCTAAGCTAACTACTTTTACCACATTCTTTGGAAATGAATTCCAGAGTAATTACACGGTGAGTGAAGAAATACTTTCTCTAGCTTGTTTTAAATTTACTACTTAGGAGTTTCATTTTGTGTCCTTAGTCCCAGTATTTTTGGAAAGAGTAAATAAAGTGATTCACACCACTCAGTATTTTATAGATCTCTATCATGTCTCCCCCTCATCCATCTCTTTTCCAAGCTGAAGAACCCTAGTTGCTTTAGCCTTTCCTCATAGGGAAGTCTTCCCATCCCCTTTATCATTTATGTCGCCCTTCTCTGTACCTTTCCTTATTCCGCTATATCTTTTTTGAGATGCGGTGACCAGAACTGCACACAGTACTTGAGCTGTGCGGTTACACCATGGAGCGATATAAAAGCATAACATAGGTGCCTATGTTAATCATAGAATGGGCTCCTACAAGACATCCTATTACAGAACTGCATTTTAAAACTACCCATCAAGAAGGCATTTCCACAGGAAAAATGGCATTTTTTGTGGAAAAACTAGTTCTGTCAAATTGCTTGAGATATATGTGTGTTAAGCTCATTATTAATTATTTTTTTTATTTAAAAACTTTACATCCCGTGCTACCTAAAATCCCAGCCTGTACATGTTTATCTGACTTCAGTGGAGGTGTTCCCTGGGATAGGGTTGGGGATAGCATTTACACACGTGCACTTTATAATGCAAAACATATATGCGCAAAATTAACTGAGAAAGTTGTGTGTGCCAAACAGGAGATGTACATGCGAGTGTGTACACCCATGGGGTAATTTTCAAAGGATGTGAACGTTTCCCCTCAGGAAACTAGCATACCTTATGGAAATACCTGCAACACAACTTAAAATTGCCCTCCCCCGGATGGTTTTGTGGCAGGGAGAATTTACTTCACCTCTTTATATGACACACCAGCCTCAGAGCAAGTATAAATATGTGTGTATACATGTTGGTAAGAGCAGGCACACATATGCACATTTTGGAGCAAATTCTATAAGTGTGTGTACGTGCCAGTAAGAACAGGATCATATATACACATTTTGGAGTGAATTCTATAAGTGTGTGTACGTGCTGTGCCACATGAACTTGATCTTACCACAACATTACCCTGTATTTGTTCATACGGAGCCTGCAAAGGCCTCTCCGGTACTGTGGAAGCCACACTGAGCCTACAAATAGGTGGGAAAATGTGGGATACAAATAATAAATAATAAATAAATAAGAACAGGTATATATATACATTTTGGAGTGAATTCTATAAATGGTGCCTAGCCCCCCCAAGTGCTATTCTATAAGCTGTGCCCAGGTGTGGTTTATAGAATAGCACTTAAGCACAGGGGTCATGCGTAAACTTAGGCGCATCCGTCTGCACCGTTGAAAACATGGTGCTAAATTATGCGCAGAACCCCCCTTATTCTATAATTCAGTGCATAACAGGAATCCACGTCTACGCTTTGCCCCGAAATGCCCATGACCCTCCCCCCATTTCTGCACCCCCTTTTTGGGATGCGCATAAATGTAGGCATGGATCAAATGCTTAAAATTACACGTACATGTTAATTGATTTCAATTAGCGCCGATAATTGCTTGTTAAAAAATCACTAACTGGCATTATTTGATTAAATTGTGCACCCCATTTTTAGCTCTTTTTATAAAAGAAGGGGTTTAAATAGCCTTTGCATATGCTAACTCCATCTCCACTCTGCCTACTTTCCAACCCAGGAACATACGTTTATATCGTGTAAGAGGAGAAGGCGTGCTATGTTTCATGCCTGTGTATGCATAAGTGATTTTACCAACAGCCAACCTGCATCCTTAAAACTTTGTTCTACACACTCTCTTACAAAAATATCCCCTTAGGAGCATAATTTTTTGCACGTGTAAAGCCTGTATTACTTGCATATAATAAATATAAACTGCTTTGGATGTACCCCACAGAAAGGCGGTATATCAAATCCACATCCCTTCACCCTTTATTACACACAGTAAAGAATTTTTATAAAACTGCACAACTACATGTATGCATAAAAGGTATACACAAAGAAAGCCTTTTTGTACACTACACTTGGTGCTCCCAAAGGTGTAGTTTTTCTCTGGCATTGCAGTACAAAGAAAGGGAAGTCAAAGAGAATCCCCCTTGTATTGACATACAATCCAGACTGGAAAAACTTGAGAAGAATCATAAAAGATCTACAGCTACTATCCCAGGAGGATGAAATAGATATTCTCAGCTCCCCAGTGCTGGCCTTCCGACAGCCACCTAACTTGAAACACATTGCTGCGTGCTGCCCGATTGCCGCGTGAGTAGCATGTGAGCCCTTACTGCCAAGTAAATAGGTGTCAGTAAGGGCTCAGGCAGTAAATAGCCACGCGCTACTTTTAAATATTGGTGCACGGCCATTTACTGCCCCATAAAAAAGGCCTTTTTACCTGCCGTGGTAAAAATTGCCCCAACGCACAACAATTTCACATGCCAACACCAGTGCAGGCCACTTTTTAATCACAGCTTAGTAAATGGATCCCTCAAATTGGCGCACTATCAGAAAAGAGTAGGTATACTTTCCAAAAAAGCGCACACTATCCCCCTAATTCTTTTACCCGACTATATGCAATACTTGTTAGAATGATCTTTACGCAATGCTCATCAGACATCAAGAGACTCTTCTCCTCCATTCTCCGTGTTGTAAAAATCTTTGATACAGATCTATTCATGATGCAAGCTTCACCTACCAAGCTACTAGGAAATGGAATTCCCTACCAAAGTCACTCAGATATGTTACAGACTACTTCAAATTTCGTAAATTGTTGAAAGCATTCTTATTTAGTGAATTCCTCACCACTGTTGGTGATTGTTCTATTTAGTTGATGCACTTAGGGAGTAGAAATCCAAGGGAGGCGTATGTGTTAGGTGGGGAGAGCCTGATAGTCACGGACGGGGAGAGGGATTGGGTGTGATAGTATCTGAGGACCTAAAGGCTATGAAACAGTGCGACAAGGCGGTGGCCGTAGCGAGAAGGTTGCGGCTGTATAGAGAGGTGTGACCAGCGAAAAAAGGAGGTTTTAATGCCCCTGTATAAGACGTTGGTGAGGCCCCACCTGGAGTATTGTGTTCAGTTTTGGAGGCCGTACCTTGCGAAGGATGTTAAAAAAATGGAAGCGGTACAAAGAAAAGCTACGAGGATGGTATGGGAGTTGCGTTCCAAGACGTATGAAGAGAGACTTGCTGACCTGAACATGTATACTCTGGAGGAAAGGAGGAACAGGGGTGATATGATACAGACGTTCAAATATTTGAAAGGTATTAATCCGCAAACGAATCTTTTCCGGAGAGGGGAAGGCGGTAGAACGAGAGGACATGGAATGAGATGAAGGGGGGCAGACTCAGGAAAGATGTCAGGAAGTATTTCTTCACGGAGGGGTGGTGAACGCTTGGAATGCCCTCCCGGGGAGGTGGTGGAGATGAAAACGGTAACGGAATTCAAGCATGCGTGGGACAGGCATAAAGGAATCCTGTGCAGAAGGAATGGATCCACAGAAGCTTAGCTGAAATTGGGACTAGGGGGGGAAGAGGGGTTGGTGGTTGAGAGGCTAGGATGGGGGAGGGCAGACTTATACGGGGTCTGTGCCGGAGCCGGTGATGGGGGGGGACTGGTGGTTGGGAGGCGGGAAATACTGCTGCACAGACTTGTATGGTCTGTGCCCTGAAAAGACAGGTACAAATCAAGGTAAGGTATACACATGAGTTTATCGTGGGCAGACTAGATGGACCGTGCAGGTCTTTTTCTGCCGTCATCTATGTTACTATGTTACTATTTGTTATTTCAAAATGAGTCATCTTTACTGCTTGGCTATTTTTACTTATTATTGTTTATATTTTTGTTATAGTTCTCTTACTGTAATTTACTTTAAAAAAGTTGGATGTAAGCCACATTGAACCCAAAATTGTTTGGGATAATGCAGGGTAAAATTGCCATGAATAAATAAAATAAATAAATAAATTAGTGAAAAGCAGTGGAGATGAAAACGGTAACGGAATTCAAACATGCGTGGGATAAACATAAAGGAATCCTGTTTAGAAGGAATGGATCCTCAGGAGCTTAACCGAGATTGGATAGCAGAGCCAGTAGTGGGAGGCTGGAGGTTGGAGGCAGGGATAGTGCTGGGCAGACTTATACGGTCTGTGCCAGAGCCGGTGGTGGGAGGCAGGGATAGTGCTGGGCAGACTTATACGGTCTGTGCCAGAGCCGGGGGTGGGAGGCAGGGATAGTGCTGGGCAGACTTATACGGTCTGTGCCAGAGCCGGTGGGGGAGGAGGCGGGACTGGAGGTTGGGAGGCAGGGATAGTGCTGGCAGACTTATACGGTCTGTGCCAGAGCCGGTGGTGGGAGGCGGGGCTGGTGGTTGGGAGCGGGGATAGTGCTGGGCAGACTTATACGGTCTGTGCCAGAGCGGTGGGGGGGCGGGGATAGTGCTGGGCAGACTTATACGGTCTGTGCCAGAGCCAGTGGTTGGAGGCGGAGCTGGTGGTTGGGAGGCGGGGATAGTGTACATAAGACATAAGTACATAAGTAATGCCATACTGGGAAAAGACCAGGGTCCATCGAGCCCAGCTCCTGTCCACGACAGCGGCCAATCCAGGCCAAGGGAACCTGGCAAGCTTCCCAAACGACAAACTTCTATACATGTTATTCCTGGAATTTTGGAGTTTCCAAGTCCGTTTAGTAGCGGTTTATGGACTTGTCCTTTAGGAAACCGTCCAACCCCTTTTTAAACTCTGCTAAGCTAACCGCCTTCACCACTTTCTCCAGCAACCAATTCCAGAGTTTAATTACACGTTGGGTGAAGAAAAATTTTCTCCGATTTGTTTTAAATTTACTACACTGTAGTTTCATCGCATGCCCCCTAGTCCTAGTATTTTTGAAAGCGTGAACAGACGCTTCACATCCACCTGTTCCATTCCACTCATTATTTTTATACTTATCATGTCTCCCCTCAGCCGTTCTCTTCTCCAAGCTGTATAGCCCTAGCCTCCTTAGTCTTTCTTCATAGGAAGTCGTCCCATCCCCGCTATCATTTTAGTCGCCCTTCGCTGCACCTTTCCAATTCTACTATATCTTTCTTGAGATGCGGAGACCAGAATTGAAACCACAATCTCAAGGTGCGGTCGCACCATGGAGCGATACAACGGCATTATAACATCCTCACACCTGTTTTTCCATACCTTTTCCTGATAATACCAACATTCTATTCGCTTTCTTAGCCGCAGCAGCACACTGAGCAGAAGGTTTCAGTGTGTTATCGACGACGACACCCAGATCCCTTTCTTGGTCCGTAACTCCTAACTCCTAACGTGCTGGGCAGACTTATACGGTCTGTGCCCTGAAGAGCACAGGTATAAATCAAAGTAGGGTATACACAAAAAGTAGCACACATGAGTCTTGTTGGGCAGACTGGATGGACCGTGCAGGTCTTTTTTCTGCAGTCATCTACTATGTTACTATGTTACAATACAAGCTCAAAAAGAAGAGAATGGTAATATACCAAGCTGCAAATTGTGCCAACAAATTTCACCAGATCCCACAGTCACTCACATGGGAAAAACATTCAGCATAAGGGATCTTCACACTACTCCCTCAAATGCGGTAATATCTCATTCAAGCAAAAGCGTGAAGAAGGATGCTAATTACAGAAACAAGCCAGATGCTACAGACAAGGCTTAATTTACATAGACATCATATTCATATTCTGATGCCAACCAGGATGTCACTTCTGTGGGACAGAACTTTACAAAACCAGAACACTGCATTAATGATCTTATGGTTAAGAATACTAAAAGGACATTTTAAGACATCCAGGAATGACCTCTGAAGTCAAACGATGAAATATTTTCACGCCCATCAGACCGGACTTAAAGATCTGGGTTTTCTATTCCATTATAAACCATAAAATTATACTGCTTTGTCACCCTTTTATCACCCATCCATCTCTCCCTGCTCTCACCAACCCCCCTCACCCTCTTCCTGTGTGACTGTCATTGGAATGCTTTTGTCTTTCATTATATATTCTGATATCTGTCAACGTTTGCTTATTTCTGATCTGAAGAAGGGGGGCTACCTTCGAAAGCTAATTGAAAAATGTATTGTTAGTCCAATAAAAAAAGGTATCACTTAATTTCTTTTTTTCTATGTTTTGTTTTTATTTCTATTTATTAACTTTAAAATGGACTAATATGGCTACCACACCACTTTACCTTTTTCCTGTGAGTCTTTT
This sequence comes from Microcaecilia unicolor, assembly GCF_901765095.1. Taxonomy (NCBI): domain Eukaryota; kingdom Metazoa; phylum Chordata; class Amphibia; order Gymnophiona; family Siphonopidae; genus Microcaecilia; species Microcaecilia unicolor. The sequence goes on from NC_044031.1 coordinate 280,477,708, forward strand.
TTCTTATAAGTATCTCCTTTTATTTCACCCACCCCAGTTAGTACATTGAGGACTAAAGGAGCTTAAGATTTCATGTGTGTCGTTAATGTTATTCCTAATTGTTTGTGTGCTCAAATGTTTCTTCCAAGTTATGTTTGCTTGTGAGAATTGTTTGAAATCTCCAATAAATAAAAAATAAATATTTAAAAAAAAAACATTAAACATTTAAACTGCCTGGACTCTTCTCTCTACCACACATAGGTTAGATATCTCTATATAAAAGGCACCACCAATGTTCTAAATGAAGCCTCCAGCCAGAAGTGTGAAGGGGGTGATATCCGGTTTCCCCATGAGTGTCTGCCGCCCTCGCTCTCTCTGTAACACAAACAGTGAAGAGGAAAACCCAGCAAAGCATGAAATCAAATCGCTCTCTCTGTAACAGTGAAGGACTCAGAGGGGGAGAGGGGGAGAGAGGGCAGAAGCCCTCACTAGCTTGACACAACACAGCACAGCACGAAACTTAACACTGAAGGATTCCACTCCGAGGGGGGGGGACAGAGAGCAGAGGGACAGACAGCACAGGGGAAGGGAGAGAGGGCAGAGGGCAGGGACACAACACTCCCACATGCACACAGAAGAAAACCTGCTAGCCCCGTTTCTTGCATCACAAACGGGGCTTTTTTACTAGTTTATACAGTGGTGGAAATAAGTATTGATCCCCTTGCTGATTTTGTAAGTTTGCCCACTGACAAAGACATGAGCAGCCCATAATTGAAGGGTAGGTTATTGGTAACAGTGAGAGATAGCACATCACAAATTAAATCCGGGAAAATCACATTGTGGAAAGTATAGGAATTTATTTGCATTCTGCAGAGGGAAATAAGTATTTGATCCCCCACCAACCAGTCAGAGATCTGGCCCCTACAGACCAGGTAGATGCTCCAAATCAACTCGTTACCTGCATGACAGACAGCTGTCGGCCATGGTCACCTGTATGAAAGACACCTGTCCACAGACTCAGTGAATCAGTCAGACTCTAACCTCTACAAAATGGCCACGAGCAAGGAGCTGTCTAAGGATGTCAGGGACAAGATCATACACCTGCACAAGGCTGGAATGGGCTACAAACCATCAGGTAAGACGCTGGGCGAGAAGGAGACAACTGTTGGTGCATAGTAAGAAAATGGAAGAAGTACAAAATGACTGTCAATCGACAAAGATCGGGGCTCCACGCAAAATCTCACTCGTGGGGTATCCTTGATCATGAGGAAGGTAGAAATCAGCCTACAACTACAAGGGGGGAAACTTGTCAATGATCTCAAGGCAGCTGGACACACTGTCACCACTGAAACCATTGGTAACACATTAGACATAACGGATTGCAATCTGCAGTGCCGCAAGGTCCCCCTGCTCCGGAAGGCATGTGTGACGGCCCGTCTGAAGTTTGCCAGTGAACACCTGGATGATGCCGAGAGTGATTGGGAGAAGGTGCTGTGGTCAGATGAGACAAAAATTGAGCTCTTTGGCATGAACTCAACTGCCGTGTTTGGAGGAAGAGAAATGCTGCCTATGACCCAAGAACACCGTCCCCACTGTCAAGCATGGAGGTGGAAATGTTATGTTTTGGGGGTGTTTCTCTGCTAAGGGCACAGGACTACTTCACCGCATCAATGGGAGAATGGATGGGGCCATGTACCGTACAATTCTGAGTGACAACCTCCTTCCCTCCGCCAGGGCCTTAAAAATGGCGTGGCTGGGTCTTCCAGCACGACAATGACCCAAAACATACAGCCAAGGCAACAAGGAGTGGCTCAGGAAGAAGCACATTAGGGTCATGGAGTGGCCTAGCCAGTCACCAGACCTATCCCATTGAAAATTATGGAGGGAGCTGAAGCTGCGAGTTGCCAAGCGACAGCCCAGAACTCTTAATGATTTAGAGATGATCTGCAAAGAGGAGTGGACCAAAATTCCTCCTGACATGTGTGCAAACCTCATCATCAACTACAGAAGACGTCTGACCGCTGTGCTTGCCAACAAGGGTTTTGCCACCAAGTATTAGGTCTTGTTTGCCAGAGGGATCAAATACTTATTTCCCTCTGCAGAATGCAATAAATTCATATACTTTCCACAATGTGATTTTCCGGATTTAATTTGTGATGTGCTATCTCTCACTGTACCATAACCTACCCTTCAATTATGGGCTGCTCATGTCTTTGTCAGTGGGCAAACTTACAAAATCAGCAAGGGATCAAATACTTATTTCCCCCACTGTATATAAAACATACAGAGAAGCCCAAGTCTCATCAGCTTCTGAGGCTACAAAACGCAAGAAACATTTCGCTGCTGCCTCCCTTCACAACAAAAACGTAACCAATGTACAAAATTTTACTGCTGAAAACTGTCCCATTTTCTATATTTGGAGACAGATGAATTTTCATGCTTAGTACATCAGTGTCTTTCATTAACAAGCCAACATAGCTTCCATTCCAGAGGCGGTTCAAAGTCCTATGACTGTAGCACTTTTCTGGATTAGAACTTTGCAAATTAGGCTCCATTTTAGGAGTCTCCAAATTCAGTCCTCAAGGGACACAAAGAAGTGAGGTTTCCAGGACTTTCACAATGTATCTGGGTACTTCTGTTCCATATGAACCACATAAAACTAGTATTACTACACACCTATATTGATATTATTTATTTGTACATTTATATCCCACATTCACACTATTTGAGGCTCAATGTGGCTTACATAGTACCGGAGAGGCGTTACAGACTCCGGTGTAAACAAATACAAAGTGATGATGTGGTAAGATAAAGTTCATGTGGCACAGCCACACTAGGGAATCGTACAACGGAAGAGAAGAGTTTATGTCCATTACGTCTTTAGTTTTGTTGTGTTGCAGAGATCAGGCATTTATGTTGGATCGGTAGGGTATGCCTTTTTAAACAGGTTAGTTTTAGTGTTTTCCGGAAGTTTAGGTGGTCGTTCGTGTTTTCAAGGCTTTTGGTAATGCGTTCCACAGTTGTGTGCTTATGTAGGAAAAAATGGACGTGTAAGTTGATTTGTATTTGAGTCCTTGTAGCTTGGGTAGTGCAGATTTAGGTAAGTTCGTGTTGATTGATGTGTTTCTAGTTGGTAGGTCAATCAAGTCTGTCATGTATCCCGGAGCTTCACCGTAGATAATTTTGTGAACAGAGTGCAGATTTGAAAGCAATGCGTTCTTTGATTGGGAGCCAGTGTAGTTTTTCGCGAAGGGAGTTTTGCACTTTCAAATAGATTTTTCCGAAGATAAGCCTAGCTGCTGTGTTTGAGCGGTCTGAAGTTTCTTTAAGGTTTGTTCTTGCATCCCGCA